>NW_009952893.1:6174174-6183148 GCF_000747805.2 Chaetura pelagica | reverse complement strand
CGGGGGTGGGGTGCGGGGACAGCCTCGGGGCAACCGCGGCGGGACAAGAACTGTGCCCGAGAATGAAGCTCGTGTGAGGATGTTGGGACAAGGAGGGTTGAGGTGGGTCTCTGGGCTTGGCGTTGGTTACATCCCAGAGACCCTTTCCAGCAGAGCCTTGAGGGCAGAGTCATGAGAGGTGGGAGAGAGAGGCTGGAACCCCACCCTGGCCATAAGCCACGAGGCTGGGGTGTTGTGTGGCCGAGTCTAGACCAGGACCAGCAAGCATGAGGGAGGGGAGCAGCTAAAGGAGGGTGCAGGGTGGCACGGGTGGGTGGGAGGTGGCAAGGGCTGACATCTCTCCTGGGCACAGAGAGAGGTCCAGATGTCATGATGAGAATGAGTAGACCATCGAACAAAAATGTCCTGAGAAGAAAGTTTAGAAGTATTGGAACTGTTAAGAAGGGAAAGGGAACCAGTGGCACAACCTATACATTCCAAATTGCTGCTAGGAATGACGTAAACTCTTTCCATAGACAGTAGAGTATGAAGTGATATATTTGTATTGCAGCTGGGGAGACCTAGACAAAACGTTAGGGAAATCCTTTTTTAACAATAAAAATAATTCAGCAAAGAAAGAGACATTGCTTATGGGATGGCTGGCTTGGGTAACTTTGGAGACAATTAAGAAGAGGCTAAACAAATTTGACAAAGTATCTGGATGGGTTTGAATCCCTCTTGAGATACTTTCCAGGTTTGTTTTCTGTGTGCTAGCTGTAATCCTGAGCAATGTCTCTTCAGGATATCAAGGCTTGTCACTCTGGTAGGTGATCTGCCATTGCAGAGCTGGTCAGGCAAAGTGCAAAGGAGCTGCTGCTGTTTAAAATAGCTTGGTTTACTGTTTTGGACCAACCAAAGTACTGAGAACACCTGACTGTTTTCTTTTTTTTCCTGTTTTATTAATGAAACACTGGAGCATTGGCTGAAAAATCTTTTGTTAATACAGATTTCCATCGTGTCACGTTTTGGCCACATTTTGTCTTAAATTGACAAAAAATTCCAGTGTAAAGAGTGGCAAAATATGGTCTAAATTAGTAGAAAGATTTGAAATTCATTGCAATTAAAATCAAGTTAGAATGTAAGAAAGAACAGAAGCCACTGAGATCTATAATAAGGTTTTCCTGAGTAGCTTTTTGGTGTGTATAGATATTTATGTATGCAATTGACCTCTTATTTTTATGACAGTTGAGTCAGCCTAAATACCCTTTCCACAATGATATCACCTGTTTTCTATTAGCTTTTTCTAATTGCACATTTGAAGCAGATGCTACCCCTGTGTTTGGCCCCAGTCTTCTACATCTTTAAACACATTTGTAACATTATTTACGTGAGTAACCTCTCTGAGGTCAATGGGACTATAAAGCTGAAGGAAGTTAAACACATGCTTAAGTATATGAATGGGCTGCCCTGTGACATGTATTTGCTTAATGACAGCAAAAATTGCTGAGTCTTTGTGGCTCAGGGGATCCTGGAGTGCAAAGTTTTCCTTTTCTTTTGCAGCTGGGAAGGCAAGAATAATTTTAGGGGGGTTCCTTTTGTTACCCTTTGCTTGCTCACACATATTTGTTGGGATTTGCATTACTTTTGTTATGCATTTCTCTCTCTCTTTTTTTTTTTTTCTTCATAATTTTCAGGACTATGTTTTCTTTTTTATTCTCTTTTAATTTTTTTAAAACTTGTTTTTAAATTCCTGCCCGTTCTACTGAAGTCATGTTTTTTCTCTCTTCATACAAAAATATGGGTTTTGAAATACCCCTGCAAAAATCTGTGGAGAACATCAGGAAATAAGAATCAGCAGGGTTTTCATAGTGGGCTTTTGTTGCAAAGCACAGTACCAGGGAGGCATTAATGAGTGAGAGGGCTGAGCTGTTGGAGAGAATTATTTTTGTGTTATGCTGTGAAGATGCTGGGTTGTTTCAGACGAGATGGTAGCCCTTGGGATGCTCTTAGGATACTGCTGAAATTAAAGAACTTACTGGTTCCTGTGACGTAAAGAGCATCACAGAAACCCAATGGCTGAACTAGAAAGCCCATGACATAAATCAGTTTCTGTAGAAAGGTCTAGAAAAGGAATTTATCCGTTTATCTGTTGAATTCATTTGCTTTGGCCACAGCTGGAGACAGCATAAAACAGTAAGTGATGAATTTACTTGTTTGATATTTTTTGGTGTTGGAGGGAAGATCTTGCTTGAGTTCACAATACAAAGTAATGTATTGAAGATAATTTCTGGTTTTGTTAATTTTGCGCTGTTCTTCATCTGGGTCTGATTTTGCAATTGAGTCAATCTCAGTTACACTGTGGGATCAATCTGAGCAAGATTTCTGTGTGCTTCTGTATGAAATTAAACATTTAGAAGAGAATTACTGAGTGGTAACATGCCCACAATAACACATGATAGCATTGCTAACATCTTGCTATTAGGAAAATGAGAAAATGAGAATACTTGTGCCCAAAATAGGTAATTTCAGATGGAAGTGCCTGTAGATTACGGAGTTTCATTAAGAAGAATCGTTCTGGGCTTACCAAAGTGGATGAATTAAATGCCACCCCACTGCATCATGCTGCTGAAGGAGGTCAAATAGAACTAATGCAGTTGATCATAGATGATTCTTCCTGTGAAGGTAAAACACATTTTATGAACTATTATATTTAACAGAATAAAAAAAGTTCAATAATAAAAATGTTTATTACCCAACAGAAGCAGAACTGGTATGTGTTATGTACATGTATAGATCTAAATATAGTTCAAACTGCCACAGTTTGCAGTGTCTCAAGTGTGGTCACCCTTGTTGTATTAGGAGTGTTTTCTCTAATGCAGTGGCTCAATGTATCTTACTTCGTTTGGCAGTCAGATTTATAGTCCTCAGTGAAGTACAGTAGGCCTAACTTTTTATCTGCCTTATATACATTATGTATCTTTTGTTACATTTAACATACTGGAAATGTAGAAGAGATTTTGGTTTCTCACACTTGTAACTGAACTTGTCTTTACAACTTGTTTACTTATTAGTGAGGAATAATAAACATTTGATGGGATAGACCATCTAAAGAAATTTAGGGAAGAAGCGATAAATTGGAGAACATGGGGCTCTGAGTGATTGAAAAACACTGTGTAAAAGATGTTATTTAGTTGTTAATACTCAGCATTGTGGAAGTACATATGATTCCACTGATAGACTGTGGGCCACTGAGTAAACACACACAACAGTCATAAAAGATTCATTTATTTCTCCTAATGATGGCAAATCTAATTTTAGATTATTCTGTCTGAAAAATACTTTTCTTTTCAATATATAATTATTTTCTTACTTTTTTGAGAATATTTGTTCAAGTTTAGTTCCAGTTTTGAAGCTAAAATTATATGTGCAGTTTTATGACTAGTGTGAATTGACTTACCTCTATGTCCTTAAGTGAATCAGTATAGATACGATTTTAATCTTCTCATAAC
This sequence comes from Chaetura pelagica, assembly GCF_000747805.2. Lineage (NCBI taxonomy): Eukaryota > Metazoa > Chordata > Aves > Apodiformes > Apodidae > Chaetura > Chaetura pelagica. The sequence goes on along the minus strand of NW_009952893.1, from coordinate 6,179,660 downwards.
TTGCAAGTCTTTATTATGTCTGGCTTTAGTTTTCCACCCTCACTTGTTCCGTGCAGCCCCTAAAGCAGTAGCTGTAAAGTCAACAAATGAAGGAAAGAAAAGAGGCAAAGAAAGAGAGGAATCAAATAACTCTTGGGGGCAGAAAAAAGGTGTATAATGATGGGCAAGAAATAGACAGGTGTTTCTGCCCTCCCACCTCTCTACTATTATAATTTCAAAAGATTTAATAAAAAGGTTTGTTGCTATTTGCTAATGTTATCAAGCTTCTTCTTTGCTATTTTATTATATTATTTTTTAATAGAACCTTTTTTCTAACCAACACAATATTTAATCAGCTTTACACAGTATGTTCTGTGACATGCAATTTTTTCCTCTTTAAAGAAACATAGTAGCACAGACCTAAACCTCCACTGAAGACTGACTTTTTCTGTGTTATCAGAACATTTGGTGTTTTTTCTTTGGTTTGGTTTTGTTTTCTCTCCTTTGACCTAGTATTAAACGTGATGGATTCTTCTGGGAATACCCCGCTGCACTGGGCCACAAAGAAGAACCAGGTTGAAAGTGTGAGATTGCTTCTCAGCCGAGGGGCCAATCCAAACATTCTCAACTCTAATATGATGGCACCTTTGCATATGGCTGTGCAGTCCCTACATAATGAGATTGTTAAGGTAAGTCTAAATCCTCATAAATAGGCAGACTTGATAAGCTGCTCAACAGCAGCTGCATGCAGAACACCAAGGCCTTGTTTAGTATATTCTGTATCTCCTCATATGCTTTGTTTAGCAAGCAGGATATGTAACATATGATGCTTGTGGAAACGTTTGTGTCTTCTTAGCCCAGCAAGTAAAAAGTAACTTACTGTTTTCTATAAGCACTTGATATTTGTGCTATTAGTCATTATTATTAATTAGTCATTATGTTAACACAAGGAATTTTATTTTAAAAGGTTCTTTTTAACAGTAACATTTAATGTAGGCATCTATTATTTCTAATGTTTTTGTTCTGATTTTTTTTTTTGTAATTGTATAGGGAGTCATGGAAGTATCATATTTTTCTTGAAACTGGTGTATTTTAAAATAAAACTCAATTAAAATAAGTTGGAAAACACTTGAAACCAACATTTTAATAATAATTTGAATAATACCAGAACTAAAGCAACAATTGGAAATCACAAAAATATATTATGAAGAAATTGCTAAGGTGTCCATTTTGAACATTGTAAAATAACAACAACATTGAGAATTTCAGTAGCATATTTTTTCTTCAGCTGTTCAAGTGCAAGGAGAATGTTTTCACTCCATATGCAGTGTTTGAGTAGAATTTCAGAATTTGTAAAGTTCTTTAATTTACTAGGTGAATACAACCTTAACACCACACCACTTTTTCGCTTTAAAATTCTGTTTATCCAAATAAAAGAAAAAAACAACTTACTCCTGTATGAGATTTTCAGTGCTAAAATATTTAACTGTTCTCACATCTTTTACAAAGTTGATCAATACTTAGTATGAATTACAAACCATAAAATCTGAATTACAGTTATGTTTTTTGTATGGACTTTGTATTAAGTTCTGGGTTTGGGTAATTTTACAGCTCTTCTGTTGACTAAATATGTGCTTCCCCCACCCCCCATTGTTTATGAACCTGATTCTTCTTTGGTTTTTATTGTCAAATTGCCTAAGATTGACTAAAATGTGCTAGTTCCTCCAGTCCAGAAAAATTAATTGGAATTACTGAAAGGCAATTAAATAAATATATAGATACAGGAATAAATATGTGGTGCACTATGGTTGTTATAATTTCCAGATCTTTTGCTTCTCAAAAAATGCTGGAAGCAGTCATAGAGATACTTTAGTGATGCTGGTAGCTCAGTATTAGCTGTTAACATAGAGACTGGAGCTGGAATTCAGAACTGGAAGGATCCCTGTTTTCATCATATCCCATCTCCCCTGATCTTGTATGACTGTCCAATAGATGCCTAATTGAACAGGATCTAAAACATTGCCACTTCCCAAGGAATACAGAATATTACAAGACATTTTAGCAAACTTCAGTTGAAAATCCCCACTTGCAATTTGCTACAGAAAGTATTTTGTTCCAATATTGTGGAAATTGTTAAATAAAACTTTGAGATACTCTGAAGCTATGTGCAGTGTTTATCATAGTTACCCAGCTGTCTGCTGTAAAAAATTTTACTTTCTTTTGTCTGTTCTCACCTGCCATTTTCCTAATTTTACATTATCCCTCTTTTTGTCCCTCCTCTACCTATGCATTGTAGACTGTTGTTATGTAAAAAGAATAAGTGGCAAGAGTGTTATGGGTGATAAACAAAACCCACAATGGAGTAGACCTTTGTTGTTGTGTTTGGCTTACGGTTGACTGAATATTTTCTTAAACATTTAGATTTTAGTCCAGCATAGCAGTACAGATGTTAATTTGGAAGGTGAAGCAGGAAACACACCTATAATTGTAGCATGTTACAAGGATAATCCTGAAGCACTGACAATCCTGGTAGGTATAATCATCCACCATCTTTTGATGTGATTCCATTTACCTTGATGCAGTGTTACTCTGTTCCTGTATTCTATATTTGTTCAATTGTCACAGTTTAATCATGAACCTAATACTCACTTTACTTTGCACAGGTTACTAACTTTGGTATTTTAAGAGCATAAAAAAATATATCTGAGTGGCAAACAGAAAAAAACCCTAATTTTGAAGGCCATCAGAACACAGAATGAAGCATGTATATGTATAGATGTATGTATGGGTATAACATGCAAAAGATTTTTGTATATAAACTTCACAATGCATATACAACATAAAAAAAAAATATAAAAATGAGACAGCTGCCCAGGAGAATATATATCTGTTATTACATATACTTTATGTTTCTGTTACTGTTGTATGTTCATTAGTCAGAATTTTTTGTATGTCATTAAGCTATATCTAGGCTTTATTTTTCAGATTGAAAATGGAGGAAAAATATGTAAACCAAACAAAACAGGATGTATGCCTATCCATGCAGCTGCATTTTCAGGTGCAAAAACATGTATGGAAATTCTTTTAAAAAAAGGTAAATACGTTGTTCCTGAACAGCTGTTAATAGTAGCATTACTTATTTATTGCTTTAATTCTCAAAACTAATTTGTGAAAACAAACACTTATAACTGTGATTCAACTCACAAGAAGGTAATGCAATTATTCCTATGGGCCATTCATGCTTGTCACTTTTGTGGGATCGCAGCAGCAGCTTTTCTAAATTTGTGTCCATCCGTTGTTTAATGATAAATGTGAAAGGTTCGTATTTGTGGGGGGAGAATATTATTCCACAGTTAATATGCTTGTTTTGAAATCCTTTATATCTTCTGTTACCTCATTCTTGCTTAAAATCATTCCATTTATTTTCATCTCACAGGTGAAGAATTGGGTCACTCTGCTAAAACCCACATCAATTTTACCAATAATGGAAAGTGCAGTCCACTTCATTTGGCAGTTCAAAGTGGGGACCTCGAAATGATTAAAATGTGCATTGAATTTGGAGCCCAAATTGATTTAAAACAGGTAAAACTTGGAGTGGAGCAAACATAATTAGGATAAAAATCTAGGCATCTCTAAATCTTTGAGTGGTATGAAGAAAAGATGAGCAGATTAATCACTGCTTATTGTCTCTTCCAATGCAAAACCTAGGGAGCAGCAAATCTCTAGTTCAAATCAGACAAAATGTTAGGTTTCTTTTCAGAAGTTACGTAGGATGTTGTGGGTCTGAAACGCTTTCATGGATTCAAAAATGTGCTTGGGCAGATCCATAGGAGAAAATGCAATCCTCAATTACTGAATACAACAACATCCCCTCTAGCCCAGGAAGCCTTTGAGTCATAAACAGATGGAGTCTGAGAGCACTCTGGAGAATGGTATGGCCTTTTTCACAAACTCTTCATTAGGCAACTGCTATCATCCCTTTCCAGAAATAGGATCTTCACTCTGACCCTTTCTCATCCTACTTGTTTATCCTTACTTGCCCTGGGCTTTCCAATACCTTCATAAGGAAGAGCAAATTCATGGCACTGCTGGTGTTACTATCATACTGTTGGTGTAAGGGTCTGTGCCCGGCTTCATGATGAATAAACATTGCTGAAAGTATCTATCATTAATCAAATTGTTTTCAAGGCTGAAATCAACACATGAGTGCAAAGATAAACATGGTTTAGCCTTCTTTTATTTGTTTGGTTCTGTGAATGTACAGCTTTTGAGTGAGATGATTTTTACTGCTGTTTTTTGCTGGTTAAGACTGTTTTGAGAATGCTTATGGCATTGTGGAAAAGCACATTCCAATGCATTCACTGAAGTGTTCCTGTTCTGAAAAGAAGAAAGAAAACCCACAGGCATGTATAAAAGCTAATTTGGCCTATCTAGCTAAATGAAATTGGCAAATATTGTTTTAATAATTTATTGCGTAATACTTTTATGACTGTCTAACTTATACTAGCCTAATAACATATTAGACTAAGTTATTTTTAACCTGCAGACAATTTTATTTAAGAACTATGTCTAAGGAAGATTCCATTTAAGGAAATAAAAACCATTTTAAAATAATGCATTTTCTGTATTATACAGGCACCTTTGTTTGCTTATTCATTTGTACTGGTCTACCTATGGTTTATGCAGTTTTTCTTCTCTTGTATTAAAGGGTGTTATGTCTGTCTTTTTATTAATTCAACCACAAAAGATACTTAAGGGCATAATTATCTCATGTCTTAGGGTCTTGCAGTGATCCTTTAAATCTCTCTCTTTACTATTTTCTGGTCCTTAAAAGCTCTTTAAAAGACTGAAATTTCATTTCTTGCATAGAAACTTGGACATTTAGGAATTACAAATCCTGGGGTAGATCACTAGTGTATTTAATAGGTTGGAGGTTAGGTTGTTGGGTTTAAATATTTAAATGTTGTTTTATTTTCCCATTTACAGAATGAAAAATGCACAGCACTTCATTTTGCTGCCACTCAAGGAGCAACTGAGATTGTAAAATTAATGATGTCATCCTATGCTGGTGACGAATCCATTATTGATGCTGTAGATGGGAATAAGGAAACATTGCTTCACAGGTAACAGTGCGAGACTTCGCTATAAATTGTGGGCTGTGATATTCTGAGTTATTCTGACCATCCAATTATTCTTTATAACCTGTCCACATGGGTTGGAACTTCTCTATGGGATAGGGGATGGTTTTAGTAGAATATGAAAGAGTAAGTAATGTGGACAAAATGTTAAAGATTTTGGTGCTGATATCAAAATCAAAACAGTTCTAGTTAACCTTGGAACTGCAGCAAGGAATGGTCACTTAAAGTTTGTGTTGAAATTTACTCCAGTAAAGTAGTAGGTGCCCAAGTTTCTGGAATTGTTAACAGCTGCTGAGGTTGTGGAACAAATGCCCTCATCTAATGGGGTTCTATTCTTCAGAAAATGAATTTAAAATAATATATTTTAAA
>NW_009952893.1:6144796-6173752 GCF_000747805.2 Chaetura pelagica | reverse complement strand
TAATATAGTTTTAAAATAATATAATAATATATTTAAATATAATATATTTAAATATATATTTTTAAATACTTTTTTTTTTCCCCCTAAAAAAAATATCTTATGCCTGATCAGCTGCAAGTAGAGGTTGATACACTTCTGTATGACTACAAAGTTGCAAATGGCATTTATGTACACGATTATTTTCTAGACCTCTGGTCTTTCACAGTCCATCTGAAACCAGAGCACTAGACTGTGGAGAAGTTTCCTCAGTCTTCTTTAGCAGAAAGTTGCTCAGCTAAATGTATTGGCTACCAGCTGTGTGGAAGGTAGTAGATTTCCCCATCTATACATTTTTGCAAAAAATGTATGTCCCACTGCATTGAAGTATAATACTTTTAAAGTGTTGTTCTACAAGGAGTTTTGTATGCAATATGGAATAAATGGTAGAAAGTCAGGGACAGTGGAGATGATTGCTCTTTGGACATGTGGAACGGTTCAAAGATAACTGAAGAAATTAAAAAGGGAGTGTGCTATAAAGTTAAGATAAGGTTTGGCTACACTTGGAAATGCTACTGTGTTAGAACACAATGGAAGACAAAGTGATGACAGAATGCCAAAGAGAGTTGTGCAGACACAACATACTACTTAATGGATAACTGACTGTCACATCCAGGAAAATGATTGTCCTTGCAAAAAGCTTGGGAAAAGAATGACATATTTTTACTTCTCGCATCTGTGAAACAGGAAAAAAAATTATCAAGAATAGTCAGAAAAGTAGACAGTCACCCAAATCTCCCAGAATATAAATAAGCTGAATGGGAATGTTGACTTGTTGAGAAGTGAAGAACCACTGAAGCATTGGCGAGACTTGGTCTTTTCACATTCCTACTGTCATGTTTCCATCTAAATGTTGTATAAAAAAACTTTGCTTTCTCTTCAGTCATATTGGAATTTATTTTGAGTGTGTGTGTGAAGCATGCAGTATTTAGGCCCAGCTAGATAATGGAGGCATCTTTACTTATTTGGAATCATGTCATGATTTTTTAAATGCATCTTTTGAGTAATCCGTTCTAACTATAGTATGCCCACTGTTATTACCTCTTATAATGCTAAGGGAACTGTTATCTTTGAGATACAGTACAGCCTGGGAACTGTCCTGTGTAGTTCATTGAGTCAAAATATTTAATAGAAGTCTGACTTCTGAAAACATTTAGAGTGCATATATTAACTGTGCTATGCTTCCTGCTTTGACCATTTTCCCCTGTAATGGATAATTCTGTGTCTTATTGTAGAATAAAACCTGATAATTTTTCATGTATATAGACAGCTTTAAATAGTCTAGTAAATTAATAAAGATCACCATGATTTATACCCATATAATATATTTTTCATATTTTCTTCAAGTGAAGTTACCTGCCACAGTTAGGAAACTTGTTAAGCCACTGCCACTCCAACCCCACTCTAGAATTGTTACACAAAATATAAAGCAAGTTATTTTTGAAGACTGGATCAATGAAATGGATTTGAGGCTTTAGGTCTGTCTGGAAAAAGCAGTCTGAAGTTTATGGAATTCTATATTGACCTTGTGTGGTACAGTGAAATATCTGACATCTGAAATGAGTGTTTTTGTTAAAAATCAGTGATAAAATGCCTGTTGACAATGAGGTCTTTGTTTCTTGCAGCGAGTTTTCAATGTATTTATTGTACATAGTTTCAAAACAAAACTCCATGACAAACTTGAAATTATTTCTTAGAATTAATTGTGTGTAATAAAGGTATTGTTCTTTATTTTAAAGTGCATTTTCTTGAAAATATTAGAAAATGCAACAAATGGAGAAAAATGCTGCCCTTTGGCTTGAAACTTTATTATCCTTTCTAATGTTACTGTATTTTTGCATTTTTCTCCACAGGACAGCATTGTTTGATCATTATGAACTGGCAGAGTATTTGATTTCAATGGTAAATATTTAATCAAGCAACATGTTTATAGAGATTATTGCTATCTATTACTACAGATCTGTATAGAGGAATTAATAAAGGAGAATGTGTTCTCAGGTAGAGGTAACTTAGAAATATATTTATTTCATAATGCATAACTGACAGTTACATTTCAGTGGTAATTATAGCTCCATAATAGCATCCCACAGCTGAAGGGGATGAAAACTCGTATTTTTATTTACATTTTACTTATTCAGAAAGGTAGACATCTTTGACCAAATCCTCCAAACTAGTTCAGTCATTCTCACTTTCAGGATATAACATGTGAAATAAATGCTAAACATACGTGGAATTTAATCTGATTTTTCCAGAATGAAATCCTGTCTTCAGTGTATATGCATATGATTGCTTTGGGATCATATAGCCACATATTGAAACTTGTGCATGACTTAGAAGTATTTTTTGTTTTGTAGTTTGGTTATATTTCTTCACTGAACAATTATAAGGGAGAAGGAGGAGGAATGTAACCAGGGTTACTACTGGCTATGCTCCAAGTGTCCATTTATACCAATTAAACTAAGACTCATATATATCAGTATATGCCCCATTCTGATGAGGAAATTTCCAGAAATCATCAGACTTTTTTTTTTCTTCATTTTATGTGTGTTTAGTGTTTTATATAATTTTATGACAATTACATTAAGAAAAATTATCTTCTGCAGTCAGTTTTGATTTTCTCAGAAACTGATACAGAGATTTATATTAGTCAGAACTAGATGTTGTGCTTATATTTAATTCCAATGAGAAGTGTTGAGGTTTGGCTACTTAGACTTGTCTGACAAAACAACCTATCTACAGAAATTATTACCTGAGAAATACGGGCACAAGTTTTTGCACGTGTGCACAAAGTATCAGAGGGAATATCTTTAACATTTGCTAAGAAAAACTTTTATTCCTTGAGTGCCAGTTTGACTAGTGTGACCTCTTCCATAGAATCTAAGCCAAGGATTTGTTTGGTTTTCCATATAAAGCATGCCAGTTTTTAAACTTCAGGACTGTTTTCATTTGTCCTGTCTGGGAATGGATCAAAATATGCACATTAACTTATAATGATTATTTATGTTATTCTTGGTACTTTTTGTGTCTGAAAATAAATGCCATATTAAACAGGTACATTGTTGCATCTAGCTCTTCTAAACAGAGAAGGTAACATTATCTATGCTGAGCAGGATTGTCCAGGCACACTATGTATGCTATTTACATTTAGATTAATTTTAATTTTAAAAAATTATTTTTTATAAGTTGTAGGTCAGTGTGCTACTCAAAAAACAGAGATTCAGGCACTACAGATATTTCTTTCAGAGCTTTTCATTATTTTTATATGGTCTCAATATAACATATCAATGAGTGCATCTTGTTCTGGTGAGATGTACAGCTATGGTTTGCCATAACTGAAGGATAACTGAAGCCTTATAAAAAGGAAAAAGACAGAAACCTAGATCAATATTCCCAACTTTTAAACATTACAAAGCTTGGTAGCTTTAAAGAAATACTAATTACAAAGTGGTTTGCAGATTAAGTGACTGTTGCCACATCTGACAGTTGCACGGTATGTGGTTTGTACATGCAAATAACCCATTATATTTGCAAGTTGTGTACACAACTATAAAGAAGAAGAAATACATGAAATTCAGAAAGTTCTCATTATTTGTCTAGTGTCTTAGCAATTTCCCTGCACCTTTTAATGTTGTGGGTTTTTTTTTTCTTGTATACTGGACAATTAGCATTGAGGTCCTGGTGCTTCCTAAGTTAATTTTATTGAAGAGTGCTAATTTAGAGTAAATAAGTAATTTTACACTTTTTTCTTTACTTCCTTTTTCATCTTTTGCTTATTTTGTCTTCAGTAAAAGAAAAACAAAAGATTAAATTGGTATAAATTTCAAGTGAACTTTACAAAAATTCCATTATATTTCTTTTATGTTGATATCCATTTAATTAATATATATTAATGTGTAAATGCAAAAGTAAAAGGAGTTCAGAAACTGAACTTACAAACTCATAATTTAGCTGTATTATAAATGTGCCAAATAAATGTGGCAATATATAAGTTACTCCTTATTGTAAATAATGATGAATACTTTGAATTAATTTTGCTGAAGGCTGAACAATGATGTTAGATGGAGGAAGGTGAATAAAGATTTCATTTTTAACTGGAAATTGCTGCCCTATATTCACTGAAATGAATGAGCCTCTTGGATAAAAAATGTTTCATTGATTAATAAGAACATTTTTAAGAGGTTGTCTGACCTTGTAGAAAGATAACTGAGTAAAGAGTCCTACATGTGTTACTCTCAAACATTTTATCAACACAGATTGGAAACTTCCTGTTCTCCGTGGTAATCAATGTACATTTATTAAATATTTCTTATTAATACATCATAGGTTTTACTATCCTAGAAAGTAAATATTGTTCATTATTATTATTAATTCTCTCTCAAATTGCAACTGGATCCAAAGATGATTCAAGTTAATAGAAAAACCCAAATTGATTAATGTTTTTTTAATGATCTTTGGGTATCTGAAACAAAACAGATTTTTTTTGTATACTTTGTTTAACACATCCAATTTGACTTGCAACTCAGTATCTAGAATAATTATATCTAAAACATCATAAAATATACATACATCTCATTGGTTCATTTACTTGTAACTTCACACTCCCTTGGTCAGATTTTTGAGACAGCTATGCTTACACTCATAGTATTTTGGTGATGTGGACATAGTGGTACTGTGATCACAGTGACCATTTTGTCCTGGTAATGTGCATTTTATGCAAAAATAGACAAAAAAGAAAAACTGGGCTTTTGCCAGCATATCTCATTGTAGTGTGATGTTTCCCCTAAAAAGAAAGTTCATGTCAAAAACCTCGAGTTTGGAGAATAAAAAATCATCTGCTGTTGGTACAGCTACTTTGGGGTAAAATTAACTTGGTTCACAGAGATGATGAAAATAAAGATAGATCAAGCTAGCTGAATAGAACTATATTAATCTCTGAATGTATCACTTCTTGAACCATATTGATGTAGCACAGAGGTTCAGAAGGGCCTTGTTCTGCTAATTGTTTGATAAGTGAGACCACATCATTCAAGAGGGCTTGATTTTTTGTATTTTTCTAGAGCTTCAATCCCAGTATTTCCAAGCTAGTATTACATATTTTGACTATTTAAATGGTACTCTACCAAAAGATCATCAGTTGTGATTTGAGTGTACCTAGAAGTAGGTCACCCCTATTTAGGCATCTATATTATGTAGATTACTGTGCTGTGGCTCATAGTTTGAAAGCATACTAGTTTTATATAGAGGTGTGTGTATTGCATTTACTTATCTGGAGTTACTGAGATTGCCTGCTTCTGCTATGCTTACAAAGGGCAGTATGATTTTAAAATTGCATTTATTCATTATTCATGATAAACTTGAAATTCTTTCTTGCAGGGAGCTAATATAGATAGTGTTGACATAGAAGGTCGGTCCCCACTTCTGTTGGCCACTTCCTGTGCATCATGGAAAATTGTGAATTTACTGCTCTCTAAAGGTAAAAAGTAATATATGTGTATGATATACTTCCTTTGAGCAGGGTGCATATATGCTAAAATTGCATTTAAGTTTCCTCTCAATTTCAAGTCAGGGCTCCATCATACAGTCAGGAGCAGTAGAACTGAACAGCTGCTCAGTGGTGGTGTCCTCTGAGATAAAGGGACAATTAGGGTGATTATTTCAGCCTTTTTAATACAGAGTGAACAGGCTGCAGAAAAATGTGCCATGTGTCGTTCTTGCCAAGGAAGAGGTGGCACTGGCATTCCATCCATGCATCCCTTAGCAGTTCACAATGTAAGTTGAACTGTGTTACAAAAACATGTTTCATGCCAGCAATCAATCTTTAAATGTTAAAGCCCGTATTTCAAGTGTTAGCCATGATTTCACATAATCGCAGTCGACTTCAAAATGTTTTAGCTATACCTTTTAATTATTACACTTTTGGTGCAAGCTAATTATTGTTACTATATTTTCTCTTGTTAATAGTTACAACTGACTCTGTTGATAAGCCTGTTAATAAGTTCTGAAGCTGTAACAAGATTACAACTTTAAAAGGTTAGAAGGGGTGTTTATCTGCATCTTTAAATTACCTCTTGATTTGTGGGTGCTCAGTATCTCTCTAAATATAAGAGCCCCACATAAATCTTAGTGCTGCAATAAAATACAAAATGCACACTCACATGAGATAATGAAGAAGTCTGAGAGTCAGTAGGGGTTTCCTAAGTAAAGTTACGTGTTATAATGTTGACTTGAAATAATATTTGCTGTTTTATAGATTCGTAAACACATTTGTTCAACATTTGTTCCTGTGTCTTAAACATTATCAGTTAGTGCCAGGGGCCAGGAGTTTTCAAGTTGCTGGTATTTATTTCCATATTTATCTAGGAGCAAATGTATCATTAAAAGATCATCTCGGTCGGAATTTCTTGCATTTGACGGTGTTGCAGCCTGGAGGATTACAGCATCTGAATGAGAAATTTCTGCAGGTACAGTAAGCATCGATTTATGACTTTCTGTTACTCTTACTAGAAAATGTAAAGAAAAAAACAACTACTATTTTATTTTGGAATGTTTGTAAAGTTTGTGGTACTTGTTAAGTTGCCCCATGTCATAGAAAATAGTTTGAAGAGGAACATATCTCATTGAAACATTTCAAAGCCAATAATACAGTTTTCTTATTGCCAGGCAAAGGAATAACATAATCCCATAAATTATTTTGCTGTTGGGGGATTGAATAGCTCAAGAGGTAGGCAATAAAATATAGAACTTTTCACTTCTATTTTCCCAGATTGCATGCAGTAAAGCTAGGGGACGTGCTCATAGTCAAACAAACTCTAGGACCTTACAGCATATTCTGCAGGAGCGTTCTGTGGACTGGACTGTAATGAAGTCTTGGATTTAGTTTTGAAAAGGATTTCAAACATGGATTTCTATTTGGCTGTGCTGAGGTGAAGGACTCATATTGGTAGAGCCCAAACTCGCTTGAAAGAATTAAACTTGCTAGACTCCAGAGCTCCAGCAACAGCCTTTTAAATGTGAATCAAGTATTAACTGAACTTACAATATCTGCTTAAATCTGTAAAGAACTTTTATTAGTAATGCAGAATGAAGGTAACCTCCCTTTTCAGCAGATGTAGAGAATCACTTTAAAACTAGAGTGTTAACTCTCTGTTGTTGGCATTGACTTTCTTGTTATTGATCATACTACTAATTCAGACAAATGGGTGGAGCAGACTGAGGGAGGAGATTTTACTTGCTTTAAGAAAGGCTATACATACGATAGTGTTGCACAAGGTACTGAGGAAAAACAGGAAAATGAAAATGAGAGAGAAATGGGAGAAATAAAATTACACTGATGATTCTTGACAGCCAGAAGTTTTGCAGCTCAATACAGATTATATAGACTACCCTTATAAATTACCTTCTGCTGACAGCAATGAGTATTACAGCTGAATGGCAGCAAAGAAGAATCTCCTGTATTATAATTTTACTATTGGATGGACTACAATAATGTGCAGAGTGGCAAAGTGCTGTGTTCTTCAAAGAGTAGTTTGAAAGAATGGTGACCCACAAATCAGCAGATACTAAATTATCATTGTTGCTAAATCTACTTTTCCTAAAGTTTGTTTCTTATTTTTAGGTACTGCTTTTAGTATTAATGCTATTGTTACAAGCTATTAGAAGTTGTGGAGCATTAGTGATATAAACATAATTCTGTGCTTTTGGATTTTTGGGTGGGCATAACAGATGGAACATATTAAAAACCTTGTCGTGGATGAAGATAACGAGGGATGCACTCCATTGCATTATGCATGCAGACAAGGTGTGGCCCTCTCTGTAAATAATCTACTCAGCCTCAACGTTTCCATCTACTCTAAGAGCAGGGACAAGAAGTCACCATTGCACTTTGCTGCCAGGTTAGTAGTGCAGTCTAGGCAATGGAATCAATGGTATTTTTCCATCTGTATTTTTTTGCATTAATATGTATGTTTACTTTTCCAAGTTATGGGCGCATCAATACATGTCAACGACTTATAAGGGATATGAAAGACACAAGACTCTTGAATGAAGGTGATAAGAAGGGAATGACTCCTCTTCATTTGGCAGCCCAGAATGGTCATGAGAAGGTAGTCCAGTTTCTTCTGAAGAGAGGGGCCCTTTTTCTCTGGTAAGTGTACAAATTTCCATTCATTAAGGCAAAAAAGAACTATCACCCTATAGTTTATGTCCATCTGCTGGGAAATTAATACAATATAAATATAAATGCAATATATGAAAATGTTTATTATATTAATATGTACAGATATAAATATACAATATTAGAGCATATTTAAAATAAGTGTAAAACTAAGCTGATTGTGCCTTGCTTAAGCCTGACACATCAATCATGGCTAGCTGTAAAGCAAGACTTCTCATGCTGGGGAAACTGAAGTTTCTCTAAATCCAACTGAGATAAGTATATTGAACCTTTTGATAGAAAAAATACTGTTTTTGAAACATTATAATCATGTCAGTTTCACTTACAGGCTTAAGTAGAGGTTCTTAAGGTTAGTGGTTCATAGGCAACTTGCCTTGTACTCTAAGTCCTGATTTCAGGTCAAAGATCCTCAGATCCTTAGCTGCTCCACAAAAGCTTCCAGGCTTTTTCCTGGAGCTTTACTGGAAAGGTCCAGTTAAGACTGGAGCCAAGGCCACCAAAAGTTTAGGGTCCTGCTTGCAAGTTACTAAAGCTTGAGACGTGCAGGTCTAGAGCTTTAACTTTCAAGTCCTGTGCTTCCAAGTTTACTGCCACTACACCTTGGAGCTAGGGGCCTAACTGTTCTGAGGAGATCCTTTAGCCAACAGACCTGTCATATAATTCATTATTTGTGACTGCAGAGGACCTACTAAATGGACTGCTCTCCAGCCCTTTATTTCCAGTGTTCTCAGCTGAACTAGTACACCTATCAAGGATAGATACTATAATATTCATGTATATATGTATATTTATCTATCTGTACATATGTGTGTGTGTATTTAGGCTTAATTTAGAATTAAACCTGGCATTTTTAAACTAAATTTCCTGGTATGTTCTATGTGATAAGAGGCTTAATAAATTTCATCATACTAAAATGAAGTAATATTAATAGGAATAGATTTGTGTGCTTATAATGTTTTGTGTATTCAATGTCTTTAAATGCAAAAATCCATAATATGGCCGGGATCTATGCCCTGTCTGTTGCCAGGTGTTAGTAACAGAATATTACGAGTATTTGTGTCATTTTCAAGGGGTGCATAAGAAAATGGGCACAGTCCAGATATATACAGAAATAGAGAAGAAACAAAGTGGCAGTCCCAAATACTGTTATTGAATTGAACCTTTTACTTCTAAACGGTGCACTGATAATCACATAATAATTGAGAGAAGGCATGGACAACTCAGAAAATAAGTTTGAGTCAAAGGAGGAGGCATTTTATATTTACTTTAAATTCATAATAAGTTTTCCATTTGCAATTACTAATTTTATACCACTCCATGTAAGTGATTATAAAGGCTGGACGGCCCTGCACCACGCTGCCTTCGGAGGATACACTCGCACAATGCAGATCATTTTGGATACTAATGTGAAGTGTACTGACAGAGTGGATGAAGAAGGGGTATGTGTTTATGTAGCATTATTTGTTTCTTGTCTGCAAACATTGGTGGTATGCTATGCTAGATTTCCACTGTGCATTACATGTTTAATATTTGATTTCCTCTAGCAGACGTGAAGTCTTTATATTTCACCACTGGTAAAATGTATTGCTTAGATTCATTTATGGTTGTTGAAATTGTTATCCAGTTCTTATACGTGGGAGGCAAAAAAAAATTAATATGCAAATAGCCTAATAGAAAACATAAAATACTGAGTATGTTAGACATGTCCCTCTTGCTCCCTTTACAGTGCAAGAATATTTTAATAATATAGTACAAACATTGGTAATTTAAGGAGTTGATACAAATTTAAAAAAAATGCTCTATCAACTGTTGTTCATTAACATATATATTTTTAATCCATCTGTTCTGCACAGCAATATCCAACACATACAGCTTCTGTCTTGCTCTGAAGTTTGGACCAATACAGTGTCTGTTGGGTCAAGACAGAATCAATTTTCTGGATTGG
This sequence comes from Chaetura pelagica, assembly GCF_000747805.2. Lineage (NCBI taxonomy): Eukaryota > Metazoa > Chordata > Aves > Apodiformes > Apodidae > Chaetura > Chaetura pelagica. Next base: position 6,163,598 of record NW_009952893.1, on the reverse strand, counting down.
ACACCTCTTGTATGATCCTGCCTAACAGTTCCCCACCAGAAAACAGAGAGTGGTCATTTTAAAAACCAGTTCTATTAAGTTTTCAGCAAATAAGGTGTTGCTAATTTCTCTGAGAACTGGTTTTGGAAACAGTTAAAACTTTTAGTTTAGGAACAAATCTTGCCTGGAAATTAATGAGAAGTCAATGCTTAGATTTTAATTTCCTTCAGAAAAATCTGGATGAGTTGGGAAGACTTTCAAAAGTCAGTTTCAGTGTGACTTGATTCCTAAAGGTCTCTTGCCTTACTTTTGTGAAAATACCGTAGGAAAAAAATTATTCTTCCAAAGTTGTGTCTTCAGATTTTCTTGAAGATTTGCTTGAGCATATCTGGGTATAATCAGATTCTTCTCTTCCTGATTATCAAATTCAGGTGTTCTGTATCTGTAGATACCATATTTTTTACCTATTTATGGCTTGTAGTTTGTTATTTACAAAACTGAAAAATATGAAAAAAATTGCCTTTTCTACCTACAGCTCAGTTTCCCCTTCAGATTTAGGACTTCTATAGCTGTAGATACATAATGAAGAACTTGTCTATAATTTCTATCACAAAGGACTGAAATATGTACTTTTTTTTTTTTTTTTTTAAATGCTTCTCATGGATGCATTGCTGTACTACTTCACAGAACACAGCTTTACACCTGGCTGCAAGGGAAGGACATGCAAAAGCAGTAAGGTTACTTCTTGACTATGGTGCGAAAATTCTGTTCAACAAAGCACTGGCTTCTTTTTTCCATGAAGCAATACACAATAGGAGGAAAGATGTGGTGTCTGCTGTCATTTTGCACAAAAGGTAAGGTACACAGAAACTGCTTTTTAATTTATTTCCTGTTTCATTTTGGTTTTTAACTGAGATTAAGTTCTGAAAACCTGAAAAGCATGTTACTCAGTTACTTCACTAATAGCTGATTTTCCTATTGATGTTGTGTAAACGTGTTGCATATTGTGATTTTCAAGATACCTTAAATACAACTCAAATTATCTGGAAGTATTTAATTTAAAAGAAAAACAAGTAATTAATTTTCCCTTATTGCAACACATTTTTGCAGATGGGAAGAGGCTGTTGTGACATTCTCTCACTATTCTAGCGCCAATAAGTGTCCTTTGTTGGAAATGGTTGAGTATCTTCCTGATTCATTTAAAGTAAGTTGTCTGCTGATATTAAAGGAATGACTGAGCAGAGGAACCTTAGTTCTATTGCATCATTTGCCTTTTTTTTTTTTTTTCCTAATGCTGTTCTCACTAATAAATTTTATTATAAAATAAAAACAACAAAATTTCACAAATGTATTTAATTATATTTTACTGATTGTTTCAGTTTGACAGGTATAATTTCTTTAGTGTTAGTTCTCACCTTCCTTAGGTCAATAAAGTTATGACCGTATAAAAGGAGTATAGAAGTGATGAAAGTCAGAAAGGAATTAGGTTCAGAACTATTTGAGTTATTTTCACCTTCTGACCTAACTGATTAGTGGTGTTACAGAAATGCTTTTTATTAAAATAGCAAGTGACTTGGTGGGTATATATTCATAAACACTTCACATCTTATACTCGTAGCATGTAGCCTTGTAAACTGCATGGTTTCGTTATTTAATTCCTACATGTAAACTGTAGAGTTTGATGTCTTCAAAAAATACACCATAAAAGCTGATAGAATCATTACTTCTGTTAGATGACTACTGCATTTGGAGGTAATTTTCTTCAGGTACAAACATTATATACTTTCTGATTAATGTTATCTATATCACTTTAATTCACTTCTCTGTTCATTTACAAAGCTGGTTTTGGACAACTGCATAATTGAATCTTCAGAGGAAAAGACAAGTAGAGACTTCTATGTAAGTGGTTGAAAAAAATTATGAAGACAATGCATTTTATGCTTTTAGGATGGAATGTGTGACAGTGTGCCTCTTAGAATTGGTAAATTGAAATGAGGCAATATCTTGATTTATGAATAATTTGGTAGTTATTCAGCATTTGACTGTATTTGACTCTGTGCTTTAAAAATGTATTTGACAAAAAAACTCATCAATATTAGGATGACTTAAAAATCACTTCAGATACTAGCAATGTTCAACTATTAGTCTCTTTTTGTTATTATTATTTCTCAGCAAAACCACTGATTTAATTCACTTTATTGCCTCTGTGACACTGAAAATAACTATTTTTTTACTTGAACATTTGGGAAATACACAATATGTAGACTTTAATGTATATGTCAAGTTCATGTGGATGATATACACCTGTAGATTAATATTGAATCTTAACACAAAACACAGGTGACTGATCTTATTTTATCCATTGGGCTGTAAGCAGTTTTGAAGTTCAGTTTCTGTAATCTTCATACTTATGGATTTTAACAACTATAACGTTACGTTTGAGCAATCTATAGACTTTATCTTTGCTGAGTTAATTCTTGCAATCAAGCTGGGTAACAGAGGTTACAAATACTTAAAAATAACAGTAATAGAAGACATAATACTGATTATGCATGTCAAAAGCTTACCTATCATAAGTAGTAGAATTGTCATCAATAATTCAGAGTCCAGTGTGTTTCTTTTTTGTAAATTCCTGTCCAAAATCTTAAGCAGTAGATTGCTTTGTCATTATTGAGGACGCCTGAATGTTTTAGAGTTACAATACCTTAGAAACCATATTGAAAACCACCTTATCAATTATTATCCTGGATTGTGTCTAAATCATTAACTTGCAAATGTTCTACTACTGAACAAATTTTTTATATTCTTATCAAAATCATATAACTTTTAAATACAAGCTTTTCTTCAAAGTTGAAATCAAAACAAATTACAGTTACAAGAATTACCTTTTTAAAATGTAAAATTTTAAGAAGGATTGCGTACTTTTTATTGTACAGTTAAAAATAGCTGTTCAAACATCTCTTTCACAGATGTGTGTATCTTGATGGTGTGTGTTCACTGAAGGAGTAACTAATGAGTATACATCAGAGTTCTGTTTACTTCGACACAATGTGTTTTTTTTTCTCTAAAGGATAACCTTTTCTAAATTAAGCACATTATTTCAGCCTTAGATTATCAGCTTCATCACATTTAAATTCTGGTGTATGTTTATTATTTAGATTGAATATAACTTCAGATATCTTCAGTGTCCCCTGACACTTAACAAGAAACTGAAGGATGATGAAGACATTTTCTATGAACCACTTACCACTTTAAATGTGAGTTCCTTATTTTACTCTGACATAATTCCATGCTGTCTTGCTTTAAACAAAATCATGAGGTTTTAATTTTTCATACTAATATTTCTTTTCCAAAGCCCATAACTCTGTATATTTAAAGTATCTTGGAATGAAGTTCTCATAGGCTAAGTTCTAAGGGCAATGTTATTATAGTCTAAGTAATAAATAACATTTAGGTTTAGATAAAAATTCTTAGTTTATTTAAACAACTATGAGTATTTCAAAAAAACATAGTGTACATCCAGGTAATACATCAAAGAAAACCGTACTCATCTTTGTAGTCACCATGCACTGGAATGTAAGGCATCAAAAAACCTGGAAAAAAAAATCATCTACTAATTGCAATATAGTTTCTGTGCCTAGAATAGATGTTGCTGTTTGTCCACATTGCCTGTCTGTTCTCTCATTCTTTGTCAGAAAATGTTTACAGAACACAATTTCCACCTTGGTTTTATTATTATTTGGGCTTCTTCATGGAAATTAGTCTTTGTATGCTAATAATAAATGAATAAATATTTTCTCATTAAATGTAACTAGAAAAGCTTGGTCATCTCAGTTATAGTTGGCAGTAGTCTACAATTTTTTAAAGCTCGAAATACAGAGGGCAGCAGGAGAGCAGCTGGATGCTTCAGTAAGCAGAGAAGACAAGGAGGTCATAGCTTTGGGCCAGAGCATGTAAACAAAAGAACTCTACAATACCTTACAGAGACCTGACTTTTCATTAGCCTAATTTCCAAGTGAAGAAGATGGCCTACCCAGTTTTGTAGGCATTTTGATTAGCTAGATGGAATAAGTTTGCTCCTTCTGCTTGCTTGTTTTGTAGGCCATGGTACGCCACAATCGCATGGAGCTGCTCAGTCATCCTGTGTGTAAAGAATATTTGCTTATGAAATGGTAGGTTTATTTTAATACACATAATATATTGCATGTCAGGATGGAGGCTACTGTGTCCGTTGTTTACTAAGATGTACATATTTAGTGTTGACTGAAACAAATGTCTTTTCTATGTAATCTTTCATAAGCATATTTAGAGTATTCTGGTGACTATCATATGTAATGTAGCTTAACATTTAATAATGATTCTTCAATATTTACAGCAAAGACAATCACTATTTTTGTTTCTACTGAATAGGAAAAATATGTAGAAGGATTGCCAAGTTAAAAAGAAAAGGAACAGTGTTTCAGAATGGCCATTACACTCCTGTGCACATGAAGCTTGATGAATACATTTGTCACAAAAGGATGTTTTAAGAAACGCTTATTTCCTCATCTTGAGAACACTGCTTGCTCTTACATTTAAATGCCTGCTTTTCTAAATTTGTAAAGTGTTTTAACTTCAACATTCTTACTTTCAAGGATGGCCTATGGGTTTCGAGCACATCTGATGAATTTAGGAATATATTCTCTTGGTCTCATCCCACTGACTCTTCTGGTCACTCACATACAGCCAGGAAGACCTTTAAATGGAACCGAGACCTATGAAGCAAGACCATTAGAATATGAGGTACTGAGCTTTCTTACTAGTTACAGTAAGTTTAGGATTTTTGTATCAAAAAGGTATGATTATTTAAATAGTTTCTAGAATTATTGATGATAACAGAACAGAGTTGAAATGTGTATTTTTAAACAAACAGCAGCACCTTCTGTAGATAATTTTCAGTTCTCATTTCTTATTTTTAATTTTTTTCTGAAAATTTTGCCTCTGGTACACAGTTACTTTAATTTCTCCCCTTAAGTGAGTATTTCTTTAATGTACTTCAATGAAGACTATTTCCAGCTGGCGGAGAAGCAGTGCACTGAACAGGAACCATGAAGCTCCTGAGCTGCCTAAGGGCCTGCAGCAACAGCAGTGTATATGAAATGGAGGAAACAGTGCCCTAATGACACAGCAAAGGGAATGGAGTGGGGAATTCCAAGTCTATACGGGGCACAGTGATACAGAACATAGTGCTGTACTTTTAACCCAGGTCAAAGAGGGACAATGTACTGGGACAGATGCTGAAGTGTATGGCAGCACCACTGAAAAGTGACTGCCATAAGTTTGTGGTCTGCCTACAAGTTAATAAACCCCTCAGGTGGGGAATTAGCTCTACAGGTTGAAAGCTAAAATTTGCTATTGTTATTTATGCCAATAGAAGGGGGTTTTGCCTATACTGGTTGTAAAGGGAGACATTGCAGGGAGGAGCTACATGAGGATGACAGGACTTCCAATTTATCCAATAGCTTCCATTGCCATTCCAGATACTGCAATATGATACTGAAGTTATGGACAATAGAATCTGACTTCACGTTCATCCAGTGGCAAAACATACTGAAAATGTGGCATAAATGTTGCAATTGCAGTTCCCAAACTTGAATAGTATTAATAAGGAAGCTGCAGAGCAACTATTTATCGTGGGAATGCTCAACCATACCATTCAAACCATACTTGGTTTGAATTACTTAAGCACAATATATATGTCATCAAATTCACAATAAATATTAATAGAACAGCTTTTAGATAGTAGTAAGTTTATCTGAAGCAAGCTAACAGTTTCTTTCTTAACTTGTCTGTGCAGTAGAGCAGAAAGAAGCGTTCATAATTTATGATTTGCTTTGTGCTCTGATTTTGTCTTTCAGAACTCATACTTCACAAGGGTGTGCATGTGTTTAGTTTTAATTATGAGTTTACTGGGAATCTGCAAAGAAATATTTCAGCTCATTCAGCAGGTAAATACATGTAGAGATAACATTAATCAGTACTTGCATAGTAGTTTGTATGATATTGCAATAAATATGATTTTTCTGTAGTTAAAAGGGAAATACCATTTTTTATGAGATTAAGAGTGAGAATAGGATTTCAATAGTGTATTGAATTCAGCCCTTTAATGATGCACAACTTGTAAATGTTTATCTGTCTCTCTTAAATCCTAGAAATTGAAATATTTGTTGGATTACTCCAATCTACTGGACTGGACAATTTATACTACAAGCATAATTTTTGTGTCGTCTTTATTTATTAATACACCAGCTCATTTGCAGTGGGAATGCGGAGCAATTGCTGTGTATTTGTCTTGGATGAACTTCTTGCTTTACCTTCAACGGTAAAAGTTATTTCCATGCTTTACAATAACATACTTCTAGTATTTTCTGATATTTTACATATCCTAAACTGACTGACCAAGTATGATAGCCCTATTTCTTATTTTAATTTTTTTTTAAGCTCTGCAAATTTCCAGATTAGGAGCATAGCAATTTTTCAACCTAGTGAACTATACTTTTCAGTGGTTTTCGTGTAGAGAAACAGAGCATGTGTTATGGCAACTAAAGAAATAACAAGTTTTATTTTAACATTCAGTAAGCAAAGGCTCCACATACATCTTTTTAAAAACATGTTTCATAATACTGTACAGGCTTTCACGTACAATAAATATGATTTTTCTGTAGTTAAAAGGGAAATACCATTTTTTATGAGATTAAGAGTGAGAATAGGATTTCAATAGTGTATTGAATTCAGCCCTTTAATGATGCACAACTTGTAAATGTTTATCTGTCTCTCTTAAATCCTAGAAATTGAAATATTTGTTGGATTACTCCAATCTACTGGACTGGACAATTTATACTACAAGCATAATTTTTGTGTCGTCTTTATTTATTAATACACCAGCTCATTTGCAGTGGGAATGCGGAGCAATTGCTGTGTATTTGTCTTGGATGAACTTCTTGCTTTACCTTCAACGGTAAAAGTTATTTCCATGCTTTACAATAACATACTTCTAGTATTTTCTGATATTTTACATATCCTAAACTGACTGACCAAGTATGATAGCCCTATTTCTTATTTTAATTTTTTTTTAAGCTCTGCAAATTTCCAGATTAGGAGCATAGCAATTTTTCAACCTAGTGAACTATACTTTTCAGTGGTTTTCGTGTAGAGAAACAGAGCATGTGTTATGGCAACTAAAGAAATAACAAGTTTTATTTTAACATTCAGTAAGCAAAGGCTCCACATACATCTTTTTAAAAACATGTTTCATAATACTGTACAGGCTTTCACGTAAAAAAAAAAAAAGGCTATTAATTACAAGAGGCAAAAAGTAATTTGTTTTTATAAGTAATACCCGGGAGAAGGTAAATTCTTTTATTCATTTTACAGATTAAATTCTACACACCACTTTTCTACATTGTAGTGTCCTATAAAAGAATTATAATGGGTAAATTTTTTTCTTTAGTTGGCATTAGGTCTATTTATTGCCATTAACAATCTTAATGCTTTCCAAGAGTTATGGACCACAGCTGGGTGGAGGGAAAAATAGTCTGGGTCTAATGCTTAAGACTAATAAATTAAACATATTTGTGCCTGAGCAGGACTGCATTGTACAGACGGTTTTGTAATCACCACCAAAAATAGTGGTGATCTCGAGCTGTTAAGAAAATAAAGATGCTAATGTTTAGTAACTGCATATATACTCTTCTGATTCTTATTGTATATATCCGGTTATCACTTCCATGAGGCCTGGCAAACAGACAAACATGGCATTTGCTGATTAATTTCAGAATCATTTTACTGTACTTGGGAAGTTTAAGGACAAGGTTTATAAACAGATTTCGTGTCATAAAGAGAGAGTATCTTTATGGTACTGCCTCTGCTGGCGGACCTTGTCCTACCTAGTTTCTGACCTCAGGTGACTACAGAATGAGGATGTCCTCTTCTGCTTTGTGCTGTGGGCAAAATGGGCATTGAACCTAAACAGTAAAAAGTAAATTAATGATTGCCCAACCTGGCTTCCTCTGCTAGATGAAGTGCTTCCTTGGCCCGAATATTTTGTCATGTCTATAGTGGTGGAACTCTATACATAATTTTTCTGACTTATTCAGACCATCTATGCTTGAAGCAACCTCTAGCCCCATTGACTTAAACAGACTTTTACCTAATAAATGCCTAATAAATTGGAGAAGTTCAGGTTTGCTTTACTTCCAGCTTAATCTTGTCAGCGTTGCACGTAATATTTCAGGGGGAAAATCCTGTGGAGGGATTTTCTCAGTTGCTACTGCTGTAGCATTAAACATTCACCTGGTCCCTGAATCTGGCAGAGAATATAAATTGCGAAGTTCAGGATTGGGAGAAAAAGTAGCTTAATCCGCTTTATGATAACTCATGTTATGAGATCTAGTTTTTGTTTAAGCCAAGAATTTCACAGGCATTCCAGATGCTGGACTGTTGTTGGAAACACAGGTGTGCCACTCCTCTTTTTGAGAAATGTGTTTCTTTTTTGTATGCCTGTTTTCCATACTTTGTAGTGTCATAAGAAGCAAATTTTTAAAGTCAGGCATGTGGCCACTAAGTGGATCATGGTAACAGTTGTTCTTTTTTCTGGTTGCTAAACAGAAAAAGAATTAGATTATTTCCTAATGTTATTATTCTGAGTGCAAGAGTGGTACAATGTTGTCCTGTCTATGGCTATGGAGAGAGCAAAAGTTGTCCATTCAAAATAATATCTGGAAGATATACTGCTCTAATGCATTAAAATATAAGGTTATGTTGTTTAGGCTTGCTGTAAATAACACCACTTGCTTTCTTTTGGATGTAAAAGTACATGTTCTTACTATCTCAGAATGTCTCAGAGAGGCAAAAATGTCTTTTCACACATGAGAATCAGGATAAGTATTGCCTTACGTAAAAAACTGTAAGGGACTCTAACCTCAGTGTTTAATTTTGCATATCTTTTCTGTTTACTTATTGCCTAGATTTGAAAACTATGGCATCTATGTTGTGATGTTCTGGGAAATTTTGAGGACTTTGATTCGGATTGCTGTCGTTTTCTTTTTCCTGATATTGGCCTTTGGACTGAGTTTCTTTGTTCTTTTGGGTTCACAGGTTAGTTGAATGACATAGTTTATTTTTATCATTATAAATATTATTTTTGACTAAAGAATCTCAAAAAGTTGTTTGGAAATGTCATCAGTTGGGGTTTTTTCTTGATATTGGTATTTCTTCTTGCAGCAAACCTATAGCACACCTCTGCTTTCTGTAATGAAGACATTTGCAATGATGCTGGGAGACATTAATTACCATGATGCATTCCTTGATCCACTACTAAGCAGTGAACTGCCATATCCATTCCTGAGTTACACAGTTCTCATTATATTTACCTTGCTTATTCCAATCCTTCTTATGAACTTGCTAGTAAGTAAACTACTCATTAATATATGAAAGTAATTAAGCACAGGCTTATCAAAGTTTTAGCATATAAAAATACCTTAGTGCTGATTCACTACATTAATTATGTAATAAATTCATATCGTTAGTTGCCTTTCCCTGGAGTAATTTTTCCTCCAGTTTACTGTTCTGACTAAGGTTATCGTATATATATATTTAAGTTGCAACAGTGATGGAGTTTGAATTGGAGCTGCAGTGTATAGTTATGAGATCGTGAAAATGAAAATTGTGGAACAATGATTTTAAGAAGTACTTTGATAACTGTGTGCCTCCTAGACTAGAACTCTTACTGGTTCAGCCCTTGCTGTATCATACCCTAGCACAGCACTAATAATTTTTTCCAAAGAAAAAACAATGCCGAGATCTTCATTGCATGCAAAACAGCAGTCAGTGGTGGCGTTAAAATTAAGGAGCCTGACCTGAACAAAGAGAATGAAAAAACTGTTAAGGATGAGAAAGGGGAACAATATGTAATATATCTTCAGTCACGTTCCATTTAACTTTTTTGTGTGTTAACTTGTATGTTTCCCAATTCAAGTGAAACAAAATAAATTTAACTTTAGAGTAATTTCGGATTTAAACATGAAATAAGAAATGCAATTGAAATCAGAGATTCTGAAAAAATAATGAAATCTTTCTTGGCCTTTTTAGATTGGTTTAGCTGTTGGGGACATTGCTGAAGTACAAAAATATGCTGCACTCAAAAGGATTGCAATGCAGGTGAGTAGCATACGTAGAAGCACTAACTATGGGAAATAGATATTGTTATTACAACATAGTTCAGATAATTAGTTGAGTTCTCATCAACATCCCTAAGATCTTAGCATCAATAAAGTAACTTGGAGAACATGGACATCTTGTTCTGAATCTCATTTTCAGTCATGTGAGACATTGTCCAAGGAATGTATAAGCAAATGAACTTTTAAGGAACTTTTCAACAGTCAGTTCAGTGAATTATGAGTTATTCCAACAACAGCATCTGAAAATGAGTGAATGCAATGCTTGAAATGAGAGAGTTGCCTTTTAAGGAGAGAACTGATGCAGTGTAAAGAAGATTAAGATACACAGAAATCAAAATAACACCAACTGTACTTGCTTAGTTCAAGAGTCTGAATAATTCTCTTTTAGAGTAACATTTCCTCCCAAGAGATCTTTCATTTGCTAGAGATACAAGCTACTAAAGCAGAGATATAAGGGCAGTTCTTGTAGCAGTTAATGCTTTTCACCTGTTTAGTTATTTCTTTGTCAGCAGAATGCTCAGGAAGGATGATGTCTTGCAACTTCAGATAGTACTACAAAATGTAACCTTCTCTATATTTGACAGGATTATAGTTGTCTGCTTTAGGCTTATCCTGTACATCCTCTTTTTAGATAAATATGCAGTATTTCTGTAGCAATTTGAGAACAACTGGAAAGATAGCATTACCTGAAAAGACACTCATATATAATATACTTGTTTCTACCCAAATAAAAACTCCTTTTCTCACAGGCATTCCACTGCCATCTTAATATATACTGACTGTCATAATTTTGCAAAAAGATATAGCAAAATTAAAGAAAGATCAATCTCCCATTGCTATTTGGTCTTAAAACCCATGGCTATGAGAGGTATTCTCTCTTTTGAACATTTCTGCCCTGGAATTCTATGCTGCAACCCACAGGGTACCAAGTAGCTATTCAAGCCATTACACAAGAGCTAACATTTTCTGAATCATTTTAGTTATAAGAGTGTGCATCTTTGTGGAATAATAAATTCTGATAAGATACTCATTACTGCTGTTACTACATGGTTTTAGTGTCTGGGCTGGACTGTTCAAATATACAATTGTTTGCAGTGTAGATAACCTCTGAGACTTGACATCTAGTAATAGTGATTTGAATATCATGACATGATGGTTATTTTCCACATCATAATGTTTCTTTATTTTAAGAGAATATCTCTTCTTCTAAATGCAAAAATACATCTAGGTTAATCTTCACACCAACTTAGAGAAGAAGCTACCATTTTGGTTCTTAAGTCGGGTGGACCAGGAATCAATCACTGTATATCCCAACAGGCCGAGATACTGTGGATTTATGGTAGGATGGTGAATCTTGGACTAAAGAATTCTTACTAAAATGTGATACAATTGACTTAGTTTGTACACAGATTGCTGGGAACATTGTATTAATAAGAATCATCAACTAGCATCAGTGGAATTGTGATTAGACCTTAACTATTTTCAGTGAAAATTATAAATCAGTTTAAGTGCAGCCTAACTTATTCAGATACAATTAATGCTGGAATTATCAGTGATCTGTGACTTTATTAAGCTAGATAAGCTACAAAGTTATTCAGACAGAAAATAAAATTACTCCTTTTTGGCATTTGTTCTTTTCTTTGTTTACTTTTCATTTCAGCTGTTACTGTTACACTGATTTTCTGATTAAGCAAACTTTAATATAAAAAAATAATAAATCCATAACATAAACTCTTTTCAACTGTAACACTCTGTTGAGATGGATGCCATTCACTTATCTGGGATTTTTAATCTATTGTCAAGCTACAATATCTGAGTTCAGTTTGGTTCCATGTTTTGTTTAGAGCGTGTTCCAGTATTGCTTTGGCTGTGAGGACTCTATCACAGATGCACAGAGCACTGACACATCATTAGAACTGGAAGTTCTGAAGCAGAAATACAGGTATTTGTTGTGTTATTTTGCTGCTGTAAAAATGAAGTAGAACCAATATCACAAATAAACTCCTATTAAAAAAAAAAAAAAAAAATGCTCTAAAGCTCCAAACTATACCTAAAAAGTAAAATTCAGTGTCCTTAAGAAACTATAGTACCTTAGTACTTTACATTCAGTAACAGAATTACATTTAAAATAATTATGTGGTAGAGAAATATTTTTATCCCATGGCAGAGAAAAAGAACAAGCTTGTTTGCTCATTAAATTGAAAGTGCATTTTCATTTCAGAATTAGAAGTTTTCAAAAGTTGTTTTAAACTCACAATTGAAGTAATTCCAATTGGTTTGTAAATACACACAATCTGTGTTTGACATTCCACTGATCCAATGGTAAATCTGCTTCAGATTGTTTCCCCAAAAATGGATTAGTGTCCTGGTTCTCCTTTGAACAAATCACCCGTTTTCCAAAACTTTGGAAGGAATTCTCTGTACTCTACTTTCTTACTTATCTTACCAATATATCCCTAAGAATGGTTTCAGAAAAGCCTTCCTTCTGTGAATGTAAAGCTGGGAAAAATCTGTACTTTCTCATTCTGTCTTACTCTCCCCTGCTCTTTATTTCTTCTTCTTCTTCTTTTTTTTTTTTTCTTTTTCTTCTTTTTTTCCCCTTTCTCCTTTATTTTTAATCTAGCAAATTTTTGTCTCCCTGCACAGATTCTGATTAAGTGTTTTTGTTTGTTTGTTTGTTTTGTGGGGTTTTTTTGCACGAAGGGCTCAGAAGGAGTTTAAGGGGGAAGAATATGCTCTACACATGTAGGCAAACCATGAAACTGAGAAAGTCTTTCTTCAAATCCTTACTACATCAATATTTTAGGAACCAGCATAGAGCATACCTTTTTTTTTTTTACCCTCTACAGATAGGGAAGAAAACTTACAATTTTATAAAAATATTATGGAATAGAATAACTTGTGGGTATTTAATTATGGAAGGTTATATTTACTGCTCTGAAAATATTGGCTGAAAAATTTATTTTACTATGTTGCCAGCTCGTTTTTATTGTCAGAGTTCAAAACAGAGTTCAGTTCCTACTGGAGCTTGTGGCAATCAGTGCTGAGTGTATATGTTTCTCTTTGTTTATTTGAGGTGGGATTTTTTTTGCCTTGTGTTTAAGTTAGCTAATTGCTGCAGTGTTTTAATTCTCGTGGGGAAAACAAAAAGAGTCAACTACATCTAAAGAAGCCCCAGATTGTTCTTCATAGAGAACCTTTTTAGTCACAATGTGTATTTCATGCTGTAGTTGGGGAGTCCAGACATTCTGAAAAGTAGATTTTCAAACAACTCGTTTGGTAGTTTTATGAGACAATTTCTAGACACATTTTCAACACTTATTTATTTTTTTCTTGAAAGGTACTGTGTTCTGTGTGCATCTGTAACTGATGTTAACTTTTTACTTGTATCAATTGCACTTTGGATAACACTTTAAAAGAGATCAGTAAGTGCCTCATCAGTATCTCTCATATGCTGTTAAAGTAGTTGTGAAGTTCAGTATATGTTTCTGGATGCTTAATTGCCATTGCAAATCTGCCCCTTTTTCTTGCCAGAAGTTCCTATATTCCAATAGGAAAAACTTTCAATAGAATTGTTGAGTATTTTATTTTGAGAGTGAATATGCTTTTGCCTTAAGTATATAGGAAGTCACTTTTCTCAAGAACCAAGATTTTGTTCTTTAATTGTATTTCACAAAACCTGGAGAAGTACCACAGCTTGAAAAATAAATGTAATCCAGATAATATTCTTTGTTAGCAGAAGGGTGAAAGATGTACAGCAGAAAAGTTGAGGATTTACAGGTTTCAATTACTAAAATGTCCTTTGAAACCAAATTACGGAGCTAACTTTATGGGGTTTTTTGTTTTGTTGTGGTTTTTTTTAGGCTGAAAGACATATCAACACTGCTGGAAAAGCAACATGACCTCATTAAATTGATTATCCAAAAAATGGAGATAGTGTCAGAGGCTGAGGATGAAGACAGCAATGATTTATTTCAGCACAAGTTTAGGAAAAGGCAGTTGGAGCACAAGAATAGTAAATGGGATACAGTGTTAAAAGCTGTTAAAACAAATGTGCCTAACCCAAGCACAGAAAAGAACAATGCCTTATTCTAGACATGGCTATGATATCACATTGTATTACCCTTTTGGTTTACTTTAGGGTCACTTCTTTTACTGTCTGTGCATAATGTTAATGTGATACATCATGTATTCAAGTATAAAAAAAGGCTGGATCTGAGAAGAGGATGCAGGTGCTCAAAACAGTGTTTAAAGAGACTTCTGATGTCTGCATTCAAAACTGTGATCCTAAAAGTGGCTGGCTAATCAGGAAAGTGCCTAACTCGCCAAATGCCGACATTGCTGTCCTGGCAGTTCCTAAGGCTTCTGTCTAGATCTGCTCCTGGATTTGGCCCTGATACTCTTAGGTCTGTACTTAATTACATTATTTTCTGTTACAAATATTTTTAGAATTTCCAAATTTTTAGAAATTCAGACTCTAATCACTTAGTATTCAGATATTTTAAGAGACCCAATGGGCTTCAAGTAGCTTAAAGAAAAAGTAAGAAACTAACCTGACAGATTGCATTGGACGTTTTACTGAGTAAGGACTGCAGGATCAGGCCTGAAAGGTAAGAAATAAAAAGGTCATGACAATGTAATGTAAGGGAAGGACAGTTTTATTTTGTAGGTAACTATATGCAGTTCTCAGCAAGATCATTTGTACTAGCATGCACATAGCAACTATAGAATGACGTGTTAAATATTAGTCATTTACAACTTGCTGTCCTTATACTGCTACTGTGATTTTTGCCTTCCTGATAAGCTAAAAATTGACCTCGCTACTTTCATCTGCACTTTTGTTTTATTATTTATTTACTGGATATTCAATGCATTCTGTAATATACAGTAATATATCAAATGTGGAAATGAACATGAATTAAACTGTGTTTAAGTAACTGAGCATATTTGTTTCAAAAAAGTGCTAATAAACTCATTATGACTATGTGTGGTTGCATTGCTATGTGGTCTGCTTTTGAATTCAGACATTTTCTGCAAGAATTCTTCATGTAAAGAACAGTTATGGTTCCAGTTTATTTAAAAGGTAGCCACCAGAAAGTAATTCACTCTTCACAGAACTTGTCCAGTCTTTAGAAAACATGGGAAGATGCACCATCAATTAGCAAGACTAAGGCCTTAAAACTGCCACGGATGCCGTGCTGTTCAGTAGGGAAAATGCTGTCTCACTTGGTTGCTTTACTCCAGCCTTCAGATTTAAAATCCTGGCCCAGTAAAGCAGCCAAGTGAGCATCAAAGCCACTGGTTTTGCATATTCTACTGTACTTACTAAGGTGAACAGTTGCTTAATGTCAAATGGTGGATGGCATCTGTAGAGATTCAGGAAGCTGTTGGAGTTTGTTTTTCTGCACTAGCAAGTTTCATTAAATCTTGTGGCATAAATCCATGCCAGTGGTAACTAAAGATATTTGCTGGTGAAACTGAAGTTCTATTATGGATTTACCTCGCAGACTCTGCATAAGCATTTTGCATTTAAGTGTGACTGTAGTAGTTCAGTTAAGTAACAGCTTGAGGCAGAAAATAAGCACTTGGCTACTCCATTAATACAGTAAACTGGAGGCATGGATGTACACATTGATGTGTGAATGGGTCCACAAACATACTCCTGGGTGCCCAGAGGCCCCATCCTTAAGTCTGCCTCTGGATCACATTCTGACTGTGCTGCTAAGATCTGTTGTGAACCATCATTTTCACACAGCCAGGTGGAAAGAAGTGTGGTACATAGTGGAGCATAACAGCTTCTCCAGCTTTCTCTGGACAAGTAGAGGATGAGGAACCTGTGCAATGAAGCTCACTGCACCAGCCCTGCAGCCTTCAGGAGGAGCAGCTGTGGGCTCTGCTTCAGGACCAAGTCTGGTATGAAACAGGGAGAGAACTGGTAAGCAGGGTCAGAATCAAGAAAGTAAAATTGAAAGTAACTCTACTCATTGAAGTTGCGTTGTGGCCCCTAAACTCAGATCTATTCCCATGAATCAGCTCCTTGGATTTCCTAAGCTACTGTGCATTTGCAGCTCCCTCTCTCAGTGGGAACAAGAATTTCCAGGTTCTCGGGATGGCACCAAACATAAAAACGTAAATTTTTAGTTCTTCAAGCCAGAAGTCACTTTAAGTTCCTGACAATCTGTATCATTAACACTAGATGGCAGTGAGTGATAACATTTTTTAATAAGTCTGTTCAGCTCACATGCCTAGTTTTAAGTGAAGAGGAACAGCAGTAGGGTTACAACTGAAGCAAAGTAGTCAGCATTTATAGTTTTAAAGTTTAAGGCTTTCAGGCCTCTTTAAACAGAACTCTGAGACCTTTATACACATCAATGTCTTAGGATAGAAGTTCAACAGACAAATTTTGAGAAATGTCCAAAGCTGACCCTAATGCCACTGCGTAGTTTGCCAGTGTGGAGCACGATTTGATGGCGGGTGTTAGGAAATCTCCAGGTCACTAAGTGGTTTTTATTTTGTTGTTTTTTTGTGACTTACCTGTAGCAGTTTCACAGCCTGTGAACCTTAGCAATGGCTTTTCCACAAATCAGAGTGACTCGACAGCTTGGACATGCAATGTGGATCTAAATCCAGTACTGGCACATTATTAGGAAGCCAATGTGCATCATGGCATATAGAAGTGATTTTGGTAATGGAAACACTTCTGAAAAACTCCATGATGTGTCAAAATGCTATTTATAAAGGTAAATGCATCCATACACTTAACTAAATTATTCACACTTATTATAATGTAAAAGCCATTCTTGAAGTTTGCCTGTAATGTTTTTAACTCTGGATATAAGGAAAAATTATCAAATAATAATTCACTGGGTGGTTTGTACACAAATAGGTAATTTAATAGATAATAGAATTTATGATATGTTGGTTTTGGTAATTGCTCCTGGATTTAGACTGCATTCTCAGGCTACCAAGACCGTCAAGACAGATTGGCAGAGAAATGGTCATTTCCAATCTGGTGACAATAGGACTATGCAAACCAAGGGTGGTAAAAAAGTTTCTGATGGTTGGATTATGGTTGGTCCTGCACAGAATCAAAATTGGCCAATCCCAGGCAGAAAACATAGAAGTTTAAAAAATGTGTTTCCTGCAGTGTAAGGTAAGAGAGGCAGGGCTAGAGCCTGGCTTTTAAGCTGCAAGAAGCAGCAGTTCTCAGCAGGTAAAGAAACCACAGTGAATAGAAAAAAGTTAAACTTCCTGTATGCCAGTTATCGTGCAAACAAAAAACCAATTTTGGTCAGCAGCTTTTATGTGGAAAGACAGAATGTATTTTATAATTAGCTAACATTACAGCCTTGAATTATTTAACTTTCTGTGGAAATCATCAGATTGTGATTATTTAATTGCTATGTGATAGAAATATCTAATAGAGTCTAAGTAAAAGAAGTGTAAAACTTAAGAAACTTAATGCATTTAGTATCAGTTTGAAAGCAAATCACAGTTATGTTTGGAAAGAATTGTGTAGGCTGAGGTGAAGATACTGGACAATTTCAGCAATCTCAAGAAGCAATCCCATTAGATACTTCCATAAATGTTAAATGAAAGTGTCATCACATGAATTTTTAAAATCATACATGGGAATTAGCATGGCTAAATTAAACTGAAACTAGTTCTCTGGCTGTGAATATAACATCCACAAATATGATGAGTGTGCCTCTGTATCCAGTTTTTACTCTGTATGGAAATACCACCTGCTTTTCAGTCAAGGTACGGTCAGTTCTGTAGGCATATGTAGACATTGTTTCTCTCTCTTAAGATTGTGTATCAAGTATTTCTGATAGTGAGGGTAAATATTCCATCTTATCTCTTGCTGCTCAACAGCTCTGGCAATGTTTTCTCCTCAAAGTGAACAGCAGTGTGGGTCCAGGCCATGGCACCATCTCCTTCCACCAAACCAGGGTGTCCCCAGGAGTTCTTGCTAGGAGGGTGTATTTGTGCCTCACCTGTGTGACACACAGGCAGGGAACAGTTTGGGACAAGAAATGTCATTACCGTATCATTTGGCTCTCTGAAAGAAGTTGGTGATCCTTTGCTGAAACCAAATGTCTGGAGGCCTGGCTTTCTAGCAAACACATTTGGCTCTTGCTGGGGAGGACTAACTAGCAAAATACTTTTCTCAAGTGAATTAAATCAGCTAGAGCAATAAAATGCTTCCTTACAAGAAAACGTGAAACTCCAGCAATGATAAAACTTAGTTTAGAAGTTAGGATGGGAAATAATGCAAGTGATGAGAAGCAATGCATTTGATGTTGTTTCATGATTGGGAATCACAGTGTAGAAAGCAAAGTTTAAAGCTACTTATTTCAGAAATGAGTCATATTATTCCTATTTATTATTATTATTTATCCAGTGAGATGACAGCATTCTAAAATGAATCAGCAGCAGGAAACTGGACATTTAGAAAGACAAAGTTCAAACAGTCCAGTAGCTTGGAGAAAAACGAAGGGTGAGAAACTGGGATTAACGCTGACATTAGTGTGATCACACTAAAAAGGACTGAAAGGCCCAAAACCCCATTAGCCCAGCTTGCGTATGACAGTGGTGCTCACAGG
>NW_009952893.1:6116152-6144720 GCF_000747805.2 Chaetura pelagica | reverse complement strand
AATGCCAGATTCAGTTGAATTCAGCCATTTGGGGTTAAGAACAGGTAGAGTTAAGTTAATTTAAACTTTTAAAACCAGAAAGCATGCTTCTCAACTCAGTCCTGATGATAAGCCCTGGAGCCAGCAATGTTTGCAGGAATGATTCAGCAAGGCACTGTAGAAGTGATGCTGTGATAGATAGTTATAATGGACTTCAGTTTATCACCACTTGAGCTGACCCTCTTCCTGAAGATTCAAATTTTAACATTTATTGGCATTTTTTCACAGGCTGTGAGATAATTACAGTTGCATTAAAGTAATCATGGATAAAAGTTACCACTGACATTTACTGTGTTTTGAGGAAAGGAGCATGTGTATATCAAAATAATTTGGTCTGCCTCATTTCAGCTGGAAGGTTGTGTCCACACCTGTGCATGAAGCACAGTGGCTTCACCCTAATGAAGGGATTCTCAGAGCAAGGAAGAGCTACACTTTCCTAGGCTGAAATAGTTTGTGTAAAAACTGCACTGGGCGTTTGAGAACCAGAGAAACCAGTTTGCATTAGAACCGTTCAGCCTCCAAACCCAGCTTTAACACTACAGCACTGCTCCCTCAGGAGCTCTCATTGCTCTGAGCCCTACACTGTGATGAGCCTCTTCCCTCTTTGCTTCCGCTGCCACTTTCAGCTGTCTTCAGTGCCCACCACCATGTAGGTACAAGAATAAAAGTGCTAAACACAGCTGGGTAAGTCCTTTAGGCACCCAAACTCAAAGGAAAAAGACTTGGATTAATGGTCTCAACTTGAACAGAATACTCAGTGAAGCCACTGTCACCTTTATTTTGTTGTCCCGAGAGCAAGGTGACTAGAAGGAAGGGAGGGAGGGAGGGAGGGAGGGAGGGAGGGAGGGAGGGAGGGAGGAAGGAGATATTTAGATATAAAACTCCAGTTTTCTCTACTAGGAGGCATGGACAAAGAGGTCAAGAAATATCAGTGTGAGTAGTGAGTGCAAGATGAGGAAGAGGAGGTACAAATATATACAAGGTATATCTGACCCAGCCTGGGGGCTGTAGACAATTGTTTTCTACATTGTAAAGCTTCTTAAGCTTGACTTTCTTAGTGAAAGAAAAGACAAGGAATGTTGGGGAATTAAGGATGGAACTAATAGATTACAATGAGGATGGTGAGTCACTAGGGATCTTTGTTTGTTTTCCAACACAGTCATAAAAGCATCGTCCACTTATCTGAATAAACACAACAATGCACAAATTATTCCTGAGGAACTCATAAAACATGTATTAATGACTCTAGAGATAAACAATAGAATCCTAGCTCCAGCACGCATATTTTCTGATGTACAAGTCTGCTTTTTAGTGCCCACAATCCTACTTTACAAAGTAAACTTTGAATAAAGACCAAATGATTGGTAAAACGCTTACTCTTGAATTATGAAATCAAGTAATAATACATTTTTAGGTGGATTTCATTCCTCTTCAGCTTTAAAAATAGTTAAAACATCTAGCTAGAGGAAAAATAAGAGGGACTAAAGATAATAAAAATAAACATCACTTAGGCTTGGATATTTGGTTTATTTTATAATATATATAAATAGCTAGAGTCATTAAATGCTAAATGCTTCAATGAGACTAAAGTAAAATTAAAGCAGGGTTGGTCATTTTTAAATTCAGCAGCCAAAATTCTTTTGTGTCATCCCAACTCTTGATCTGCCCTAATGTGCACATTTAAATAGTACTGCATTGGATGACAGCAGGTAAGGGGGAATGAATAGTCCTGCTTCTTCTGGCCTCAGCAACTGATTTTCATGAAATCTCAGTTTCTGTGGGGTGATTGTTCTTCCAGGAATCTCACTCGTGGGAGGCAATTCTTGTTCAGTCACACTGAATGCCACACCACTGCGATGGGACTCAAGCCCTGATCCAACCCAGGGAACCTGCTCCCAGCCATCTCCCATGCTCTCCAGACCCAGCTGGTCACCTGCACCCCACAGTGCAGGCTGTATTGCTGCTCTGCTGTTCTACTCAAATGGAAAGAGAATAGCCCGGGGGTAGTTTACTGCAGACACTCCATTTCTGGGATACTTTGGGGTCTTTTTTGCAGTGAGTCTTCCCTGCTTTCCTGGCACATTCACTCTTCACATTTCCAAGAAACATTTGGACAATGTCCTCAGGAACATGGTGTGAACTTTGGGGTTGTCCTGTTCTGGGCACGAGTTGGACTTGGTGACACAGGCTGTCTGAGGAGGTGGTTGAGCCACCATCCCTGGAGCCATCTAAAAAGACAGTTTTGGTGCCAGGGGACAGGGTTTAGTGGTAGACATGGCAGAATTAGGCTAGTGGTTGGACTCGATGATCTGGAAGGTATTTTCCAACCAGAATGATACTGTGTTACTGTAGAAAATGCTTGAAGTGCCTTGTAACTGCAGGTGACAATCCTGGTCCCTGCCTGGGGACACACCTGGGTGTTCACACCTTAGTTCAGGTATGGTATTCCCAGCCTAATGAAACTTTGGAATGCCTCAAAGAGTCATGCTAACCTCCTAGCAAATGATGCCAGTTTTCAGAGCGTGTGTGGGATGCCTGAGCATATCCCAAGGAGAACCTCCAGAGATCTTATTTCCCTGTGTTACACAAAGCCCCCTGAGTGCATTCTTAGCCGAAGGGGCAGCAAGCATGTACTTCTCTCAAAGAATGAGTAGAATATATGGTCCTTTTGCTGCTCAAAATACAGCACGTATCTCTTTACTGCCAGGACCTCCGTGCTAGCACAGCCCTTGTTTCTTGGTTTCTATCAGCAAGATAATTTTCCCAGGGAAGCAAGATAGAGTGATTGTGGTTGTGGCAGCATTACTGCTGTAATTAGTGGCTTCCATCTTATGCTAACACCCTGGTATCCATCATTTCAGTTGGTTGGACTCCTTCTGGGGGCAGCTGGGAGTTTGCTCAGTTTTGGCCAGCAGTGATACAGCCCGAGCTATTCCAATGGCTGGATACCTGTGGTGGCACCTGGACGTTGCTGCTCTCCCTGGGCATTTCCTTCGCATGCAACAGCATGAGCAGAAGACACTGGGCTGTGAAGAACAACTGGTGTCACAAAGGGGACCCCTGGACCTCCCTGGCTCTGCTCACGGGGTACATTTGGCAGAGCAGCAGCAGGGAAAAGCAAACAACAGGTGCTGCAGTGCCAATTATATATTCCAGGATGAAAATAAACTCCAAAAGCAGCATTGGCCCAGGTGGCTGCCGCAGAAACAGAACTTTTACCAGCTGTTTGCCTTTCACTGGTTCAGTGGCCCATGGTCTTCCTGCAATACACCCTCGGGATGTTTGTAAGGAGAAGAATATGTATTACTGTGGTATTGTTATCAAAATAAGATTTTTTTCAAGATCACCTTCCACACCAGAACCGGCAAAGCAAACCAGTGACTGGCAAGAAATGTGAAACAAGTGGCACAAGTACTGCAATGTGTGTGGTCCTTCCCAAATCAAAGCCACATGACAGTTTCTGAGAGGCATTCAGAGTCACAGAGCCTTGTGAATGTCCTTTCTGTAAAGTCACAGCACTTGTAGCACAGCTTGCAACCACAGGAGCAAAGGGATGGTGTAGTTGTCCTCAAAGCTGCTCATGACTCTTCATTCTCTCCTCATATTTGTGCTCTTTGGCTAATTAATAACTGCATAAAACCAATAGCATTATAACAACTATTACAGTAAGTCCCCTGAACCACTGAAAGCAAAGCTCAAGCTTGAAGTCAGCTTCCAGGGGTGGCTCAGTGTTGGCAGGAACTTGAAGATGATTCAAGCATAGTCAATACAATGGACAGGCTAAAGGAGAGGAAGTCCTAATTGAGAAGGACCTAAGAGCACAGTAATCTGTTTTTCATAACCCTTAAATTAATTCAGCTAATAGCACAGACTAAAAATTGCCTTAATTTCTCTCTCCGCTGTTTTGCCCCCGGCCACGGCTCGAGGAAGCTAAAAGGTCCCCAGGCCTTGCACAGATCAGTGACAACCAACAAAGAGACCCCTTGCTGTGCTCACAGGGAGTGTCAGACATGAACATTCACCTGCAGATGGTTAAAGCAGGGGCAACTGACCCTTCCTGAAGACAGAGCAGGGTGGGGTAAGCAGCCAGAGAACTGTGAGGCTGAGTTACTCCATGAGAACATTGGCAGGACTGCCAGCCCTCCTCCCACCCCTGCTGCAGCAGCCCCTAGCATGCTGGAGGGTCTTTGATAACTGTTGAAAATGACCCTTAATAAATTGCCCTTTCTTGCGTGAATTTACCCTAACCACAGATTTCGGCTGCTAAGGTGATGCCTGGCTGTGCAAAACATCATCTGTTCCATGCCCAGCTCTCCTACCCACACTGTTTTGGTGTGATGATCTCCAGAGGCACTTAAAACCACCTTGACTATTTCTCTGTCACTGTGGGTCACAGCCATGGCTATTTTTTATTTCCTAGCAGTGACAGTCTTTTTGTTTACTATTTTTCTCCTTTTCCCATTTAAAAAACAAACACATTTTCTCTCTTTATATAAGGATTTCACCAAATACAATAAAAGACCCCCCTACTACAACCCAAGAATGAGACAATACCAGTGATCTTGGGATGCTCTTCTTCCTATCTCGATGTTCAATAAAAATGTAAGCTGGATATCTGCTGGAGGAGACAGTAGGAATAGACTCTTCCTTCTTAGTGCAAAAAAACCCCCTGTATTTCTAAATTTCAGTTAACCAGAATACATCTATTATGTGCTTAATTGTATCATAGCAATTTCTTGAGACCACTGCTTTCAACTGCTTGATACAAGCAAGGAAACATCAGTACATGTTCAATGGGTTGATTTAAAATATTGTTTTTACAGAAATAATTTTTTCATCAGAAAACTTTGATTCATCCAAACATAAATCACTCACAGGGAAAACAGAATTTAAGAAATAAATAAACTAGGAATTATGCAAACTTTTTTTTACTTGTTTTAAATCAGAAGTGGCAATCATTAGGTTTAACTGATGTTTGTTTTGAAATTTGAGGGGTTTTGTAAAAAAAAAAAAATATACTGAAAACATTCCATAATGATCACAATTAAGTATCAGAATTAACTATACCATGGCTTTAGTGTAAAAGTTTTTAACCATCAGCTTGGTTAAAAAAAAAGCAATGGCTTTTATTTTGCATTGAGATGTTTAATTTCTAGACTGGATCTGGCCTGTCAAATATATTTTTTAAACCTGCAATATGTCATAGGAAGGGATATTGTGCTGACTCAGGTCTAGCTGCAGCCTTTTCTGGGTGCTCCCAAGTTGTCCATCACTGTGGGTGACTTTGCTTGGGACCCCTGGAGCTGAAAACCCAGACACCACCTCTCAGGTCCATGGGGCAGAGCTGTGTTCGCCTCTCTGGACAGCCTGGGGAAGGTGAAGTCAAACAGTTTGTACTTTCCTGCTCAAACAAATGAGTGAAGATGCAAAGATAGGGCACAAACCCAGCTCTCTGGAGCACCATCTTAAGCCTTTGCTTCTCCAGCCAATGTTTTAGCATGATGGTATCAGGGAAACCAGATTGAGAAAACTCTGTTTGTTCTTTCTGCCAGCTCTCAGTTAACCTCTGAGCCCTTTGGATTAGCAATATAGTGAAGATGTGTGTCTTGTACATTGCTTGCTGACTTCCAAGTCACTCTTTAATGCTCCTTTCTGGGAAAGCAAGCAGTGAGGACTGACTTTAGAGGAGAATCACAGTTTGATGAATGTGGGAGGTTTTTGTGCTTGGAAAGAAGTGATCCAATTTTCTTCTGATTACTTTTTTGTACACATGCCCAGAGTTGTGGCTACAGGCCCACTTAGAGCTAATTAATACATACATTTGAGACTTTCAAGGCAAATTTAACCCAACCAACTTCACTACTGAAGCCATGGCACAGCAGGGCTCACTAGCTACACACTTTTTTGTAAACAAGGCATGGAGGAGATGCTGCTTTCCTTCTTCATTACCAGCTCCAAGCCCTGACCCTGACATTAATTTCAGATCCAGAGAAGGGTGCCAACATTAGAAAATCTTTTGTTTGGAGCCCACTGGTGCCTCTGCCTCACGTGTCTTCCTTGCTTCCCTCCAGGTCTTCTCCAGTTGCTCTCTGAGCCACGCTCCCCTCTCTGCTGGACCTTGGCCCCACTCTCCCCCCTCATACTCACCCTGCAGGCAACTGTCCCAAGGTGTGACACCCTGCCCTCTCCTGCCTTCGTCAGAGAGCCTAGGGAGCTATTAAAACACTGTTATAAATCACAGTTATTAGCCAAGTGACTCATAGCACTGAGAAGGAATCTCCAGTCTCCCAAGTGCTCCGTGTCTCACACAGAGAGCACTAGGATGTTCATAAGCCTTTATGGTTCCCTTATCTTACATTTCCAACAGCAAAATCTGACCTATGTTTTACTCGTGCTGTTTATATATCTAATCAAAGTGGGTCAGGAAATGTGGAAGACAGCACCAGGGCTGCCTGAGAAACATAATATTTGTCAGAGAGCATTAACTCAGCCTCTCTCTTTCAAGGAATGATAGATGAAGTGCGCCTGAAACTCTGTTTAGATTATGTGAAGTAATGCACTGGTGGTTACATTCATCCTAAGCAAATCATTTTCACTCACTTGAGCTGCCTTACAAAATTTTCCAATAACACTTTAGGCAGCCTAAAGCAAAATGAAGTCTTCACGGGTTACTCACGTGGGAGTTCCCCTCAGAGCCTGCTTGCAAACAGACAGACAGGTTCAGAGGGCTCCCATACCTAAAATAGACATTGGCCCCAGGCCAAAGCCTGGATCAGCATAGGGACAAAAGTTTGGGAGGTGCCACGACTCGTGCCCATGTCCACTGTACAGTATTTAAGCTAGTTTGAGCAACAGAGAATCTGACACCAAATAAACAACAGGAGCTATTTATGAAATGATAGGGTGAACTTCAAGGAGACTCTGAGAAGCTTCTCTATCCCAATGGTCGCACAGGCAAGGGCAAGGGTGGCAGAGGGCACTCCTGCTCCAGTGGGAGCTGCTCTCACACCCAGCTAGAATCATTCCCAGGCACTTGTCAGTGTGGGAGATTTCTCCTGAGCCACTCAATTTGGGGACCATAAGGTCTGTGGATCTGCCAGTCCCCCAGCTCCATGAGCTCTTGGGAAAGAGGAATAAGGCAACATACTGAGCCTTTTGTTCCCCAGGTGAGTGCAGCACAGTAATAGCCCTGGGAGCCCATGCATGAGCAGAATGCAGTCTGGATCAACCCAAGCCAGCCTCAAGGTTTCTGGTGCTCCATGGAGTGTAAATGAAAAGGTTGCCCTAACAGAGGAGACTTTGACTCCAACACATCTCTCCTGAAGCCCAGGGAATCTTACTGGAGATAATTATGGTTTGCTCTAGTTTAATAATTACAGAGGGATATTTTTCATCTGCACTCAGTGCCAATTCTAAGCTGAAGTGAACATATTTGCTGAAGTTTAATATTTTTTTAGGGAGGAGTGCTATAATTTTCATGGGAGGAATGCAATTAGATGAACCCTAACAATGTTTCTGCTAGCCAGCATATTTTAAAGGGTTTCGCCCTAACTGTTTTTTTCAATGAGCCTTTGTTGACATCAGTTCCTGCTTTCACATGTGGTGTGGCCCTAGCAATTTGGAATTCTGGGGATTAAATAAAAAGTCCAGTTTAAAACTTTTCAAAAAGTACTTTGAACAAGAGGGGGAAACCACTTAAGTCAGCTGCTTCTGTGCATGTCTTTTTGTGCTATGAAATATGACTTCAAAGAAAAACCTTCTGTTTCCATTTCAAGGTCTTTTTGTAAGGAAAGAAAGATAGGCAACCGGCACTGGAATGCTGCTGCTGGGAGATTTATTGGAAGTCTTGAGGGGCTCAGTAGACTGAGAAGGTAATTTTTGTATCCTACTACACTCAAGACTGATTTAATTTTGTGTCAGTTCTGGAACTGCAACCAGAATATTAGCTGTGAGTTTATAAATTGCTCCTCCGAGTGCCTGACCTCACAGGGGAGGGGAAACGAGAAGGAGTTAGAAGATAAAGAGATCTTGCACAGCTGATCAGATGCATTTCACCAGGTTAGTGGACCTCTCACTTGTTCCTCCTTTCACTCTCGCTTGGAGAGGATGACAAATGCCTCGCCAGCCTTCATGCCACCAGGGTGCCACTGTCCAGGAGGCAATGTCTGACATTTGGATGGGATTTTTTTGAATGGAGGACACAGCTACTGCAATTGTCTATATGTATAACAATTAATATTAGGATGTATTATTTTTTAAATTTTGGTACCATAATACATATCAATCTTGAGCTCAAGTGGAAGTTCAAAGAAAATATTTAAGGGCAGCAAGCTTCATTCAAATAGCAGGAAAAACAGATTAATTTGTTGATTAGCTTTAGGAATGCTCTCTGAAGGGGAATGCCAGAAGTCTCATGGTATGAGTCACTTAAAAATAGATTAGACAAAGCTCTTGGGGATGCGTCTCAAAAAGCAGCTTTATTTTGCCAAAATTACAGAGAAAATCTCTTTAATTCTTGCCAAAATAAAACTGCTTTTTGAGACGCATCCCCAAGATGATCATAGATTTTTTAGCTGGAGCTGAACAGTAGGATTCTTCATCGTTCAGCTCCAGCTAAAAAATCTATTATCGAGTCCCAAAATGTGCATAATTTATCAAATCCCATTACAATCTAAGTTTTGTTTCTAAAGAAAATGTGATTGGAAAAAATTGCACTTTCTTGATATTAAATACATAAGATATGAAGTATAGGATCACTGCTCTTAAATTCATTTCAATTACCTGAGATTAATGGAAATTTTAACACCGTAGTTGCAAAAAGTTTCATTTTTTCTACAATTTCTCTTCTCTGCAACAAGCACAGAGTGACTTAAATGAAACTAAATATATCAAAATAACATTTCTTAATTGTAAAGGTGATTATCACCACCATGCAGCAGATCATCCACACAGGGGATGTATAATATAGGACAGGGACTGTCTGATGTCAGCCCCTGGGCTGTCGTGGGCTAATTGCTCACATGTTGAATCCTATCCTGGCTTCCATCTTATGTATTTGCTAAATGGAAGCGAAATTACAGAAAAAGAAAGCAAGCTAAATTATACTACAAATGTTGCCCAAATATCAGTTTTCCTTGTAGGTTCTCATTGCTGCACCAGGAGTGCTATGCCATTGGTAGTGGAAAGCACTCCTGAACTGTGCAGGTGAGATAGAAAATCTGTAATTCCCCCATTACATATCAAGCCAACAAAACCTTACTGTATTATTTACAGTTCATTAATAAATGTCATGCATGATTAGCACTGGTGGAGTTTTTAGGGGAAATATATTTTGTGCTTTTATATTTGCTGTATTGTCCATTTCAGTGGTACCTCCATAGTTTTATCTTTTGGAGGAGTTATCTCCAGGCAAGGTGGGAGAGATGCCTTGTATTACCTTCTGATTTCCCCTTATCTTGTTCATTTGCTACTACAAGCCAGAGGCATGGAAAGGCTGGCATAGAATTTTCCAGGGAGAAATGTCTCTGACATTGAGCTGTTTCACTGAAAGGGGAAATTACCTTAGAGAAGCAGCAGAAAATACAATAAAGCCCATGTATTCCACTTCTTTATGGGCTCACAGGACACTGTACATTTATGACTACAGACACATGCAGATCTGCCATTCTCTTCTTCCTCAGTCCACTCTCTATTTTGTTTGACTTTCATAACTGCTTATTGTTTCCTCCTCTTTGGGGTTTTTGAGTGCAGGTAAGGAGGGTTATTCCTTGTGATTGATCTGTTACAGAGATGAAAGCAGCTCTGAAAGTCCAGGCAGACAGGACACCTCTGCTAGGGCCCTTTAGAAGAAAATTGTAAGGCAACTTTAGAGGACACCATGGGGTCATACTGGGAGCAGACACAATTTTGGTGGGATGGAGCTATGCCTCCAGGGCTGCAGGTATTGATAGGGCTCCTGGAGAAACCTCGAAAAATCCCGGCCTTATGCCTTTGCAAGGAAGCTGAGGGCAGAGAGGGAAGAGGAATATTCACTGTCAAGTTCATCTTCCTGCCCAATGGAGTTTGTCAAGAGATAAAAAAATCACCAACAGTTTTTTGGATTTGTTGCATTGCCACAGCTGCTTTAAGGATCTTTGTGTTGACTCTGGGTGTTGGGATACTTCCTTTTGGCCAGATTATTAATGACATGCGCTAAATTAAAGTGTCAGGCATAACTTTAACTTGGAAAAATGTTGTCTTTGCTAGATAGGCAGAACCCTGAAGTATTGCAGAAAAGACTCTGCAGTCAGCAGCCAAACACAACCTCCAGGTTGTCTCTGCAGCAGCTGTCTATGCATTACACTAACAGCTCCTTTCTGCCTGCCCATGCACGGGCTTATTCCAGAAAAGTGAGATATTTTTCCGCTGTCTACCTACCATGTCTGCAACTGGCACATTATCAAAATAGTAGCTGCTGCATACCCACCTCTGAAAATCTGTCTCGCTAGTGAAAAAGTCTGTTGTGTCTGCAATATTAATAGGACTATCCACATGAAAGCTGAAAATAGAAGAGCTATGGACCTGTCCCTTCAAACCAGCATTGTGTGACTGCATTATAGAGTTGTCATGTTTAGTTTTGTTACCCTGGAATACCTTCCATACTTGGGAACGCAACAGCTGAGGTGCTGTTTCTAATGATTTTACTGTTGTCTTAACATCTGAATGAACACTGCCATTAATATTTAGACCTGTCATGCTTCAGAGAACATGCTGAGCTAACATGTTTTTGTATGTATCAAGATTAAAAATCATGGTGCTTAAACTGACACAGAGCTTGATGTTAACTAAACATCCTCTCCTATCACCTTCTTTGGCTGAATGGAAACTTAGCAAACAGAAGACCTTTAGTAGAAAGGGCTCTGGCTGATATCTTTAGACATTGGCCAACACTGCTTTCACTCACCTTGCATATGTGCTCTTTATTTTCATATCTGTTGGCAGGAAATGTGTGCCTCTTTGAATATTTTGTGTTTATAATCAGTTGCTGCATTGAGGACTGATGTATGCTCTGAAAGGTCACTGAGAGTTATGTGGAGACAAATTAAAATAAAAACACTTTGGGGGCCAAAGATTGGAAGATCTTTTTTTCATTTTTATTCTATACTTTTCCCAGTGTGATTCATGTGTTTTGTGTCCTGCATGAGCAGTGTGGAGTTGTGCATACAAAGAAAAAGAAACCTCTCTTACAGCACTTTACAGAAGAACCACCCAACTTGTCCTGTTGTTATTACAGGTTTCCCAATTCACCTGGTACTTAGTGTTTCCCTTCTGCCCCTCAAAGTAATTTCTCAGTTGTAAGCTGGGGTGTTTGACAATAAAAGTTTGTTGTGTCAAAAAAAATACCTCACATGCTATTAAGTCCCTGAAAAATCTTTCATTTGGCTCTGTGGTATTAGTATTCACATATATATTTTTCTTCCAATGAGCAAAAATGCTACATGACATTCAGGTTGGTTTTCCTTCTTGGGAGTGCTGCCAAGAAGCTTTCCAAGTGGTTCTGATAAGTATTAAGTATTTTCATTAGAATTAATCACATCAACTACCTAAAGCACAAAAAAGCCCAAACAAATAAATATTTTTTGGGTGAAGGAGGGGGAGCATTCTGAAAAACCTCTGTGTATTTTCCTGGAATCTGGTCTTTTATAGTTTGTCTGCAAGCAAGCTGAAAGCCTTTCAGCTGTTCCTCACTGGAACCTGTTTTGCTTTACAGCTCTTCCCTACTGTATGTTCAGAATTAGAAGGGGTCTTTGGATGTTTTCCTGTACTATTATTTGGTCAGAAGATGAAAAGTCCACGGAATGCCAAGGGATTATTATAACAGTATAATTAACTTGCAGACAGCTCTCTTCTCAACAGCTTTCAAAAGCTCTTCTATCCATCTCAGTTACCCAAGCAATTAATTAAACACAGCTGCCGACGAGAACAACTGTTGCAAAAAAAATGTCTTTGCCGTTTGCTTTTCCTGCTCACTTCTAGGCAGTAGAAGAGGAAGTCACGTAGGAGCAGTTATGACAGCTAAGGACTGTCTGCTTCCCCTGTGGCCTGAAATCCTGCTGAGCTGAGTAGGAGAGAGGGGCAAATGCATTTGTGAAGCACACTTGCTGCAGCCAATTCATGCCCGCAGCAGGGGTGAATCTTTTTAAATCATTGCTAGTCTCATGTGACTATGTCCTGGAAATGACCTAAGGAGGAAGAGCCCCGAGGATCCTTGCCAAAACTCCTGTGTCGTTTCTCTTTTACAGTGTTAGAAATAAAGTACCTCAGTGGGGAAAATGGAATAACTGAAGCAGTCTGAGCTTGGAAGTCAACTAGCAGAAGACTGGAGCAGGTGAGTTTCAAAAGTTCCTGGAAGCAAATGGTGCTAGAAAAAAAACAGCAAACAAAACCACAACCAAAGCCAAAACAAAACAACAACAAAAAAACAACCAAGCAAACAAAAAAAGCTGCAAATGGTGCCATCTTCACAACTGCTTGGTGTGGCAGACTGGAAGGTGCTGGGCACTTGCAATAAATTCCTTTGGGAGAATTAAAGGTAAAGGAAACTGCTCAGCGAAATAACTCAAAACATTAAAAAATATCATGGTCCATGCAAGAAAGTGACTTTGGGAAGGTATATTTTCTGTCCAAGAGGCCAGCTATCAGGCCAGATGATTGAATGTTATATGGCTGTTACACAATAAAGGTATCATTAAATGTGAGCAGTCGATGCATGGACAAGGTGAGCAGGACTGGGCAGCCACATTTTTCTTTCCTTTTAATGGCCTTTACCAGCCAAACATAGCAAAGGCTGTAAAGAGCAAGTAACTGTACCATTAACCAAAGCCAGTATTACTTGGGGGCTTAGGAGCATGAAGTAGCTATGGAAGGAAAGACTTGAAGAGTGAGCCACATTGTATCTCTGCTGCCTTTTTACGTATCAGCTGCTTTTCCAGCAGAAAATGTAAGAGAAGCACACAAAGTAAGGGTTAGTCTTTTTGAAGTGTGTCTGGGGATGCACGTGTGCTGTCACAGCCTTCCCTGTTTCACAGTTACAAATGGCCTGCTACAGAACAAAATATTTTATGACCTGTGTGATTGCTTTTCCACAAAATGCCAACACTGTGAAGGAGTAAGGAAGCCTTGTACCCAGGGTTTGGAGATATTTATTTTTTTTTTACAGTGTGTTCAATGGCAGCTATTCTGGTTTAAAATGAAAAAGGGATTTGTCCTGGAAGGGAAAACCATTTATTCTTGCATGGCAGAGGTTGTGCAATGTGTAGAATGTCATCGCCCATGTCCCATCCAGCTTTCTTCACCCTCTACGTGAGTGTGGAGGTCCTGCCTTCTTGCCCTGAATGAGTCAGGGACCATAATGAACTTTCCAGAGGCATGGCTGGAACCTATGGCTCTTTCCAGACACTTTCAAAGATATTTTAAGGGCAATCTAGACACATATACTTGTCACGAGCTCCTATGCAGACTTGAGTCTGGAAGACACAATTTTAAAGGCAAATATTTGAAAGTAGATGTATAGACTGTAAATAAATATTCGAAAGGTCTTTGCAATTATTATTTTTTATGTGTAGATGAGGTGACACATTCAAGTCTTGCTTCTTGTCTCTTAATTGGCAAACAGGACTATGAAAAATCCAAGTGCTGTTCACTGGCAAACAAAGGATACTGTAAATGAGTTGCCTGAGAGGTAATGCTTGAAACAAAATGTAGGACTCTGACTGCCAACATGTAGTGTATATTGTCTATACTGAGCTGCATTGTCTTGCAGGAGAGACTCAGAGAACTCAGAATTAACTAGTAGAGAGTACCATAAAAAGACAAAACCACGCAAAAAAACCCAAAGGACAGCCCTTACCAAGACTTCTTCAGGGAAGGAGACATTTTTCAAATCTCAATATGTAGCTGGTATTCAAATTAAGCAGTTCTGTATTTTTCACACATGGAGAGCAGGAAGGAAAAGTTCTTGCTGCAGCAAGCCATCACCTCACACATTTTCTAGGATCCCACAGTGATGAAGCCAGCAGGAGCACAATGCTCTGTTCTTTCCAGCCCTCGAGATGCTCTGGCAAAAATGGGAGTAAAGCAGTTTCCATGTTCTTCAGAGCACATATCCTGCAATTCTCTCAGGCCTTTCTTTAGTCTATATTGATGGTTAGTGCTGTTCCTCCTGGCTCTAAGTTAAAAAGCAGGCTATATCTGATCTTCAGCATTTTCCACTATTACAAGGTCTTTTATGGGCTCTCTATAGATTTTAATGTGCAGAGAGACTTCCTTACAGGATGTGGTAATGGAGTCCCAGCTATCTTCTTACAGTGTTTCTCTTCAGGCTAGTTAATATGGTCATATCCTGGAGGCTTAGGATGGTAACTCCACCTCTCTTTGTTCAGCATCCCTCATGGTCCCTCTTTATTTGTATTTAACTTCATTGTGTTCTAAATTAAGGACCCCGTTAATTTTGTTTCTTTTCTCCAAGTCTGTAAGTTTGATCAGTTGCCAGTCTCCACATTTTATTTTCCAGCATCTCATACATGCTGCTTGGTTGACAATGCCTCTGCCAGATACTCTCTTTGCATCTTTGAGGTTCTGCTGACTGTAAGTCTCATTATGATTCTCACCATGTGTCAGGGAAAGCTTGATTCCAAACACAAGATGGGCTGCCTTGGTCTCCTACCTCCATGTTTTGTCCTGGGTCAGGCTGAGTAGGATGATGGGCAATTACCAGTAATCATAATGCAAATAGAAGGCAAATTGTGCACCACACATTTAGAGCTACAACAGGTGATGGGTGTGTCACTGCCAATTTTTTCCAGTTCCTGCCATTAGATTGGTTTAGGAGGCATTCAAAGAGAACTTCCACATACAATTTTGAAAGATACTTCCTTCTCTTTATCCTATCTTAGCTTGCTAGCCTTTTTCTAGTTTTTTGTTTGCCACCAGTTTCTTGCTCTGAAGTCAGATGGACTCTTTTGTGCCCCATTCTGTATCCAAGACTCACTCAGATGCCATTCTTGACTGTCCTTACTCAAGTTCTGTGGGAGCCTGAATGGCATTTTGGTTTCTCTGTAGACTTCAGTACGCTGGCTGACCTGAGATATTCCAGGTTATATTCTACCAGGCCTGTGTTATTCATCCCACTGCCAATGAAGTTCTGTGAGGGCTGTCCCCTTTCCACTGTGCGCCTTAGTTGCAAGTATTTTACATTTTGACTTTTGCACTCTATCAAGCTATGGAGAGGCATATAAAAACAGGGAGAGCATGATCTTGTTAGAAAGTTTTAATCCAGGTTTGTCAGCCCAGGCTGCATTCTCTTTAACAGCTCCCTAACATTTTTTCTTGTTTGTTTGTTTTTTCTGTATCAGTACATTTAAGATTTTATTTGCTCTGCAGGAGGATCTTGAGATCTCAGCAGGCTGCATTAACTATGATATAACCACCTGTTGGCAGACAGACCCTGGCACAAAAACTTCTTAAGTTAACAAGATAAGATAGAAAAAAGCTAGGTAAGAAAGGAAAAAAAAAAGATTATGTACTATTAAAAAATATTGAAATGTGGAACAGAAACACAGGGAGATCAGATGCCTGTCCAAAATCACCAAAGAAGTGTAACAAGTTAGAAATTAAATCCAGGTATTCCCCACTGAGATCCAGAAGCTTGTGAGCAGGCTGACTACCACATCCTATACCACAGAATATAAGATTTTACTAGGATGACCTCTGCCAACACTGAACATTGCTTATATCGCAGATAACACTTTCAGGAAGGGTGTTCTTGCTTGAAAGTGAAATTTTGCATCCTCTCTCTATATATTCTAAAACAAATCAATTAAGCAGGCTGTATTTCAATTGTGAACTTGCTGCTGTTCACAAAACAGCTTAGGCTGTCCTCTCATAGTTTATGATGTCAACAGGCCCCTTGATTGAAATACAGCCTTGAAATCCACCTCTTTCTTCCAGACCCCAGTACATATTATTCTTGTAGTTTTTCAAGACAGCTGTGTGAATTAATGAACTGATCTGAGAATCAGGGTTGGCCAAAAGTGCCATTTAAAAGTCATGTAGATGACCTCATAAAAACTGCAAAGAATGCTTACAGCTTGCTTGTAAAACAAATCTATTCCTTAATAACTCAAAATGCCCACATAATTCAGTGCACATTTTAACCCAAGTGATTGCTTCATAAGAGAAGATGAAAATTTCCCATGAAAAAGACATTTAACTGGTACAGGCAACTATAAACTTTAATTGATATTTCACAGTATGTACAAGTTTGCTCTCCAGGGAGTGTAGAATATCATTTTTGCACCTGCACTCTAACTGCAGTCTTATAGTATTTCAGCCATTAAACATTTTTCATTAAAGCACTTCATATAGAATTAGTTTAATCTGATTTTAACAAAAGCATTCTATATATAGGTTTTTCACACCATATTAATGCAGATCTGTTAGAACTGGAGAAGCAGCATTGTGCAGGCAAACCCCAGATTTTAATCCATGGGCAGTAATAGGGGTGGTCTGTATTCTGAGGACCATATTTCTAAAATATATTTATGGCAATGTTCTTGACTGCATCAGAGAAGAAAGGTATTTCTAATAAATTAGGGTTTTTCCACATAAATTGGTTTTTTGCACTACATTTCCCCAAAGAAATTGGGGAATCTAGTGAAATAGCAGTTTATGGTATAGCACAATGGTATCACATTCTTTACAACTTCCATCCTCGGCAGTCATAAAAACTAACAGTAGAAAGAGTGTTTGCGTATTGGGCAGCAGAGGGAATATTTTTGGATGGCTATAACTTAGCAAATCTGCAGAAATATTTGTCTTATGGTTTGTATTTTATAGCTGTTATCTAGCTGGCAATCAGAGGGGAACAGCTGTGCAGTTTTAAGATGTACGATTTTAAAAGAATGAACTGGAGGCCTTCCTAAATGGTTCAAATTAGATGTGGGTAGTAGCAAACATCACAGGACTTTTCACCTTGTGTTTGAGACAGAGACTGAAGTTGAAAGTGCTCCACAAACTCAGTGAAGGCAACACCTCCTTAGTCATTTGTAAGAGACCCTCGAGAATATCTGCAGCACAGAGCTAAGGTTTGCTTGAAAATATTTTCAGGGATTTTTGTGAATCTTTTACATTCAGTATTTCCTTCAGATAATTGTCAACCCCAAAACACTTTCCCCTGCAGAACAGTCAAACTTCGTGGACATTGCTTTCTATGCATTTGTCATTCTAGGCAAAGGGATTGGCTGAAAAATAGAGAAAATAAGGTACATGGACTCTTGAAGGGATCTCGTTTTCACAAAAGACAGTAAATTACAAGTTTCCAGCATACATAGTCTGCTGTTTGTACAGGGCTGCAGGTAGTGATTGTTTACCTATGCCTAGGATAAAAATAAGTTGTCTGGGATGAAAATACAGGGACATATAGTTGTTTTGTAAAAAAATAATTCCCAATACCCCACAGACTTAGAGAGGAAGTGTGTGAAGGTGTGACTGATTGACTTTGTGATAACTAGCATCAGACCACACATAGGAATGGATTTAGGCAAGGCTTTTTGCCCATAAGATAAACATAAAATATTGTTTAGTATTCAGAACAGTCTAGCAAACAATATGCAATCATTGCAGAAAAAAAAACCCAAAACATTGGGGAGGATGGCATGGCACATTTTCCCACCTCTACCATCACTTTCTTCAGAGAAGATCACCTTGCTCATAGCAGGGAATTGGTCAGATCTGTGTTTACAGCACTCAAGATAGACAGATAATGAAAACATTTTTCCTTCCATTGTCCTGAAAAAAAGTGGTCTTTACTTTCACAGCCAGAGGCATTGAGTGAGCTCTTATTTTGCTCATAAACTGCTTGAGCTTAACAACTTTCAGATGATCTTTCAAAATACTTTGAGCCAAAGATCTCTACCACACAGAAAAATGTGCAGAAACAATGCATGGGCTGCATGACTGAGTGTTAGTTGTGTTTTTGTGGTCAATGTTTTATCCCCGGGCTTCTCCTACTCGTGCCACTACTGAATAATCCTCAGTCTCTTCCTTCCCTGTGGTTCTTCTCCCTGCACATGAGCCAAGATCTTAGGGTGTTTTTAGATATTCTGACTAGCAGTTTATCCTTCAGGAACACTATACCAGCTGACCTATCACATTAGCTTTTTAGTAATGACTGTCTTTTTTATCTCTGTTTTTAACTGGCTTGTTAAAAGCAATGACCTCGCAGGGAACACTAATGGTCTATTCAGCATGATAGATAAGTAGAGCTTAGGAGACTACTCATCTGACCTAACTCAGCAATCACAGGGCTAGGCTATGCTTCAAAGAAATCCCAGGACTGTCAACTCTACACCACCAGTATGATCCCACGCTGATCACTTCCCTGTCCAGGCATTGCTGGGTTCCTCTGCATGTGTTTGGCAGACTAACAATAACATATCATACTGGTGAGATTTTTTTTCCTAAGGGGGCTCATTTTCCTTTTGGCAGGACAAGGTGAAGTTTGGTTTTCAAATCTATTGT
Source organism: Chaetura pelagica (assembly GCF_000747805.2). Classification (NCBI taxonomy): domain Eukaryota; kingdom Metazoa; phylum Chordata; class Aves; order Apodiformes; family Apodidae; genus Chaetura; species Chaetura pelagica. The sequence continues at coordinate 6,126,123 of NW_009952893.1, read as the reverse complement.
GAGGCTCATCAAAATAAGATGTATATGGATCTGAAAAGTGATGCACATGCAGCTAGTGACAGGTGGCGGAGGAGAATGTAATCTTGGAAACAAGATTGTATGGTACCTGCCCGGGGACCAAGGCAGTGCAACTCGTAGGCTGCAGCCATAGCAAGGTGTGAGGGCAGCACTTCTCCTCCATGAGACCCATGTGGCAATCTGGCCAAAAAGCTGAAGTGGTGACATGGTTGGTTACAGCTCAGAAGAGAGGGGACTGTTAGGTGACTGAGTAAGGCTGGTAGTAGCTGAATGATGCCTATCCCATAATATATTTGAAGATAATGGAGAACAGTTCCTCTTAGCTAATTTCCCCAGATGTCCCTTAGAGAATGACAAGGGCAAAAGATGAGGGACAGAACTGAGATGGGGCAAAAACACTCCTCATGTTGGTTCAGGGAAAGTTCTCCTATTTTTTTTTATATATTTTTTTTTCTTAAATGCAATGAAACCCACATTAAAAAGCACTTGAATTTGTTTTCTGGTGGAGTGCCCGATTCAGGGGTTGAAGAGGCTGCACCTTGTGAAGCAGCACAGCAAGAGATCCCCCTGCTCTCCTCAGTTTGGTGGTGTATGTCCCACCCTTCAGATGTGTGGTCAGAGACATTCACTGTGGAATTTGCATGATATATTAAGAAGGTTCAACTTTCGCAGAGTCAGAGTTTTAATTCTGCATTTTGGGGGAAAAAAAAATCAAAAAGAAATGTACCTTCTTTTTAATGTAGGTTAAATCTTAGATTGTGCTCCAAACCAGATTTTACTCTATGCAAGTCAAGCAGGCTCTTTTTTGCCAGTATTTATGGCACAGAAAGCTGCATTATTCTTTGGTTGGTGTTGTAAAGACAGAGACCAGCAGACTGTTCTTACTGTGTTCACATGCTGTCTTGAACTCCATTTGATGGGCAGTGATAGCATCTCAGTAATGCAGGAAGGATGAGCTGCCTGATAGTAGCAGGAAAACAAAAAGCTAAGAATAAGATAACATGTTCATAACAAACCATTTTTCTGTTTACTTGGGACACCTTTTTAATTGCACTTCTTACACATCTAGAACAACTTCATTATTATGCTTGAAACTGAATTGATTCTGTACTTATTCCCATATTTCAAATGTTAATTTTTCTTGATTATGTGTGAAATGAGCTTATCTGTGGAGTAATCAATCAGTTCTGTCTGTTTGTACAGTCCACATCTGTGATGGTAGCCACTTTTATAAATAAGACACAGTAAATTCCATAATCTATGAAATAATTTTAGCCCAAATGAGCATTTTGTGCTCTTCTTTCATGGAGATTGTATAAAACAAGGCACACATGTTTCAATAGTAACTGTACCCTTACAGAGAGAAGGAATTTTTGCATACTGTCTTAAATCAATCATTCTTGCATATCTGAACAGGGCTGGGTATAGAGAGCTGGGCAGCTACTTTAAGGCCAGATCTTTCTTTTCTCAGGATCAGGAACTTACATTTATCCCCTTTACCTGACTGGCCTTTGTGGTTTTTTTCATTTTTAAACTTTGGCCACAAGTTCCTGTAGCATTCCTTACAGAGACACAGCTGCTATCTATTGAAATACAAGTCATTGTTCATGCATCACATTTATAATCCACCCTACCGGTGAGATGCATAATTGTATTTGCCATATGTGAAAGCAATTACAATACTTGGTATAGAAGAAATGCTTGCAAGTGCCTGCTTGGCCAACTGAGCCTGGTCTGAGTTGTGTATTTGAGAGCAAAGCTGAATTTTCTTAAAAGTAGCTGTTGATCTACATCTACAGATCAGTACTCTAGTACTCTGGTTATATTTTCTCCTTCAAAAATTGAAAAGAAAAAAAAGAAAAAAGAAAAAAAAAAGCCTCAGGTCTTACATATATCATTCTTAGAAGATGGCCTTCCCTTTCCTGATGTGTTTTGGATGAAAGCTACTTGTCAGGCTTTGATCTCATTTTCTCATGGAGTCTCTTAGTCTGTAGACTAAGAATAAAATTCATAGCCTTTCCTATAAGTAGCTACAGAATCTTAAAATGCTTGCAAAAAACCTCTAAAAGATCTCTTCCTCCATTAACAGGCATTCTTTGCCCAATCCTATTTCAAATTCACAGGGACTGCTCATGTAACGCTTGTTGTATTCAGTGCAAGTAAGAGTGGGAGGTTTGTTCCTTTACCCTTCCCTGCGTTTTTGAAAGCAAATATTCCATAATAGCATTTCTGGGGATCTTTTGCTCAGCGCTGTGTAAATCACCTCAATCTTTTTCATAGGATTTTGATCACATAACTTAATACCAGAGAAAAGCTCTCCTATGTTAAATGTGACTAGGTCAAGGCTTTACATTTTAATGTGTCCTTTATGCTTATTCTGCTCTTCTGCTGTAATGATTCAGGGCATTAATATATCATGTTGCCACCTAACCAAGTATATGAGAACAGCTTTGTGGGGTTGATGTTTTGTATTATTCCATGAATCACCCTAAAAGAGCTTGCCACAGACACGGCCAAACTCCCCTAGGGTGACTTGGATTTAGATTCTTTTGGACTTAAAACTACAGAGTGTTGAAGAGCTTAGAAATTCAATGGGAGCCCACTGTCTACCAGCAGCGAGCAATATGAGGCTTTTAGTTTCTTTCTGTGGCAGAGCTGTGTGGTAGATGTAGTGCTGAGGAGTTTCAAGTTTCCATCTAGTATCTCTTCAGTTTCATACTCAGATTAAATAGTAAAATGTAAAACACTTCCATACTGCTGACAAAGTATTGCAAGAAAGAAATATTACTTACAATACTAATGTATATTTGACATGCTCTTGTATATGAATAAGGGTTTAAGGTACATCAGAAATGTATTGAGCATATTTTTAAGACACACACCTAATAAAATCAAGCATTCTTATTTCCTAACAATTCTTAAGGCAAACATGCACACTGTTATAGAGAAGCTGGTTGTCAGGGTACATGTCCTACTCCTAGCTAAAGAAACCTGTAGTTTCTAAATCTGAGAGGTCCAGAAATTCTCTGTGGTTGTCTTCAAAAAATGCATTCTGCAAAGCAAGCAAATTTTATATCCCTAGATGTGTCTCACTGGGTTACCCAAGAAGGATGAGAATGAGGAGAATGAAAGGCATGTTTCTCATATTGAAAAAAAAAAAATTGTTAAGTGAAATCACATTGATTCATTTTTTCATCAGTAATGTTCTCACCTTTGTATACATTTCATGACAAATAATTACATGTGCACCTGCAAAGGCAGGAAGCTTTCAAAACTGGCTTCCCAAGTTAGTGATGAAGCTTTTACTTTTTTCCCAAAGACTAACATCTGCCAGAGATCACCAAAGGCACCAGCATATTACAGATCTAACTGTTCCGAGGCACGGCACTTAATTTTCCCTTGGGTAAACAAAGCCAATAATGGATAAATACTGTAGGATCAAATGTCTCCAAACTATCAGAGTTGTGACTGCAGACATTAGTCCACATCAGAAGTGAAAAAAGGTCTAAAAATTGTGGCAAAGGATTTTTAATTGTGGGGGAGTTGGCAATGATAGATTATTGCCCAGTCCTAGTATAGAATATTAAAAGGCCTTTTAGAATAGAAATACTGAACCTGGAGACCCTGGCTTAAAGCATTCAAAGTCAGAGTTATTCAAGTCATTCTTTAATATATAATTAATTATGTTAATAATGATTAAAATAATTATTTAATTAGTGTTTCTGCTATTTTATAACTAAGTTTTAAGAATTTTGTTATCTATAGTTCCACTGTGAGCTTAGTGCCTCCTTACCCTGACTGCAACAATATACTGGGCATAGATGCAACAGCTCGCGGCTGTGTTGTTGTTCCAGACAAAGTCTGGCACACAAATGAACTCATGACACTGCTGCCATTTTAGTGCACAGTTTCTGCCATATCTGCAGTGCAGATTCCTCAGGGAAACAAACTTCTGTACTTTAGCCTTAAATTTAGGGTTCTGGATTCTCTGGGGATTTAATATTCTAAATTAAGGCTGAGGAAACCTCATGACTGTTTGCATAACAGTAAATAGTTTTTAAACAGGCAGTACTTCAAAGCCTTGTCAGCCAACTGCTATATAAAAAGAAGGCTTAAAAAAAAAAAAAGTACATAAATTATTTTAAATAACAATATGTATCTTTTGCAAAGTCATGTTTGTTGATTTTAGATGTTGGAACAGTGAGAGTGGAAAAAATTATGGGGAGCATGGAGTTACAGAACAATTTCAGCAATATGTCTGGAATCTCCAGTGACTTCATCTTCAAAAAGACAGAGAAAAGAAAAAGAAAATTTTAAAAAAAAATACAAAAATGGAATATTTCTTGTATATTCTCAGACAGTAAATGGATCATTTACAAGCTTAAAATAAAGCAGCTCCCTTCTTTTTTTAAGTGAAAAAAAAAAATGTTATTTTAAAGTGAAAGGCTTTCTTCAAAAGATTTTTTTTGTACTGGAATGACTTGCAGTGGTTTGAAAGTTAAAAGGTCTGTCTTGGTCATAGATAGCTCCAAGTAAGGAATGCGTGTTTCATCTTGTTGGAAAAATACTTTTAAAAATTAAAAGGGGACAGACAGGCTCATATTAAGAGTCACCCTGGGCATGTGAAATCTGGGACAGGTAGATACAGCTCCTTTCCCAATATTGCCCATTTGTTCCACACGTAAGAAGTGCCCAATCCAGTGTGTCAGGAGGGGAGCAGCGACTCTTGCCAAGAGCCTGGCTGGGATGCCCTCCCTCTTCTCGTCCTGCAGTGAGGACCTGTGCAAGGTGAGGTTTGCACTCTTGCTTACAACCTCACACCCATGCAGTCTGAGGCAAAACCCAGCCCAAAGCTGTGAACACCAACAAGTAGCTTGTTATTAATTTTTTGGGAAGAGATTAAACCAAACATCAGTGCAAAAGAGCCCTTCTAGGTACTGATCCACCTTCATGAGTAGGACACAGTTAATCCCATAAAACCTCTCCCCTTCTCACCCAGTGTGCCAATTTGCGGAATCATCACTTTGCCTGGTTCTGACTGATGGGAGAACTGAACTCAAATCAAAGCAAATGTGCTTTGCTGTTTCTTTAAACTGTGTCAAGCTGCTTCACACTGTCACACTAAACGCCCTGAAAACTGTACACAGAAAGTTATTTTCTAGGCATAGAGGGTTAATCTGGCTTGGTAAAGGCATCTAGGTGCAAGAGAACTCTCCTGAGAGCCTATAAAACATCTCTTTAAAGGACTAAATGAGATTAACTGCTAGGTAGTGTCTGAATTAACTTGGGGCTATATCAAGAAAGGCTTGCAGCAACAGGACAGCTGTATAAATGTGCTTGTTGACAGACCACAAGAGAAATAAAGTTGAACTCTACTGTATGCTGCTCTTCCTTACCTTGAGGTTTTGATGACAAGATGACCATTTTAGCAAAATCTCTGAATTTTCAGAGGCTCTTGACTGCATTCTCCAGTCTGTTTAAAGTAAAACCAGCTGTTAACAACACAGAATCCCTTTTTTTAAAATCATGGATGTTATCTTTAATCATTATCTTGAATATCTTGTAAAAATTCTTCCTTTACAGACTAATATTCACAGGTCCGAACAGAGAAGTTGAAAAAGGAAACTTCTAGAGCTCCACCCCAGTGCCTTACCCAGCACAGCCATTCCCCTAAGTTTAGGCAGGGCTTTGCTGATGTTTCACTTTATGGTCATCCAGAAAATAAGAGTGGATTTGTCTCTGCAAAGACAATCTACTTCTTTTGCGAAAAATAGTATGAGATGTGTGGAAAAGCAAGCTATTCTTCCGATTGTCACGGCATGTGGGGTGCTGATACTAAACTGCAGGCTGTAGCCTGCCTCTGCAAAGTCCCACAGAGTCTCTTCCTGGCATGAAATCAACTGTAATGGCAACGCCACAATTAAAACGGGACTTTCAGACCTGCCCTGCTCTGGTAGATCTTCTGTTTTTTAAAGTGAAATGGAATTTTACCATTGACTTCAGAGAGGTCCTAGACACTTTTTAAAAACCTTTTTCATGGCCTTATTTGCTCTAAAACTGTAAAAAGTTTCAGCAGTGTGGAGTCCTTTGCTCTAAGCAGTCTTTTCCTCCATGCCTATTAAAAGAATAAAGATGTTTTCTTTGGCAAAGAAATTCTTGGGTTTACTTCTGTGCTTTCATATGCTTTCGAGGTCAGTTGGGGCTGGCTTGTCTGAGCTCACAAGAAGGTTTTGATTAATTAGCAGAACCTTATTTCAAGATGTTACTAATAATTGGCAAGGGTGGTTTGAATCTTTTTAAAGGAAAAATCACTACTCAGCTAAAACCAGACATTTACCTTACTTCACTGAAAGATAAATCTAGACACGTAAACAAAGAGAGGAACTGGACTAATTTGTGTTAGTTTGTGAATCTAAGACATCAAAGTGCTTAAAAATAATTTTAAAAAAACCTCTGCAATATTTTTATTTTATCTGATATTTCTATTATTCAATTGTTTTATCCTCTGTGAAATATTGCAGAAACCATAATTATAATTCAAATTACATTTCCAACAGATTCTGATAAGAAATGGGTACACTTCTAAATTTCCTGTGCTGTAGAGGAATTTTAGTTTGATTGTCCAGGCCTATTTCCCACACCATCTTAAATCCTTATGCTGATGCAGATGTAATTTCTCAAGATGAGTTCTTCATGCTCAGTCCAATTTAAATGCATCTTAAAATTTGTTTGTGAAGCTCAAAAATACCTAGGCTGTTTAAAAGAAAAAAAAAAATATGGAAATTGCCTGGGACAACTTTTGGTCCCAGTTCTCTCCAGACCTTTAACAATCTCCATATTTTCACACTCTATAAAATTTGGCAGCAGTTTTGTAAACTTGATGAATTTGGCATGTATACAACAAAATGATCATTGAAAATATTGGTATTTACCATCTGAGGGAAGCCTGCTTTACCATTTCTTCCTCTGCCTAATACATTAATGGCAGGAACTCCCTGTTAAATATGAATATGCATGATTGTTGACAGAGATAAATTGGAAATTATACAAAATTTACAGCCTGCTTCTCAGTATTGCAATGTGGAAGCAGCTTGAAAACAAAATATCTGTGAATTCTTGGGACTAATGAGCTAGTGTACTCTAACAGCATTCTTGGAAATATTGCCATCCAGCCAGGGTGCTTCTGGCACTTGCACACAGGCCAGGACGATGATGACTGGAAGGAATGAGGCCCCAGAAACATCTGTCCTTGCAGCAGTAGGAAACTGATCTTCTGGGATATACATCTGTGATCTTATGTGACAGCTACTCCAACAGTGTGAGTCTCAGACTCTCTCCTTGCTTCTTGGAGAGGGTGAGCAGTCTTCCCAACCTTACTTTCTGCCACCGTGCCGCGCTTCTACTGGCCAAACCAAAGAGTGGAAGTTTACCCATGCTGAGCAGCAATTTACTTCATGTGTGTTCCTATCTACCACCGTGAGCAAAGGTTTCAGGATCCTGGTATCCATCCTATGAGAATTATGACCTTGTAACACCAATGAATCAGCACTTCAAGTTCTACAGCTTATTTCCAGAGATTCTTCTGGGAATGAGGAGGAAAACAGAGATGTCTGAGATAAGCAGTTTATGGGAAAACAACAACTTTATTAATAACTCAAAATATACCTTACATGAACACAAATGAGATTTCTGAAGGCTAGTTTGGCCCATTCACAGAGATTTTAAATGCAATTCTTCTTTTAAATCAGGTGGGCCCTGCCTACATATGTGCTTTTAAAGACAAAAATCTGCATTCTCCTAAGGTCTTAGTCCCACTTCACAGAAATTGTTGAACAAATTTAATCCAGCAGAAAGACATTCTTCCACCCTGCTACTTCCCCCCTTTACAGGATGTGATTTCATTTATAGTTGCAGGATAAATTTTGCTGAGATGAACAGAATGATTTGCACAACAATTCGTATCCTATAACACATATATATTGTTTATATCTATAGCATATGAGGGATTTCTTTTTTATATGAAGTCCCAATAGCACTCTAGAAGTGGGCTGTCCTCCAGTTTCTACCATCAAAGACCAGAGAGAATTGAGACAACACATTGAGAAGCACTAAAGAGGTAAAAATATTGCTCCTTTACTTTTGTATTATTTGTTCACTCCTCTGGGTATAATGAATTCCTGGAGAAATATTTTAAAAATCTGCTTCTACAAAGCACCTTATCAATCTTGCCAGCACTGCACTTTCCTCACAGCTATCAAGCTCAGCTTAATTTCTTTTCTGGTTACCATTCCTTTTCTTACAGCATTCTTACAGTGCTCCCAGGCACACCTGTGCAGTGAGTGTATAAAACAGGTACAAGTTTTTCAGAGCTTCCCCAGAACACCTGCAGTGCAGTGATGAAATGATGACAAGAACACAGCATTATCATTTCCTCCACCCTCTGGTGAAGTTTTATGACAACTGGCAGCTATAATTGCAGTTCCTATGGTGTAAACATGGGGGTGGTTTACAGATTTCAGGGTTACTCTACTTCTGTTACCTTGGGACAGCTTCTTCCTTCATTTGGACTAATGTAAATTCAGAGATACTTGTATTTTATAGTAATGTAACTAAGTAAAGATTGGCATTTCTCATGCCTGGCTTGATTAATTTACCAGGATAATTTTATCTCGCTCCTGCAGGTGTTGAGCAATCTTCTGGGCCTGCATTGGTTCATCCACAGCCATCACTATGGGTTGCATGAATGTGCTCACAAGTGACTAACACTGTGAATCTTATCTGTCTCTACAGTGGATAGCATCTGGCTTTTACAGGATGATTGCAGACTCATTTCTCTGCTTGATGCTATTTTCGTGATGCCAGAGCAGGAGCAGCTGGGATGGCCCCCAAGCTTGGAAAATTCAGGGATACAGCCCAGCATCCTATTGCTGCACAGCACTGTGTATGCAGTGATGAAGTCATTCTCACTTTCTTGTCTCCCTAGTCATATCCCTCAGTCAGGATATATTTCTTTCCTATCACACCAGTTATATCCCTTATTCAGGACCAGTTATCCCTGCCATTTCAACAGTACCTTGAGCAGAGGCGCTGCTGTGTGTTGTTTTCCCAGACCAAGAGGTGACCAAGTTCAAAAGAAGTGTGGCCAACAGGGCCAGGGAGGTGATTTCTCCCCTTTACTCTGCTCTAGTCAGACCCTGCCTGGAATACTGCATACAGTTCTGGTGCCCTCAGCACAAGAAAGATTGTTGGAGAGGGTCCAGAAAGGGGCCACCAAGATGATCAAAGGCCTGGAGCACCTCTGCTATGAAGACAGGCTAAGAAAATTGGAGCTGTTCAGCCTAGAGAAGAGAAGGCCCTGGGGAGACCTTATAGTAGCCCTCCAGTACTTGAAGGGGCTACAGGAAAGCTGGGGAGAGGCTTTTCATCAGAGAAGATAGTGATAGGACAAGGGATAGTGGTTTTAAACTGAGAGAGGGGAGATTTAGGTTACATATTCGGAAGAAATTCTTCACTATAAGGCTGGTGAGGAACTGGAATAGGTTGCCCAGGGACGTTGCTGATCCCCCATCCCTGGAGGTTTTTAAGGCCACGTTGGTCGAGATTTTGTGCAACCCAATCTAGTGGTAGGGTTCCCTGCTTATGGCATGGGGGTTGGAACTTGATGATCTTTAAGGTTCCTTCCAACCCTAATGATTCTATGATTCTAAGTTTACCTTCTTCATGTCCTTCAGAACTTCTCTGGGAAGATGGATTGCTTAAAAATGTAATGGCTAGTCAGTATCTTTCCATAGGTCCCAGAGGCGTCTAATCTCCCTGTGTTTGACTTTTTGTCACCTGCAGATACTGGTATCCATCTTGGGGATCACTTTACTCGGTCAATTAGTCCCACTGATTGAAAGGGACTAGTGCTAGCTCGACTCAACACAGTGAAAGTCTCTGGCCATGCACAGCCG
>NW_009952893.1:6069605-6116105 GCF_000747805.2 Chaetura pelagica | reverse complement strand
AGTGTGGCAGGAGTTCAAGTCTACTAGCTTTTGGTATATTTCTGAAAGTTAATGTCCATTTTCAGCTCTGCTGCACATGAAAATGTCTGGTTAAAAATTCTAATGGTTTGCAGTTGTGATTTCTAATGCCTCAAACGCTATCAGTTTTTCTCAGCAGCTCTTTTGTTTGCTCATTCTACCATGATTCATTAAGGCAATTTTCAATATAAATTTCGTTGTGGTTTTTTATGACAGTCACCTGAGATGAAATTTCACAAATTTACAAACATGAACTCCAAAATGTACCCAGGGGTCTCATTTGCCTGCACATAAATACTACAAATACTTTGTAAAATCCTAGAAATTATTTGAGTTGCACATGTGCCATTTATTGCAAGGCAGCAAGTAGGCAGACTAAGAGAGGGCCACATACAGGCATGAAATCTGTCCCTGCTGTGATTTTCCCCTTAAATAAAATACACGCTGAGCTCCATAAATCACTTGCAGGATCTTTGTATAACAAGTGGTATATGTTAATGACTAAGGCCTGCTAGGCAAGGTGAAGACAAAAAGAGCCATGCCACAATGAAATTAACAATTACTTCTTGACCAACTCTCAAAAAACTGTTCCTTATGCACTTGCTTTGTCCTACTCAGATTAGCGTATAAATAAATACAGGAGTACATTTGTTTTGATGAAAAAAATGGGAAATACATGATTTAATTTAAATTCAAAAAAGCCTAGGAAGTAAAAACTTAAGTCAAACAAAAAGCTCTGGCTGTAAAGCTGGAATCCAAATCTGGATCTGCACTGTCTCGAGTTGAAAGGATTTTGGCCCCCAGGTGATTTAGATTTGTCCTGAAGTGAAATTTTCTGCCCTGTTGAGATACACAGCTGGATTTAAACATACAGTCAAACATGCAACCCATTGTCATTTTTGCTATTAAACCTAATATTCTGTGATGACTTGTCATTTATAAATTATTGTCAGTGCTCCTTATGGCCTGTTGCCTCTACCATATATACATATATACATACACATATATATATGCATATATATATACACACACACACACAATCATCTATTGAACTCCAAAGCCTAACATAAAACTAATTAGAAACACCTCAAGCACTTTTTCTTACTTTTCTGGGGATCCACTCAAATGTTCTGGATCCTATATTCCGACAGTGGTGCTAGTTTGTATATTCCTGAGTTATCTCTTATCAGGTAGATCCAATAAAAAAGACATGGCAGCATAAAGGGCTGCCAGATACACTTACCAAGCCAAAACTGTGGACATTCTACTGAGGATAGTAGATCTGTTTGATGTTTGGCTATGCTTGTAAAAGTATGTGTCTGTGAGTGCTCATTTCTGAAAAATTATTCATAATCTCTAACCTAATGCTATCTTGGGTTTTTCTAGGTAGAACTTTTATTACTGGTCTTACAAAACATTTAATAGGAGTTCATTGGACTTTCATTTGATGTACTTAAAAAATATTAGGAAAAAAAGACCATAGTGAAAGAAAGTTAGCTCTTTTGTAAAGGGCCACAAACTGAAAAGAGTCCGTTTTAACCAACATATCACAATTCTGGTTATGAATTTCTAAATAAAGAAGCTCTATTGTACATTTTTTTTTAAATCCAAAATGACTACAACAAGAATATAAACACAAGTCATTGTCTATAGTATGCTTCAATTCAGGAAATAATAGTTAAGTGAAACTTTTCCTGGTGATAAACTTTTTCCCCATTAAATTTTGTTCAAGGCATCCTACTGTTTCAAGCATCTGCATGAAGAGATTTTAAACAGAGCTCTAGGTCCTGTTCTTTGGGTTGGACATGAAAAGCAGTAGGGATGACAAAAAGGTAAGATATGAGATCAGCCTGTGTTAGTGTTAGCCAGGGTTTTTTCTCCTCATCGAATTTCCTGCCAGTTTTAGATCTTAAAATACATTATATGGCTCATACACTCAGTAGATCTATTTGTGCCCCGAATTGTGCAGCTCCCAATGAAAAATTTCCATCTGTCAGGAGCTTTTTTCTCTTAAGCTTTAAGTCTGCAGTACCTTTATGCACGGGTGAGAAGTGAGACAGAAATTAACATCTAGCATTAAATTTGTAGCTACGATCTTGATGTACACCACAGTGTTAACAACAGCATCATTTTATGCTACAACACACTAGTGTAAACTTCGAGAAATGTCTACTGGAGCTCACAGTCTGTAAATGCTCTATAGATCCCTTCTCAACGAACCATCACCTGCTTTCAGTGGTTCTTCAGAGTATTTCTGCTGTGAGCTTAGACAGAAACAGGAAGAATCACAAAATTTCATATTTGACTGACATTCAGAAATCAGTTGAAGTTTCTCTCTAAATTGAAAGGTAAGGGACTGGAAAACAACAGAATTTGTTTTTTGATTGTTCTGTGCTCTCTAGTTGAAATTATAAAGAAACTAATCAGACAAAGTTCTCAGGGTGGCATCAGATTCCCTGATGATATGTGTAACAGCAGCCCTTTAGTGCTTGAAAACCCACATAGTTACTTGCAGTTTCAGTCAAATAGTACTACTCTGGACTGATGCTGGTGGCCTAATGGATGGGAACCGGTCCAGTTATAATTTCCAAATCATGGAAAAAATGAGGGTTTTAAACTGGTGAAGGGCCTAGGGAATAAATCTTTATGAAGAACGTTTGAAGGAGCTGGGAATGTTTAGTTTGAGGAAGAGAAGGCGGAGAGGAGACCTCATCACTCTCTACAACTACCTAAAAGGTCATTGTAGAGAGGCTGGTGCTGGTCTCTTTTCACAGGTAATCAATGACAGAACAAGAGGAAATGGTTTCAAGCTGCAACAGGGTAGGTTTAGACTGGACATTAGGAAAAATTTCTTCACAGAGAGAGTGGTTAGACACTGGAATAGGCTGCTCAGGGAGGAGGTTGAGTGACCACCCCTGGATGTGTGTAAGAGTCATTTGCATGTGGTGTTGGTGGATGTGGTTTAGGGTTCAGGGGACAGCTTTGCAGAGTAGGGATGATGGTTGGACTCGGTCATCCCAAGGGTCTTTTCCAACCTGAATAGTTCTATGATTCTAAACTAAAACCAGTCTACCACTGAAAAAAAAAAAAAAAAAAAAAAAAAAAAAGAAAGAAAAAAGGAAATAATTATTCACTTTGAAAATGCCCTTTAGAAATCTATAACTTGATGATGTGAACAGTTCCCACCAAAAAAAAAAAAAAAAGACCAAAAAAACCCACCACCACCAAAAAAAACCTCTTAAAAAGTAACTGAGGTACCCAAACATTGCTGACTTGCTATTTGTTAATTACTCCATTTCCTAATGTGGACTTGGAGGGTGATCTAATTTAGCAGGGCAGAGCCAAAGGTTACATTTGCCTGGTGTGAGAAGACATGGAGCTTTCAGATAGAGTTGCTCGGATCAGACAGCACCGAAAGGAGCACCTGGCCTGGACTCCCAGCAGTGCATTAGTTAGAAACAGGAGAGAGAAACAATTGCAACACTAATGAGCCCCAGGTGAAAAGACTATTAGCTAGACATAGGTCTTTCCTTTTTTGTTGTTGTTGCTGTGTTTGGGGTTTTTTTTAAATGCTAATGTTTTGATTGATGAGCCAAATTGTTTAGAATTCCTAATTATTAATTTCAATAAAACATAGTTTTTGTGTTCCTTCCCTTTCAAACACAGGTTGCTCACTACTAAAAACACATATAATGATTGAAAATCATTATATTGAGATTGAGATTGAAAAAATTCCAGACATATACTGGAAGCCACTTGGTGAGATAAAGCTCTGTATCATATCCCGTGTTTGCTGAGTGTTTATGAGTCAGAACAGTGCAATGGGATTCCCTGTGAGCTAAAAATGGCTTATTCAGCATTTGCAACACAAATTTTCATATAATTACTTCTTTTGAGAGTTCAGATTCCTCTTTTCCTTTCAACCAAGTCTTTTTTTTTAAGTGTGTCATTTAAAAAGTGATTTTGATAGCCACAAATATCTGTCTTAAATTACTCGTGTTGATGTGGATAAGTTTACTGGGTCAAATTGTCAGTCAAATACACATATATATGTATGGAGTGAGCTGCTAGTTGAAAGCAATGGTTGCTGCCCTTTGATAATATTTCACTATTTTATTGATGGTTAATTTTATCTAAAATATTTTAGAATTGTTAGCAACGAATAAAGATAGGACAATAATTTTTAAAGCAGAAGAGATTATAAGAATGGGTTTTCATATCAGCAAATAAGCAGAAGGTTGCATTTGTGTATCCTCCTTTATCAGTGTCAGATAGCTTTTAGCTGCTGAGAGGATCTGTATTTGCTTTAATACGGAGCAGGTTTCAATTTTGATCACAGGATTCAGAAGTGTGTGAATTTGTATTAACACCTCAGCAGAGTCACAGCAGGTCACCTTCCTGCTACTGGAATCATCCAGGTACATCTTTGCAATGTGGTCAGGAACTGCCATGGGTCTGTTTGATGATTTTCACAGAGCAAACAGTGAAGCCAGGGTTAAAAATGGGTCCTTGCTTTCTGCTTTTGCAAGGACCTCTGTCTGAGTCATTGAAATATTTTCCTGATATTGAAATATGAAATAATATTTTCCACTGTCCACTCTGGCTGGCTTATGGCTAACCTTTTGCACCAGGTTAACTTACATTAAGGAAAAACGTTTTGGTGGACGGAGAAAGAATTGGACTTCTTAGCTAATTTTGCTCTGAGACTAATAACGCTTTTTTTCTCCTAATCCATGTACTAACTTCACTGCCTGTATTTCAGCACAAAAAAGAGCTTTTTTTGACAGTGCATGGTTAGCAGCATGGCTATGAAGTAGAAGCTATTCTGTATGGGACTCTGATTAGTGTGTTGTCATTACATAGTTGCTTAGTGCCACTGGGGTAGGGAGACTTGTAGGGACTGCCTCAAAGCTGGTAGATGGCAACCTCAGCTTTTGGCCAATGTCTTTTCAAAGCAGTTGTGAGTGGCAGCAAAATAATAATGGCAAAATTCACACCTGGACTGTGACAATGCAGTGCCTGCTAGCACGAGGTGTCCCAGTGATAAAATAATCCATGAAGCCCATCGCTGATGCTACAAATGAGGAAATAGAAACTAAAAATAAGAAATTAAACCTGCGTGGGACTGGGCAGCTAGAAATGAAGTATTAGAGAATGTCCTCAGTGAAAATGCTCCAGTGTGAGATTCAGGTCTTTTAATTTAGCACCAGAGCTAATCAATGTGAATAAGCCCAGGGAAATTCACTTTCTATTCAGCGAGGATAATCCATCATGAGTCTCATAATGCGCTGTATTCATTAGGAGTGGTATGAAAACAGATTATACCATTTCTAGCTAGAAATGCTAGGAAATGCACCTGCTGATAAGCCCATCAATTTTAATATGCTAGGGAGCTTAAATGGGCAAAATCAGAGTTATGAACCACCTCTATAACCCAGAACAACTTTCTGGCCTCTCCACAGCCGAGCAGTGACCATAACAAGCTTTAGTGGCTTATCTTGACTGTGCTCTGCCTAAACCAAAATCTCAGCTGCTAGACAGCTGTGAAAGATCAAGCTCTTTTTTTTTTTATCTTGACATTGAATTTGAAGGGTGAATCCAAAGGCCTTACAGATCTATTCCATTGCCAAGAGGTTTTTTGCCAGTTGATATAAGTACACATTGGATCTTCAGAAATTTCTCATTACCATGATGTCGGTCAGCCAAAATATAATGTGCTCAGCAGCAGAACTGTCACACACTTGTTCCATTTCTGCACCAGGTGGATGGGTTCACAATAAATTCTCATCTTGGTCTCTGGACTAGAAATCTCACATAAGAATTGAGTTTTTAAAGATTTTGTTTTATGAGGTACCTCATCCCAGTGAGTTTCTAGTTACCTCCCAGCCAGAAGAGGATTTCTTGAATTCACATAATGTTCTTCCTCTTCCTCTCTATTCAATACACCAATTTCTTTTCCACTACAAGAACTAAGCCATATGCCTGCATTCCATTGGCTCTTTACATTCATCTGGCCATTTCAGAAACAATTTACTTTTCCCAGGAAATCCCATATTTACTTACATCCAGGCTTGCTCCCAAATTTTATTGTTTAAATCTTCGGCTTCAACTATATTTCAGCTGATGATTTTGTCTTTCTCATAGCAATTTTGGATGAAACTTCCAAAAATGAGTCATCTGAACCAGATTTGCCTTTGCTAATTTACTGGCTGCTGTACAGAGCTGGTTGACGAAACCTGTCTGATTCAGACATTAATTAGAGGCAAAGTACAACATTAAAGAAGTCTGGAAACAGAGATTTCATTTTACATTGAAGACTTTTCACACAGATAACCAAAATCTTAATTAAGATAAATCAGTTCTTCTTATACCACCAATTATAAATTCATACTAAGTGTATCCTGCTAAAAGCACAGTTCTCACTTTTAGCTCAAAATTATACTCCAGGGAACCAGGAGTAAACTACATGCACACTGCCTTGGGAGAGAATGCATGTTCTTGGAAAGGAGATAGGAGATAATGTAAAACTAATATAATTTAATATAAAAATGATCCTATTAGAAGAATTATGAGATCTCAGCACCCCTGGAAATGAGGCTATATATTTATGTAATGATATGGTCCTGGCTGCTATGTTATACATCTTAATTAGATTACCTTTTGCAAGAAGAACATAGTTGATATTGAAAAAAATTCCACCGAGGGATGATAAAGTGGCTTGCAGCAGAGTAGATGAGTTCAGGCACTGATTTACATCAGAGGTATGTTTGGAGTTTCTTAATATTTAACTGCATGTGTGAAAGTGTGTTAAGCATTTTTAAAATCATTTCAGCATTCACAGTTTTACAAATTTAAATTAAAATTCAGAAGGAAATGTATCACAATAGCTGCTTTTACTTTGTTTTCATTTATTGATTTATGTATTTTGCACTGCTCGTGATAGGATATTTAACTTGAAATTCAGGAAACTGCACTAAGATGTAAAAGTTAAGACCCAAATAACATCAATGGTTATGCAAATATTGCTGTATGGAAAGGCTGCATCTCACATAAATGTATTTCTTTCAGCGGAATAAAGTTTTTGTGGTGGTAAAAAAAAAGTTTGTTTCAGTTTCAGCAGCAATAAATCTTATTTTAACTTCCAATAAATTGAAGAAATTATAACTACAATGTATATATGTATGCATGTATGTCTACATATATGCATATTTATGTGTGTATCCAGGACAAATTTTTCAAATATAGGAACCCAAGCGAGTGCTGATTAGGGGTGTCAGGGTGATGTAGCTGCTTTTTACCAGTGCAATCTTCTCCAGCTAATACAGTGTATTTGTCACTGAGCTAATGAGCACTGGTGATGTATATCACTAACACTGCCCTCTCCTACATCAAGCTCCTCAGCCAGTGCTGCACTGTGGAGACATGTCTCACGTGGCTAAAGGTTACTAATTTCCTTTAAAATCCTGAAGGAAAAGTAGGCCTAGACAAAACATCTGAGCTTTTTATGACTGTGGAATTTCTATGCCAGAGAAGAGAGCTTTGGCTGCATATATAGGCTAAGTCAATTTATATTTGAAAGTGTGTTTTCCTCATAATGAGGTCAATTAAGCCTCAAGTTTTGTTGTTTTTTTTAATGCCCACATGGGCATTTCAAATACTTTTTTTTCAATTACAATCTTTTATTTCAAATCTCAAATGTAACTGACTGATACAAAAACAGTTGGATAAAAGACAGGTATTTAACAGTCATCATCTTGGAGATACATGCACGGAAAGTCTTTGATACGTGCCATGCACACTGGTGTCATTATTTTAGTTCCTAATTAGAGTCCACCTAATCAGGAGCAAAATGGAGGATCTTCTTTTTTCAAGTTGCTGTAAACAGAGAGAGGTCAGGGAGAGGGACACAACATTCCCTAAGCAAGTCCCTGCCTCCTTAACCTTGCCCCGTGCTGTGGGGAGGGCTATAGGAGCTCTGGTTCCCCTCACACTGGACACAAGGAGTTGGATGCTCCCAGTGCACATCCTATTATTACTCAGGCTCCATTTTTCTGCAGATGCACAGTTAAAACCAGGGAGATAAGATGGGAAATAATTGAGAGTACAACAGCTGCAGACTCTGCCAGGGTGCTCAAATTTCTGTGAACTACGTCCTGGGGAAGACATTTTTCAATCACTTGAAGATAACTACTACAAATATGATCCTCCCATTTCCTTCATTTGGAAGTCAATTTTTAACCTTTTGTTTTTTTAAAAAGCTCTTTAAAATTTGTGTCCAGTGTTCCTGTATATGTTCATGCTATAGGCCTGCTGAAGGGGACGAGAAAGGTGAACCTGACTGTGGGAAAAGAGCCATGTGAGCACCAGGAATTAGCTGAAGGGCATCTTTCCCAGGACATAGCTTTATGTAGGATCCCAGGGCAAACTAAGAAATCGTCAGCTTTATTTTTTAAAACTGATTATTGCAGTTGTTATACCTAAAGAAGAGTATGGGGTTTTGCCATTAATTGGATTATGCTGCCTTTCATTAATCTAGCTGAAGCATATCCTGTTTGTGGGACTTTTGACCCAAGTAGAAGTCATCTGCCTTTGCTGAAAGAGTGTGAAAGTAACAGGGGAAGGATAAAGAAGTGAAGAGGTCTTGTATTTTCAATATTTAACTTTGATTTAGCAGTGCAGGAAGAACTCTGCATCTTCAAGATTGGCCTTCATGAACAGAGTCACAATAAATTGCTCCTACATTACTTCTTACTCTCATTCTTCTAGCATTAGTAAGAGAATTAATAGTTCTAAACTCTCAAGTGAATGTTTGGCTACTGTAAACACTCTTTTTAAAGGATATAGTGATAGTCATACTGTGTTGCACTCCAGTGATTGTTCAGTAAATATCCTCGCAGACAAGTCTGAGAAACATTTGCTCATCATATAAGTGAGGAATTTGAGCCCTTTACCAACATATCTGTTGCTTCCACACAGGTATCCTGTGGTAAGAAAAAAATACAGACATGTATTTTGGGAGAGGAAGTGTTCTGCTAGTCAGCTCCAAATGTAAAACTCTCCTTTGTTTGCAAAGGTTTTGCTCTGTAAACTTGTTCTATTTAAAATAATTCCTATCCCAATATATATAGTAGAGAGCATCTTGGAGGACTGAAGTTGTACAAATATAGACATTAAAAGTTAAGCCAATGTGGAAATGCTGATCTCTGGTTATTTATTTTCACAAGATCAACATAAGAAATTATAAACAACATTGTGATAGAGAAGTTTATCTTAGATTGTTGAAAAATTGAGGTATATCCATGGAAATTTTGTATGGGGAAAAAAAAAAAAAAAGCAAGCTGTTTAAACTTCATTTCCAACAGTTATGCTCTACTCTTATGAAAATATACTGACCCTGCTGATACTTTATATTTCAAAAAGAAGTTTGTTAGCCTATTTGCACTCCTTTACCCTGTTGGTCATTGTTCAAAGTAGTAATTTAATTCTGGCTTTATTGCTTAATTTTATTATTACTTTAAAAAGAATAAAATGGTTTATCTCAAGAAATTACACTGAAATTTTAGCTGGTTCTGATTTCAATAGTTAAATTTCATAAAATAAATATATTTTTATCACTACATTTGGCAGTCCCACGAATCCCCAGTGAAAGCTGGAAAGAATCAGAGTAAAAAGATCAGTTTGGAATGTAGCAGCTTAATCTTAAGAGTATTTATATGGACTGGATGTTTAATATTATGTTTTATGGGCAGTCTGTTGTATCTGCAATGCAGTGAAAACCTTTTTTGATAGCTGAGAGTAGTCTGTGCATAGAATGAATCAACAATTTCAAATAGGTTTTTTTCTTTCTGGTTTCTGATACAAGCATGTAAAGAGCTGAACTATTTTAATTCCAACAAATACAATGGGACTGTAGCAGAGATGTACCATCCGTGATTTCACTCTTGCTAGAATGCTATTAAAATAAATGCATAGTACTAAAAGTCAAATACCAAATAAACCAGAAACTTCTCATCCATGTAAAGGATGGACATTTTTAAAGTGCCAAGGCAAAGTTCATCATTCAAGCTAAACATAAGGAAAAACAACTTTACTGTGAGAGTAACACAGCACTGCAACAGGCTGCCCAGAGTAGTTGTGGTGTGTCCTTCTCTGGAGACATTCAAAACCCATCTGGATATGTTCCTGTGTGATCTACTGTAGGTGATGCTCCTCTAGCAGGGGCATTGGACTAGATGATATTCAGAAGTCCCTTCCAACTCTGCCCACTCTGTGACAGATTCCTTGGCCCTAGTTCTTCAAATCAAGGCCAACTGCTATTCAGCGGATGTCCCAGGCCTCTAGGATATATGTAGTATAATTGCATTGAACAGCTGGGCAGTTCAGAAATCTTACCTATTTTTTTTCTATTTTCTCACTTTAAAGTTAAAGCTTTAGGAATACAAGGCCTAAAAAGCAACAGTTTACCTTGACTGTCAGGCACAGACTGCAGAATCTTCTGGAGGACACCAAGACACTGTTAAAGGTCAGCCTGTCTTGGCAGCAAATCAATGCATTTTTGCAAAATGACTAAAGACATCTGAAACTTTGTTCAGCACTTCTTTTCCTTCCCCCACTCTGAATTTACATCACTTTGTTCTTTGCACCTAACAGACAATGCTGGTTTACTTATTCAGATGATTTGAAAGATCAGTGAAAAAAATGTCCTAGTACCTAGAGGACCACAAAATTAAAGTGAGCTGTGTAGCACACAAGAAGCTGGTGTAGGTGGGTGGCCTTGAGAAGGCCTTCTGTGTTCAACAAGATTTAAACTGATTGTGTCCAGGGTCTGCTTGAGTGCCACCAGTTGCAGCAGTGAGGCTTCACCAGCAGTGTTCGAGCACCAGCTGTTAGCACAGAATTTCTGTACCTGATGCTGGTTTTGTGTTAACTTTAACTTTCACATAGTCTTGTTCTGCTTAGCAGCTTTTCCATGACATGAGTTTCCAATGTAATGCACTAGGAAAAGCAATTAGGAACAAAACTTCCCAGTTTACCTTAATACAAATGTTGTCATTCATATAATGACCAGTACCCTTCTGAATCTGTCACAAAAGGAGGAATCACAGGTGTGCGTGAAACTCTCCCCAGGGAAAAGGAGGAAAAGATAAGGAAAGCAACTGCAAAGGAAAAACAAGAAAAAAACCCTGATTGCTTTCTTACTATATTTACACAAATGTGTCGCTTGAAAGACTGACCTCCAAGTGTGCTGTATGCTGCCTTCCAGGATAGTGGTTCCCTGATCATTCAGACTTGGGATTGGCTGGAGTGCATCATAGCTTCTCCCCAGCTTGCAGACCACCTCTCTTTGGGGGCACACCAGACTCTCTTCAGTGCACAAGTCAGCCCATGGCTTGTATGAAACCAGACCCACCTAAGACTAGACATGCTTCCAGATTCTCCACTCTGGGGGTACATATTTGAATGTCTGCATGTCCATCAGTCTCCCAGTTATCTGTACCCAAAGGAATTGCAATATGACACAGTATAGAAAAGAATGACATATTCAAACATGTGGTCTTGTATTTTCAAGCTTTAACTTTGTGATATGGCAGGAGGAAATGGCCTCAGATTGTGCCAGGGGAGGTTTAGATTGGACATTAGGAAAAATTCTTCACCAAAAGGGTTGTCAGGCACTGGAACAGTCTGCCCAGGAAGTGGTGGAGTCACCATCCCTGGGGGTATTTAAAAGACATGTAGATGTGATGCTTAGGAACACGGTTTAGTGGTGGACTTGGCAGTGTGCTGAGTTAATGGTTGGAATCGATCTTTAAGGGTCTTTTCCAATCAAAAAGATACTATTATTCTGTGTCTACATAAGCTTGGTGCTGCAAGATCAGAATGTGCTATCAGCCGTGCTAAATCACAATGTATCTGTGAGTATTTGTGTTTATGGATTTACTAAGGCTGAATATTGTTTCTGTTGTGGGGAAGGAAGTTCCTTCTTGGAAATTTCTAAACAGAAATCAAAAGGGTTGTTTCCCAGTCTCCTGTCTAGGAACCATTATCCACCCAATGCACTATTAGATGCATGACAGGCAAGATGGTTGTAAACATGTTGTTTTTACAGACTCACATGTGTAAGCCAGCAAGCAAGCCAACAAAAAAGGAGGGAAAGAAGTGTAATACAGGAATAGTCTTTTTTAGTCTGATTTTTTGGAACTTTTTTAGAGGTGTAAAAAGTTGTTTACTGGTTTATTTCAAGAAAGGTGGATACTGATTTAATTAAAGAACTGGTGAGAAGTTCTGGTCTAGAAAGTCTGGACTAGAAGGAGGTTCAAAGCCTGATTCTATCCTAAGTATGAGCAAGTGAATTAGGGTCGTCCTGCATATCATCATTCATGATAGAGAACTAACTCAGCCATATAGGCATAAGTAGATGATCTGAATAGGGTTCTTAAGCACTGGTGTAGTGTCAAACTATAAAAACATAGACTGCTTGTGTTTATAAGCTTTAATATTTACATCTACCCGCATCTGATGCTGCAGATTGAGGAGCAAGGTATGTATAAACACTCTTCTAATAGAAATAGAACGCAATGTATGTGGTATCACCAGAAGAGAACAAGAAGTTATTATGACTGGGAAACAGCCTTAGAAATTAGAGTTAGATGAAATGTTAACTGAGTCATGTTCTTTTATTCATTTAGCTCAAATGATCCACTCAGTCCTGTGCAAGGTTGAGAAGATGTGGTCTTTGTCCTGAGTTCCTTACAATGTAACTGTATGGACCAATGAAAGTATAAAGGCAAACACAGAAAAAAAAAAATAATAATCCTAGCGGGTTTTAAACTCTTTTGACTTATTTCTTTATTTTCCCAGAACATGGTCTGGTGCTTTGGGGCTAGAAATAACTTTCAAATAATTGATAGAGTCTATTCTTGACTGGTGTTATCATGTCAAGTAAAATAAAGAAAAGAGAAGAGCAAAACTTGTATTATGTTTGGGCAGCAGCCCAGGAATATGTGGAGGAGGACTCTCATCCCAGAATACACTTCAGGCACAGCCTCTAAATCTCCATAAATTGTATCTGGGTTCTTATTTTTCTCAGTTGTAAAATAGGCTTAATTTTTAAGGCATGACAAAGGCTCGTTCATCATCTGCCAAAAAGCACTTAGATATTGCATTGCAATAAGTGGGTATGTGCAGAATTATTGGGATGGTTGATTTTATTAGTGTGAATTTTTGGCATTCTGTGAAGCTGTGAACCTTCAGTAGAAGCAGGAGCAAGCAATCTTTGCCAATCTAGTCAAGAGAACGATTATGGTTCATTTCCAGTGGCCTGAGGACCACACATACTATCATAAGTGATATTGCCACTTTCTAGATCCTTCTCAATTCAGTTCTTTGCTTCATTTTCTCTTCAACACCTACTGTAACAGTGCTCTCCTTACAGCCAAGCCTCAAGGGAGAACATGCTGGTGAGATTATGTTTTCCCATGTACATATGTGGGAGCATTTCTGATACATATATCGCTTTCTACCTACACTTACTAGGCAGAATGAAATTCTTTGAATTGGTAAGGGCTGCCTTCTTTCAACATAGTTTATTGCAATGGAATTCTTCTATGTAAATTAACCTTGTTACATGGGCATCTTTTTTAAACCCCCTTCCTTTGTGACCCATAGTGCCACAAATCAAGGCAATCACAACAATCCCTTCCAGCCTCAAAACTGACAAATCTCAGCTAGCTCTCCTAAAACCCATGAGCTGCTCTGTGATGATTTTATTAGTCTTTTAGCAATTACTTAGCTCTCAGAAATGCACAGAATTTCTTGTTTGCTCTCTAAAAAACCAGGACATATTGGTTTGTCACAAATCTTATGTGACAGCATAAGCCAAACACTTTTACTTTAGAATGGAATTTGAATTTAATATTCCCTTTTTGTGATAGCTTGGCCTAATCTTTATGCAGAGGCTGTGAAAAAAATATACAGAAACCTATCAAAAATTATCACTTACTAATATCTCAAATAAAAATTTTTACCATAGTACCTTCTGGGAATTATGCCAGATAACAAAGCCTTTACTTAATGCATCATTTTATCGCTCTGCCACTTAAGTACCACTTAAAACTTTAAAACAGTTGTTGAAAGTAGTAAGTTCATTGTACACACACATATCCATTACTCTTAGCTACTACTAGCAGGAGTTTAACTCTGTCAGCTAAGATGAGCCTGACTGCAGTAGATGTCACCACTGAGTCAGTCCAACTCTCCATGCTTTATTTGGCTTCCTCTGTGGTAATTAGGTAAAAGGAGGAAATTAATTCTAACCCATAATGAGGTTACTTGGGCCTATTTTTTAAATTTTTTTTGCAATCTTGCTCTCCACAAATGTGTTTTTCTTGCCCACCTGAATAATCTGGTCCATGTGCACTGTTTGACAGGATTTTTTAAAAAATATGCTTCAGTACAATTCCAGAGAGAGAGTTTAGATTTGTGATCAACTCAAAACTGGTTTAAGTAAGGGACTCACAGGTTAATCTGGATGATGATGTACATTGTAGTCATTTTATGATCTTGTATTTCAGTTATCAAGAGTAAAGCCTGTCTAGTTCAAAGGAGGTAAATCAAGACCAGAGAACTGAGAGAAGTGTATTTTGTGCAAAGGAATATAACCAGTATTGTCTCAAACATATATGGAGTTTTATCTAAAATTAAACTCCACCCTCTCATTCACCACTACTCCTGTTCATGTCTGGACTGCTATCTGAAAAACTGGATTTCAGAGAAACTCATATTAAAAGACACAATTTCAGAAAGACCCAGTGTAATCTCCCAGTTTGATTTTTTGTTTGTCTCATTCCTTTAATTTCTTATGCTGGAGACTTAATTGTTGTATGAACAAGATTATCTTTCAGAAAAAAAAAATGTTTCCCATATACTTTGAATCATCCTCAGCCTCTTTTGATAAGTATTTTATATTTTCTGCCAAATAATTTTTTTAAATGTGTGAATGAAATCCCATTCCAAACACAATACTTTTTGACATTTCCCCATTTTAAAACAAAGCTTAAGACATACCTGACAGACTATGCTTAATGTATAGGCATTTTTAATGATTTTGCACTATATCAATTTTTTTATTCCATCTTTTTTAAATTTAAGTATTTAACAGGAATTCTTGCACCACTTGTAGTAACTTAAGAAGATTATTTCTTCCAGGCTTAAGAGGTCTTCCTCACAGCATTTGAGAATTAATTACTTCAAAGACTATTTTGAAAAATAAGGATTGTTAAAGAGCAAATATGAAGGCCTCAAGTAACTTATTGAAAACATTTTTCCTCTTGCAATCTCCCAAGACTTTATATATATATTTTATCATGTATATTGTATCAGAAATACATGTATACTTCTATCAGAAGGGTTTAGGACCATGTCTCTGCATCACTCCTGTGTTCTGCAGCCACAGCACAGATTATACAGCACTGTGCTTCAGAGGGAGATACAATTTCCTCCTTATACCATTTACCTCTTCCATTGCTTGATTGTAATGAAAGTAAGTTCCCATGTTAAAAGTGTATCATTCACCCTTAAAAAAATACTTTGGCTGAAATTTTATATATAACATGCTAGGTAGGGAACAGACATGCTTTGCAGGTCTGTGCAAAAGCAAAGGTAGGCCTTTTCATGTTCATACTTCCTGTCTCTCTCTACAAAAAACAAAAAAAGCAAGAACAAACAAAAACAACTCTCTCTTTTCATCAACATAATACATGAATGTATATCTTTTTTAATGCTGAGGGCTTTATGCCAAGGATGTAAGTTTAAAAAAAAACAACACAAAAATCCCACAAAAAACAGTAAATCACATGCAAACTTATTCCCTTTACTGCTAATAAAAAGAAAAGAATTTCAGTGTATATATAAGCTTAATCAATGTTGGGGTTGGACTAGATAATCTTTTGAGTTCCCTTGCAACCCCTAACATTCTGTGGTTCTGTGTGATTCTGTGACAGAAGTAGTGACTGTGCAACAACTATTTTACTACTTATGGAGATTTGAAATGGAATCAACACAACAAGACTTCCCTCTTACACTTTAATGACTGGTTCAGTATTTAGTTGAGAAAATACTGTTATTTTTAAGGCTGTTGCAAGATAAAGGAAAATTTAAGGAGGAGACAGTCAGACAAGGTATTGAGATACCAACCTATCCTGAACTTCAGAGATGGCTGATCATATTAACTGCTTCCTGGAAGGAACTCCCCTTACATGAGTTCATTTTGCTGTTGGTAACAAAGCTCTCGAGTATCTGCTTATTCCTTTGCTGGCCTTATACCATTGCATTTGCAGGCACGGGATCATCTGATTCATACGTTAAATTTAACCTTTTTTGCAGGCAAAAGCAGATCCTTGTAACTACTTCTGTCCATGTGAATTCTCTTTGAAACAGAAAAACTATTTCCAGGAAATTTTTCCTTGAGATATTTCTTTCTAATATCTAATGCCCTGAAGAATCTGTAAGTCAGTGACATCATCCACCCTGTTCCCTTACAATTTCTTTCTCTTGTCCGATACCTCTGGCTATTGCTGAAGGAATCATTCCTTTGGGTTCTTCTCTGACTCTTCCTGTCTTTGCCTGCATTTCTCTACTCCATAACTTCTTCTTACTTGGGTCTTGGCCAGCTTGCTCCCCTATGATCTTCTACTTTCTCTTTCATCCTCATCCCAGTCTGACTCTGATGCTGCAACTGCAAATCCACAGACAGCTATTAAATA
The DNA here is from genome assembly GCF_000747805.2 of Chaetura pelagica. NCBI lineage: Eukaryota > Metazoa > Chordata > Aves > Apodiformes > Apodidae > Chaetura > Chaetura pelagica. The sequence goes on along the minus strand of NW_009952893.1, from coordinate 6,099,327 downwards.
TACAGCAATGCAAATCAAATCCCACGAGGAAAGCCCAGCTCATTATGTGCTGACTCTCTTGCTGGTACCAAGACACAGTTTCTCTCATCAATCATCCCCAGGACTCTACTGACTATCAGAGCCTGTTGTGTGTTAGTGACTCTCCTCCATGCCCTCTTTGCACACTATTCAATCTCTTTCTTTAACCTCTTGGTAATTTGCTGAAATCTTCCTTTTGAACACTGGAAGATTCATGGATCCACTATCATCTTGTGGATGCCAAGAGGCAGAAGTTCAGCTTGATTTACCTTCAAACTTCCTTGGCCTGTTTTAAATCTACTGACGCACTCTCTATTCTCTATAGTTTCTCACTTCACTGTTGAACCCTCCAATCATTTGGAGGCTTCCTCTTGTCTTCAAATGCTGCAAGCTTTCTTGTGCACTTCAGGGAATTTGGTTAGCTTGTTGTTTTGCTTCATTTCTTCTGGGTTTGTCTAAAATTTGTTTCGTTCTGATCCTTCTGTTTCTTGCTGTCAGTCCAAGTTCCATGGACAGAAGATGAATTGTTTCTCCTGTGCAACTAGTGGTCAGACCCACCTAGAGATAATCATGTATTTCTATTAGGCCAAGTCAAATAGTAGAAGATTTCCCCTTCACCTATTTCATATTAGGGAAAAATAAAGGAATCAGGACAGCACATTTAGTATTTTCTGCTTAAGTATGAAAATAGGAAGCTTCCACTGTTGAAAAAGTCTTGACAGTTAATTTTAATAAAAATGTTCATTTCCTTAATACATGTATGCATCTTCTGGGATTAAAACTTCTTATTTCCCAGTCACTGAATTAGTTCTTCCTCTCTATTGTATAAGGTCAAGGTACATAATGAGCTGAGTTACACTAACCTTAATCAGTAAAGAACAAATAAAACTGTTTCTTAGGATTCAATGCTTACATCAGTAAAGCAAACAAAATGTTCAGATAAAATATTGGTGCAGTAAGCAAAAGGAAAAAGAAGAAAGAATACAGCACATGAGGATTACTCAAAAGCAGAACTAAGAGGAAAATCAAATAGCCCATGATTTCTCACTCTTTCTTCCCATTCCTGCATCTCCTTTTAATAATATATCTGTTTCCCCATTTTCGCCTGGTGGAAAATCAGATGTCTTTCTTCTTTTTCCTTGTGAAAATGTATAAGAAGTAAAGAGGGAGATAAAGAAGGAAAGCAACATGACCCAAAACACTTAGACGATTTCTCATAAGAAGAAAAGAAGGAAGCAGCATAAGTGCAGGTATCTAAAATATGTGTTAAACTTTTTTCCTTTACCAAAATTTTGGAGCTCTGCAGAAAGCTGGGGCCTGATTCTGTGGTTCTTGGGGAACTAAAACCCCAGAGACACTTCACTTGACAAAAGCCTACAAACTCCAGCCTTATATGGCTTTGTGTGTTGTTTAAATGTTCCCCGCTGAGATTTCTTCTTTCTCATTGCACATGTATACATTAAAAAAAATTGAAAAAGAGAGTATCGTTAATCTTGGCATCACTGGAAAGAGTTTTATTATGGCTGCCTGGCTTGCAAAAACCTGCCAAAAGCCACAGGGAAGCTTACTAAAGAAAATACCTCATTTTAGATAATTAGCGTGGGCCCAATACAAAGCCCATGGAAGCCTAGAGAGAGACTGCTACTGCCTGCAGTTACTGAAACCTGGAGATCAGAGTGGAAATTAATTAATGTTTTCCTTGTCCACTTGTCATGGCCAGCCATAGCTTCCCATCAGTTTATAATTCAGCTTGGGAAATTTCATGTTCCACCATTGTTTGGGGAAGTTTTTGATTTGTTGTGGGATTATTTAACAGGTTTGTGTCCTTAGCAAGACGTCCTGGAAAAATCCTTCAAAAATGACAGAGGTATGTTACAGAGTTGTACCTGTTCTAAAATTGCTTGTAAATAAAGTGAATCAAGATCATACAGTAACGACACATCTAATCTCCACTGGCATGTCTCAGAGCAGTGTATTCAATGACTACCATGAATGTGACCTATGCTTTTTTTAACTAAAGCTAAAAAAGCTGAGAGAAAAATAGCTACCAAATAATTTCTACAATTACTGTATCAGCTATGACATGAAATTATTTTTCATTATAACATGAACAGCTGAGCCAGCACTTTAAATAGAAAACAAAAGAAAAAAAATATAAAAAGCCCTACAGCAAGTTGTCAAAACATTCTTTTGCAAGCAGTTTGACCACTTTCACGTAGGAAGTCAGTGGCCTTTATGGGATTGAAACTGTAATCTCTCTAATGTCTTACATATAATCAACCTAGAAGGAAAAACCTAACTATGGAATTTCTTGCAGAATTAATATGGTTATTAATAAAATCTTTATATGAATGAAAGCATTAAGCTTCTATGTTATAGTAAAGTCAAACTGGGAATATACATTTCTGTCAATAACTATTAAAGCATCCAGTATTCCCAAAAAAGAAATCCACTTCACTATTACGAAGACTAAATAACATTTCACAGTATTTTGAATTAGATTTTGTACTTAACCTCTTCTGTGACCAGTTCTTTGTAAATCCCCTGCATTTCCTGCTACCATGCTGTGATACTGCTTTCTTACGAATGAGACACTAAGTAAACCAGCTGCATTGAATACGTAAGTGTTTAGGGAATAAATAGTTAATATGAATTACAGATTTGTTAAAGGAAAGTCATCTATACCTGTTCCTAGTGTTTGAAGGAAGTATGTTGAAATTCTTCTTTTACCAGGTTCTACAACTTAGTAACTTTCAGTCTATGAAGAAAATTATATAGCTGACACTAGTGTGGAGTATTTTCAAAACTACCCACTTACTTAATCTTTCTTCCAGAGTTATTGCTTTATTTTAGAAGGCTTCTTTCACAAACTTCTAGTGCTTGTGTCTGAACTTTGCTCTGTATGTTTTCAGACAAGAAATTCCTAAATATCTCTGCAGAAATGCAGATACTAATACAGATGCAGAGTACTCCATTAGACAGTTCTGCTCAGCTTCTTGCTCAGTGTCCTGGTGCCACTTTCATGTTAAAGTTACATGTACAAAATGTCCTGTTTTCTTCACTAGTCTCTCATGTCCATTCAAATGAAGCCCAGCATTCATACCCCACAGCCTGCAGTTTTCCCTGTGCTGCACCCACTTATGTGATCAGGGAAGTGCAATCCTATCCACACCCAGATACTTGGTAAAATATGCCTGTTATTTCTGCTGTACAATTTTCAGCTATGCTAATAGCTGATAATACTCATGTTAACCCCCTAAATTTTGCTTTTTCTAGACAAATCTCTTGATTCCTTGAAGTATGAGGGCTATTATTTCTAATTAATTTATTTATTTGTTAGAAGAAACACTTCAGTGTAGTTATTCACATTGGATGCCATCTCAAAATTGTAACTGAAATTGAATGCTAGCTCAACATTAAGTTTAAATGAAGGTTCTTTGAGAAAATTAAAAAAACAAACAAACAACAACAACAAACCCAAAACAAGTAACAAATAAGGAAACAAACAAAAACACTAAAGAAAACTAAACAAAAAGTAATCCTTATGTCATGCTGCTCTCATCAGCTCCTACAAGTGATGGGAACTGTGGGATTTGCAGAGCACCTGAAGACTAGCAGAGAATTGCCAAAATGCAAGATGTCTCACAACGAACATTCCACCAGCAGCTCCCTCTCAAAGACCCTAAGTTTCATGAGGCTGCGTCATCAGGGGAGAGGTACTTCTCTTTCAAATGAAATTGGGGATTTCTTAATTAAAATCCAAGTTAAACAGAGATGCTTTAGAGAAGCCAAAGTTATGAAAAACAGCCAGAGTCTAATACAATCACAACACCTCCATTCACCAGGCTACAATATTCCAAACTATTCTGTGTACAATGCTGAACTTGCCTGACAGCAACCTAAAGCTGCAAAGGAAGCTGTGTGAAGAACTGTGGCAAGGAAAACCACAGTCACTTTGGAGAAGAAGCTTGCTGAGGTGGGATGGAGCTGTGCCATGGCTGCAGTTCATACCTGGCCTCTCTGCAGTAGCCTGACAACCCCTGACTGCATCAGTAGTGACTGTAGTCATTCTGGAGAAGCGCTGGCCTACATTTCTCTCTTGCTTATGTTACCTCTGCATTGTTTAGAATTTAGTTCTCATTCAAGTTAGCTGACTCTTGCCTAAATTCACCCAGGATGGGGTAGCTTGTTCTACTGCTGCAGTCTCAGTCCATCGTGTGTGGTGAAGATTCAGAGGCAGATGCTATCAAAAAAATTAATCCACTACAACCTGAGTAATTTCTAATTCTTTGGCAGTTCCATGACAAAACGAGTCAAGGTAAGGGACTAAACAGGCCTTCTAAATAAAAAAAAAAAAAAAAAAAGAGCTGTGGGTCTTCATAACCTGAAATATCTGATGTTATTTTTATTCTGTTCAACATCTCAGAACAAAGTCCCAATATTTCTTTACATCATTAGGGGCACTGAAAAAGAAGAAATTACCCTGGACGTGCCTTTGAAATTATATTGTCAGATACTGGTCTGTTATGGTGAAATGAGTGTAAAGCCATACTTATTGAACAAGTATCCTTGGTCAATCAAAAGCTATTTCTTAGGACACAGTGTGGCTGAACTGTTCAGTTCCATCCATCTTGGCTTGGAAGAGCACTTAGGCTATGTTTATTCTAATAAATTTAACATTATAGAAAATTAATACCTTCAGGAAATCTTCCTGAGGATTCAAACTCAGCAGCCGATATGGTTAAAGTCTTAGAAGAGTTTTGGGACTTGCACTGATCTAGACCAGAACATTCCCCCAGGCAACTCCCTGGCATCACTTGAGAGAAAGTGTAGGTCACAGGCACTTCCAGGTAGGCAGCTACATAAGACTGACCTTTTTAGGATGATGAGAGTTTAATACTATGATGGACACAGGCTACTCTGTGCTAGTTGGCCTTACAGACAGGGAGTTTTCCTGGGTAGGTTTAGTTCACTATAATGAAGTCTTACAAATTTTTGGTCTTGAAAACATGTGAGTTACTCATATGTTGATGATCTGACAGAGGTCTGTGGTCTCCAGGAGGTCCATGCCAAGTAACAGCCCAGATTTCTCCTCTCATGTTCTCTCCACCTGTGGCAGCCAGACTGCAAAGGACAGCCATGTGCATTTTCTCACAGAAAATACAAGCCATTTCTGGCCTCCTTGTTTTATGCCCAGGAGTAGATTCCAACTTCTGATTGTTCAGGAGCCCATTCACAAGCCCATAACTCAAAAGCTTAATGACTTTTCCCCATGCCGTGCTTACACAAAAGATGATTTCCACTGCCACTCAGTGAGCTTTTCAAGGTGTCTGCCTGCCTGAGCTGCCCTCTACCTGCAGCAAGAAGATCCCCAGAAGTCCTTCCTTCCTGCAGTCTCTCAGCTGTTCCTGGCTTAGCTCCTGTAGGTCTTGTTTCAAGTCAGTGTTTTCCCAGCTACTGTTTTGTGGACTCCCTGCAGCTGCAACAGCTGTTCACTGCTCTTGGTCTCCCTTTTTTGGGAGAGGTTTATCCTTCTCACCAGCTCACTTACCACCCTTTGAACACCACTGGCTCCCTTCCTGTGTAGAGAGGGAGCCGAGGTAGCCCTACATGGTATTTTCCAACATTACACTTTTGCCCAGGTCACTTCATCCAACTGAGACAGGGCAGCTATGCACCTGTGCTGCACTGAAAAGCAGATATGTTGGACAATAATCTCAATTTATCTCTTTTGCATGTAAACTTAAGCCTAAAATGCAGATTAGCTTGTCAAAAACTCCCTGAAGAAAATGTTAAACTGCACTCTAATAAGTAATCTACCTGGTTTTTTGCTAGCAATATCTCAGATACCATCAGGTGCTGAAGGCTGCACTTCTACTAATTTTTTATGTTTTGTAACTCTAGGATAGTTAATGCAGATTCTGTGAAGCTGTTACATTGCAATTAGATACGTCCAATAAACTCAGTAAAATATCCACTAAGCTTATTTCTTGAGAGCTGCTACAGAAGCAAAAAAAAAAATCTCAGAAACTTGACTCAGAAAAAAAATATGTTATTTACGAGGGAATTTATTGTATGCAATTATTTTAGGGAAGAGCTGAGGGTTTTCTTTGAAACAACAGTTTTTAACATTACATGAGAAGTTTTATTTTATTTTACTTTAACTGATGTCTTTGATTTGAAATGTTTGGTTCTTTCAAATGCTGCCCCATTTTAGACCATTTATTTCTGTCAGGAACTGTAACTTTAATAAATGGATCATCTTAATGATCAATGATTATTTCTGTAAAGGCAGTGTATCATGTTTCATAATACTGTCTTCCAATGGGAAGAAAAACATACTTTACATACAGAACTGAAATAAACATGAATTTGTTAAATCATGCCTGCTAAACTCTTGATGGAAAAAAAAAAAAAAAAATAAAAAAAATTGTCTTTTAGTTTTAACAGAATGTAGGCAATAAGTAACATTTACATTCCCTTCATAGGCTGATTTTTTTAAAGATGTATAACTTCCTGTTAAGGGTCACTTATAATTGAGGGATTCCTGAAATTAAACAGTTAGATGCAATAACATTTGTTCAAAGTTGAGAAAGAAATGGCAACTTGCCACATTCTTAAGATCATGTAATTGAGTGAAATCTGGAATTTAATACCTCAGCAGATGACAAGTTCAAGGATGACCCTGTTTTACAAAAGCCCAGTTGGAACGCATAAACCCATCTGATTTTGAGTTTTCATGTGAAACATTTTAGAGCAGCAGGATTAATGAATGTATGAGAATGTGTCCTTGGATTAGAATGCATTCCTTTAGAATGAGAATAAGAAATATGAGAAATATTAAAAAGAAAACAAACGCAGCATTGTTAATTTCTTGCTATGTGACTGAAACACTTGTAACTAAGTGTCTATAGTATGACTTCAGTAGTGGCTCATTTTCTCACAATGCACCTGCATGTCTTGGAAACAGTTGTAAACAGTACATGATTCTGCTAAGAGACAGAGCCCATAAACTACCATTAAACTCTGCTTAGTCTTCCATAAGTGCTGGTAGATTCCTCTTCTGGAACTAACAAGATAATAAATATAACTCTTCTCACATTACTAGTTTAGACCACAGTGTTTTCTATCTAAGAACGGACCTTTGTAAGGAGATGAAAAGTATTATTTAAAGGCCTGTGAGATAGTCATTAAAACCCGTATTTGTGAACAAAATAAACTGGATCTCCACTTTAAATGAACATTAGCATCACAGCTGCTACGCAGATCTTTATCTCCATCTTATGTTCCTTAGTTTCATTGATACAAGAATACCTGATGAGCATAGGAATTAGTGAAAAATATTTTGGATCTCTACTCTGTTTATTTTAAATAAAAATAAATAAATAAATAGATAAATAAAATGAAGGGAAGAAAAAAGAAAGCTAAAGAAAGCTAAACCAAAGCAAACTTGTCTGAATTGTGAACTTAAGTTCACAGTTCAGTTCAAAGTCTCCCAGCTGTTCCATTAGGTAATTCCTTGGCTAAAGATCACTCTGTTAATAAGAATGAAAATGTCCACACTCTCTAATGACAAAGCATAACTACTGAAGAAAGAGAAATATTGCAAACATTCAAGATGCCCACAAAGCTAACTTATTCCCATCACTGTATCTGCATCCTGAGCCAGAAAACAAACCATAAATGCTGTTGGGTTCAGTATATTAGCAATTTATGTAATAAAGAGGGCAGTGCCCACAGGACCAGCACAAAAATTCTGCTGATTATTTCAGTAAAATAGTTGCTTTTTAAAGAGCTGAGGGCTGCACACTACATTTCTTTAAAACTAACAGGAAGTATTTACTTGGTGATTGCCATGGGTCTGATGATTCTGGATATTTTTTCCATTAAAGCAAAGATGAATTAGTAAAACTCTATATCAAATGTTAAACTACCCAGCTCTCAAAAACCAGCTCTTGGGAAAGGCACTAAAAGCACCTACATAGTGGAAAGAACAGAAGGAGTTATGGCATCCTTGGCGGTCCATGACAAAAACACAGGTGGGTGTGTTGATAAACATGTTCAAGCTGCAGCTGCTGCTGGTTCTGATGGGAAAAATGCTGTTCAAGGGATTAGGAATATACTGTAATCATGCCAGCCAAAACATGCATGACAGTTGAAAAGGAAAAGAGAGCAGCTATATAAATGGCCACAGTAACCTAAGTGATTTCTTTCAAAATTGCAATAGAAAAACCTTCTTTAAGCTTTTCTTTCCTTTTCTTAATGCACACTGCTTCATAAGAACATGAAGAACAATTATATTTTATTGTAAGATACTTTTTTAGTAGATTACTTCGGGAAAATTATTTAACCCTGCTGGGATTTAATTCCCAGAGTAACCTGAACTCCTCCAGAGTCGAAAACACGTACCCCATTTTCCATTAGACTGTTCAGGGAGGATGAGGAACTCATCCTGAGAAAAGACATCAAAGTCTAGTCTGGAGCATTGAGAAATGAAACATGTACTCATTATTTTTTTTACCAGTGAAGGCATTTCATACCACATATGATATGCATGGCTGACATAAAGTAATACTATATCTACATTTTTCAAGCAGACAGAGAGTAGTTGATGTGTCCTTTTCCAGGGCAGATGTTTTCCAGATACGCTATTGTCACTCAGTAAGATAGTAAGTAAGACTGGTATGAGATATGATATGGTAAATACTAGATATGCCAGCTCATCCATAAAATACTATGGATTTCTCAGATAATTCTCCCACTTGCTTTAATCATTTCAATATGACTAGTTTCTCTACCAATTCAGAACTTTTATATATATACCAGTGGCGTTATAAGCAGTATATGGGAGAGCGTTTTTAAATGGATTTTTTGCATAAAATGTATTGATTCTATCCTGATCATAACCCTTCAACTATGCCAGAGGAAATGGAGACATTTTCAGTACTTTCAGAACCTTAATGTTATTAGCGCAGGGGCTGAAATGGTACGATTACATCAAATTGTTTTGTATTGTCTAACAGAGCACTTCCCTATTTGCTGTATTTGCCACAACAATGACTGCAGAACCATCTTACTGGCTTCTCTTTTTTATATCTTATTTTAGGAGTGTTAACTTTGCTTTTGGATAGATTTGTCCATCTGTTAGGCTGGTGCAAATATGTTCCTACTTCACAGAAATGTGAAAATGCTGTTCATAATGATAGCTCTGTGGTTCTAATTGAGGCAAAATTAAAATTTCCTACCCATTCTGTTGCATTTACAACCTCTGTGCTGCAGAAGAGTGCAAAGAGAGGAAAGTACTTAGCACCTCTGGGCCAAAGAGAGTCTTGGGGAGCTGGAACACACAGTGTCTTCAGCATGTTTTTGTAGCCTAAACTCTGAGCTTGCACAGCAGGATGGCATGTGGATGTGGCTGGAACGAATTTAAAACCTCTTTTTTTTTTTCTTTTTTTTTTTCTTTTTTTTTTTCTTTTTTTTTTTCTTTTTTTTTTTCTTTTTTTTTTTCTTTTTTTTTTTCTTTTTTTTTTTCTTTTTTTTTTTCTTTTTTTTTTTCTTTTTTCTTTTCTTTTTCAGGGTGGGGTGGCTAAAGGTCTCAGTTTGTATCAGGGCTGGAGTTAGCACAGAGTGTTAAAGCCACAAGTGCATCACAGCCTCTCATGGATAAAGAAATGCACAGTTATGTCCTGCGTTACAGGTTGAACGTAAGTGCTTTCCTCAGACCTGGGGAGTTGGCACTTGGTCCAATTTCAAGGAGTGACTCAAGCCATTCTGCTCCAAATCCCACCCCTTCTGCAGGAGAGCAGCTCATGGCTATGACTCAGAAGCTGAATAGCTAGCATTCCCCTGGAAAGCTGTGAGGGGTGGCCACAGAATATCTCATTCTCTCCTTCCTCCCTCCTCTTCTTCCTGTAGGAGATAACCAGCAGCTCAGGGCACTGTCTGACTTTGCTCCCATGTCTTGATATTTTCCTCCTGTCAGAGCTAGTGAGTCTTCTGAACAGGCTGTTGCTCAGTTGAAGGCAAAGCTGACCCTTTGTCTGCCAGGTTTTGCAGCTTTTTCTAGGTTCGAGTGCATCCAGATTGAGCTTTGTTCACAAAACATTCGTCTGTCTTGAAAGTCAGATGCCTCTATTGTAGCCACCTCTATAGTCACCCACTATATCCATGTGGTGACCATCGATTCTCTGTAGAGTCAGTGAAGGGAAGTACGGTCTGTTAAAGTGTCAGTCAACTTGCCCCTTTCAGCCACCACTTTTATGATGAAATAAGTAACCTAAATGTAAGACAAGGTTTGTTATGCCCCAGAAAAAGCTGAAAACCACGTAACTTACCTTCTTTCTGTTTCACAGTTCCTTTCTTAAATTACTTTTCTTCTGAAATCTTCAATTTGTTCCTTCTTCCAATGCTTTTTGCTGTGCTTCTTCTACTTCCTGAGCTTCTGCCTGCACCTGGTGCCACCAAGCCTCCTAAAAAATCTCCCTTAGCACTCCTACTTTAAAGCAATCACTCCCAACTATTCACCTATTCACTATTTGTCTCTCCTTCTTCCCCCATATCCCAGACGTCTGTTTCTTCACCAGGTCTTCAAACTGCATGTGAGCACACCTCCAGGTATGTTTGGTAACTTTGAAAGACCTGGCACTCTTGCTGAATTAAAGGGCAAAAAAAGAATAAAATCTTTACCATAAACGAGACTGGGCACTTTATAATGGACATGAAGTACCCCAGAGACTGTGATTATTTTCTGGAATTCCTCCTCTTCTGAAGACTGGGTTGCTTGACTCAGTTCTGGTGTGCCCTTCATTGTCCTTTTTCAAGGTAAAATTAATGTTCTAGACATAATCATGGTTTGCCTGTACTTTAGCTAAAACATCTCTTCTAACGCAGTCAAGAACACATTCTGCCTTCCCACTCTTGTCTTGCCCTTGCTCGATGCCTGTTCTTTGACAAACAGAAAGAAAAAAAAAGAAAAAAAATAGTCAAAACTGTCTAGTCAAGAACTATTAACTCTTATTAATAGATATATTGGTGTTCACGTGCTAGCCATGTCTTTAAGCTAACTATGCAACTTAGAGAGGACATAGACTGCTTTCTTTCATCTTTAGTCTACATCTTGCTCCATGAGAGGTGACAGTGTCCTGCCCAGCAGTTCCTAGGCAGAAGACACCAAGGTTCTCCAAATCCCGAAAGGTATTGAAGTATATCTTAGTGCCTTTTTCCTGGTTTTATTTCACTCAGACTGCAGGTCAGAAGAAATGACCAGCCCTTGTTCTTTCCCCTTTGAAAAAAAGTTCTTGGGCTTTTGTGTTTACCCTGCAATGCATTAGGCAGTTGAGAAACAACAGGTTATTTTTGTTGCAAGACCTTTCTTACTCAGCCAGTCTCTCTCCATTAATAAAATTCTGGAATTTTTGATCCTAAATTTGCTGCACAGGACCTGCAATAATAAAGTTTTTTTTCTACAACACCACGTGTTTAAACTGATTGCAGCTCTTATAACATTCAAATGCATGCACCTTGTTTGTTGGGGATGCTGTACGTGACAGACTAAAATAAGAGTGTTTTCATGTTCATGTGTTTACATGTGTATTAAGCAAGGAGCAAAAGTAAGAGAAACATGATGAAGAGGAATTGGTTTATGAAAAATCAAATCCATCCACTCACTGTAATTCACATGTTCAAGTCTGAAAATAAACCCTGAATCTTTATTGTCATGGTAATCTTCCTTCTTGTTGCCGGAACACACATCTGGCAGACAGGTGTATATTCTCAATATCTGGGGTTTCCCAACATGTCTCAGATCAATCTTTCAGGATGTTTAATCACTGTCAGTCTAGTCAGGCTCCATATCATCCTCAAAGAAAAATGTTAAGGTTATTATCTGATATTTATTTTCCACATCAGCTTTGAAGGATGTTCAATATACTGAACTGATGCCTCTGCTTCCCGCAGCATCAATAACATATCCTCAGAGTAAACACTAGATGGTGAAAAAGCCAAGTGCAGAACAGGAAGTGTTACAAACACCCAAGCACATTAGTTTGTGGGGTTTTTTCTCTATACATTATTTTATGCTTTTGTATTTCTTTGGTAAACTACATGATGATGATAAATTTTGTCTACAACATGACTGTTTGCCTCATCTTATTTCTCCCACAAACTCTCACTGCTACTTTCATGCACTCAACATGTGTTGAGTATGTTAGGTATGATACAAAGTGAAGCTTTATTACTGATTTTCATAATCTAGACATAACTTCTAGGTTGTATGCAATGTTGGCAGACACAAGTGGCTGTATGAGGAATAGCTGGTTGCACAGGAAAACATATTCTGCCAAATTTTCTTCTGGTGCCATTTAAATTACTGAAGTTTCCATAGAATAAACTCAAAGTAGGATGAAAAATCAGGTCCACCATTATAAATGTAGAAAACAGCTGCACTGCAGAATAAAGTTAGACACAGAGCTTACTATTAACTTTGTTGTGTTATTCTAGCTATGTCAACAAGAGGCTTCTCAAAATATATTATGTGTTTATCTATGCAAACATTGGATTCCCTATTTGCATATGACTTCTTTGACAAGATATTGAAAAGTGCATTTATATTAATTTGTCAGCATGATGATGTACCAGTGCACGAACTATTAAATTAACTGGATTTGTGTGGAAATCAAGCACATATGCAGGCTCAATGAAAATCATGCATGGTTTGAAGTTTAATTGAGCTCATTAATATTCCAGTAATGTTCAGTGCTTCCAGCTGTTTACAGTACAAGAGCTCAGATGTACTGAAGAGCTAAACACCAACTAAACAATTCATGTTTTTACCAGAGAAGGAAGTGCTATTGGAATGAAAACATCTTTCACTAGTGAAATCTGGAAGCTAATGGTACTAAGGTGACAGATCACATGTAGTCAGGCTTTGTGCCACACAGCCTGTGGGTCACCACACATCATACTCATTTATATTATGCCCATAGTAATTTTGTCATTAATACACAAGACTTTCCCACATGAAAACTAACACCTGTATTAACCCTGAAAGACCTGTTTATGTCTAGTCAATCTTTTATCATTATTTTGTTCAAGCTTCACACATGGGAGCTGCATTAGGAACAAGTCTGAGATAAAATTGCCTAAAACTTACTTCCATTTAGCAAAGATATATTTTATTCAACTACAGCAGAATAACCTACTTTTCTTTTGTCGAGTTAATCATTCCTCAGGCTGCTAGTAGTAATTTTTAATCAATAGGTCCTGTAGTGTAACTCAACAGATTCCCCTGACACATTCTGGATCAAACTATCTTAAAACTTCTGGGTTTCATTGTCTTGTAAGCTATTGGTGCTCCAGACCATTCCTACTGTATGTACACTTTCTGTGTGACATTCTCTCCGGTATTTATGGACTCTTTTAATGTTTTCCTTAATTTAAGTCTCATGAGATCCAATCAATAAATTTTCCTTAGCAGTTACACAAATAGAAAATATCTTGGCCATCTTCCAGGTTTTTCCCTGTTATGCTAAGGTAATATCTGCTTTTATGTCTTTTCCCACTTCCCCATAAAGGCAGCCTTCTTTTCTAGCTTCAATAGAATTCATTACACAGAGATCAGGCCCTTTGGGATGGCCTTTCCTGTCATTTGAGTTTCTGTCCTTGCATAAAACTAGGTATTACAAGTTAAAAATACAGTCCAAACTGCTTTTTATTAAGACTCTGAGTGCTTTGATACATCACATTCTGACATGTTACCATTGCAGAGTAACTGGCCAGGAGCTGAATTACTATTTTTTTTCCTTAGTGTCATATGCTGAACTTCAATAAATTTACAAAAATTCTTTCTTTGTTTTTCATGGGTGTAAGCAACAATGCAGAGAACCTGCCAGTTCTGTGTTAGAAATTTCACTACAGGAGCCAAAAAACAGTCTTCCTTTTCTTCCTCCTAAATTTTAAAGAATTGCAGAAAATCAAGAGTGAAGGAAACATATAATGAAAATCCATTGTGGTTCAGTGTTCATCTGTGTTTAGTCAGGGTCACCATGACAGTATAAGAGGGAGTCAGGCATAAAAAAATAAACATGCAAGAAGTGGAAGAAGGGACAGATGACCCAGGAAGAATGTAGAGACACTGTCTGAGTGTGCAAGGATGGGGCTAAGAAAGCAGAAGCCCATCTGAATCTGGAAAGGGGCATGAAGTATAACCAGAAGGATTTCTGTGGGTAATCAGAAGACAAAGGAGGACTGGCAAAAATGTCAGCCCACTGCTGACTGAGGCAGAAGACCTGAAAAGGCCAAGATACCTTCTTCAATACCTTCTTCAGGAATCCCAGGCCCCTGAGATCAGTGGAAGAGTGTGTAACTTTGAAATTAAGGGGCATTGAAACAAACTGGAAATCCACAAGTCCATGGAACAGGATAAGATGGACTCATGCATGCTGATGGACCCAGGTGATGTCACTACAAGGCCACTCTCAATTATCTTTGAAAAGATGCAGTGATAAGGAGAGGTTTCTGTGGACTGGAAGAAAGCAAACATCACACGTTTTCAAGAAAGGTGAGAATGATGATCTGGAGAACTACAGGTCAGACAGCTTCACCTCCATCTATAGAGGGCTGGTGGAGCAAATAATCCTTGAAAACATTTCAAAACATCTTGATGATAAAAACGTAACTGAGAGCAGAGCATGGATTTATGAAGAAGAAATCACGCCTGACCAACCTGATAGCCTTCTATAATGAAATTACTGGCTTGCTGGATGAGGGGAGCACAGTGGATGTTATCTTGTCTCAGCAAGACTTCTGACCCTGCTGTGCACATAGACAGATTGATGAAACATAAACTAGATAAATGGGCAGTGAGGTGGACTGAAAACTGGCTGGATTGCCACATTCAAAGTCTTGGGATCAGCAACACCTACTCCAATTGAGGCCAGCCACTAGTGGTTTCCCCCAAGGACCAGTCCTTTTTGACACCTTCATGAAAGACCCGGAAGATGGGAAGGAGTACATCCTGTACAGAAATGGGAGGAGAGATCTATACACAAGAGAGTTATGATGCCATTCAGAAAGACCTGGACAGTCTGGAGAAATGGGCCAACAGGAACCACTTGAAATTAATCAAAAGAAAGACAAATCCCTGTGCCTGGGAAGTGTGCTGGGCATGAGAAGCAGAGTCTGGGCAGGAGGAGGCTGAGGGGTTGATGGATGCAGGAAGAAGCCAAGAACTGCCCTGTGCTGCTCACAGCTGGTTCCAAATATCTCTGGCACCAGTACAAGCACCCTGGTGTGCAGCAGAGCTTCAGGCAGTAAAAGGAGCTCACAGGGCCTCTCAGCAGATGATTTAGGAAACAGGCAGCTAATAATGGTACAGTGGGGCTGAGGGCCACATCCATACATCACTGAGGGACTGTGGACACAGGGCTCCCACACTGTGACAGGGACACCCCTGAAGGACTGTTGCCACTGGCCACCCACAATGGGGCAGGAGCACTAAGAAACAAGGTAGGGGGGAGGGGTGGGAAGAACAGTAGATAGCAAAGTGCAGCTTTGAGTAATAAGCACAGAGTGTCAGACAGAAACCTCCCAGCAAACAGCCCCAACCTGTAGTGAATACAAAGGGACATTAGTGCTGGTAAGTGGGAGGAGAAGTTTTTACTTAAGTGTTGTGCGGTTTTTTTTCATTCTTTATGTCTTCTTTTTCTCAGTATCAAATTGGTGATTTGTTTGTATTAATTAGCAATAAATTAAGAAAATATTCAATGTATTAAGACTGTTTTGCCTGTGACAGGGATAATAGTCCCATGTGTCAGTACAGACTGTGGGCTAGTTGGCTGGAAAACAGTTTGCCAGAAAAGGAGCAGGGGGTTCTGGTGGACACCAAGGTGACCTTAAACCAGAAATGGACTCTTGCAGCTATAAAAAAGCCGATGACATCTAGGTTGCATTAGGAAAAGCCTTGCCAACAGGTCAAGGGGGTGATCTGTCCCCTCTACTCAGCACAGGTGATGCCACACCTGGAGTTCTGAGCCTAATCGGGGCTCCCTGGTACATGACATACTAGAATGGGTCCAGCAGCAGTCAAAAAGGTGGTTAAGGGCTTGGAGGGTCTGTAATACAAGGAGAGGCTGAGAGAGCTGGGATTGTTCAGCCAGTAGAGACAGCTCAGTAGTATCTTATCAATATGTACAAGTACTTTATCAGGGGAATGGGTAAGAAAGACAGAGTCAAACTCTTCTCACTGGCAGGACAAGAGTCAATGGAGACAAACTGAGTGCATGAAATTCCATTTAAATAAAAGAACATATTTTTTACTGTGAGGGTAATCAACAAGAGCACATTGCCCAGAGAGGTTGTGGAGTCTCCGTCCTTGGAGATATTTAAAACCTGACTGAACACATATCTGAGCAACTGGCTCTTGGTGACCCCACTTTGAGCAGGGGTGTTAGACTAGATGATCTGCAGAGGTCCCTTCCAACCTTAGTGGTTCTGTGATACTGTTATTCATTTACACCCATCAGTCTACAAATCTGCCACAATGGAAGTTGATGCCACATCAACCACGACAAGGGATGATATGCCCAGCTGAACAATTTGTCTGCACTATTTAAAAGGTCTGTTCATGTTACTACAAACAATTTTCTATTAACAGCTGAAGGAGTCACCAAGCAGAAAGTCCTCACCAGTCTGTATACCTTCTACAACTGCCAGATTTTATCACTGTAAGAAATAAAGAAGAAAAAAAAGCTCTAATGTTTGCCTACAGTAGCACCACTGGTCTGTACCAGCGTTAGCCCAACACTTCCAGTGAAGTGCAGTCAGCAGCAGCCACTACCATTGAAGCTTCACTGCTTTTATCTCATTGCCTCAATTTTAAGAAAAGGAAGTGAAGAAGGTGCATTCAAAGCCCTGCCTTTATGTTATAGTAAGGAAGACTAAAGCTTTAGCAGACCATAATGAACAGTTCAAAACAGTCCACACTGTCTCTAAGCAGCAGTTCCGAAGACACTTGAGCAAATGATAAGTTAAAAACAAGGTCTGAAGAATAAGCAGACATATCAGGGTAATCCCTTCACTGAGAAAACAATTTTATCTGATTAAGAAACACTTACTGCACGGATGGAAAAATCTAGCAGTTATCACAGAAGTTAGAGGAATCATTGCAAATCATTTTGTGATTTATTGAAGACCAAGCCAAGGAGAACAGTTGTTAAGTGCTGTGTGCAGTCAATCACATATCACAAACACAGTCAAGCACCAAACAGGCAAGACAAATCAGGAACCAAGAAGAAAAAGGAGAGCCATTATGCTGGTGTGCAACTAACTTGGCAAAAAAATGGTCTATCAAGAAGGGAAAAAAAAAGTATTGATTACAGCTGCACTAATCAGATTAAATAATTAATACCAACAACAAGCTCTGGCTCGTTTAATTGATTAATAGATATACAAATATACATAATCTTACCTCTAAGATAAGTTGTCTCCTGAAACCAACAGAAGATACTTCCAAACCAAAGAAACTCAGGGCTATATTTTTATTATATTAATATTATGAATCATATGATCATTGCATTTTAAACTGTCTGACAAACTTTTTTGCTGTCTTTTGTCCCAGACAAAAATTATATATTCCTTCAGGAAAAGTCATGTGATGCTTACATGCTGAATATCACTAACACATTAGATATGAGTTTGAGAATGCTAAGGTCACAGGAGATGCATGTATAGTCCTGACAGAATGTAAGACACCATAAACAACCAAAGACTTTGCCAAAGATATATTGAAATAAAGGGTCATCATATTGTGTAATTGACACAATCCATATAAGAAAATCTGTAAATTTATATAGAAATCCTCACAAAACAGATGCAATAGCAGAGACAATGAAGCATCCCATCAGGGAGGATGTTTTTGCTCATACTTTTCAGTGAACCTTTACCACAACTAAATGCTGCATCAGCTCTCAGTCTGCTCTGTCACAGCACCTCAGTAAATCTTGTTCATCTCCATGATAAATAGTTTAATCTATTTGGAGCATGTTGTAAATTGCCTACCTACCTATCTGGATCATGATCTTTCCTATAGGTTACTTGTGAAAAGGACAAAATATTAGGTAGTTCCCAAAGCTGAAATGCTGAAAAATTCACAGTTATCTGTGGAAGATCAACACAGTAACACTGTAGATGGTACATTTAGACACTGCTACTCAACAGCTCAATATACTTGTCTTTTATGGAAAGTACCTGCAAAGCAGTTTGATACTATAGTAACTGCTAGCATTATTTAATCCACAGTTGTGGGTGATGAAAATCAGTGAATGTGACCAGTCTATGTATGTGCCAGGCAGGATGACAGCAATCCCTAGCAGAAGGCATGCAGCAGATTGAAAAGACAAGGATGAACAATATCAAATAGTTTTCTTGTTAGGGTACTATCTAAAAAGGCAGTGATATCTACATAATTAGGAATTTGAAATTCACTACCCAATTTTTTAGTGCACGGATGGAAATGAGTGGTGCTCCCAAGTATCCAGCTGTTGGCATAGAGCCTATCTCACTAGCCCAGAGACATCTAAGTTATCTCCAGATCAGGACCAGGGAAAGTAAAAGATAATATGTAGAAATTGTAAAAGTATAGACTCTTATGAATGTGGGGAAACACAACCCCAGGGACACCCAGTATGCAGTAATTTCAATGAAGTGAATTAAGCTGAGTTGGCTGAGTATAGTTTAAACAAATATTTTAGAATTTACATTAATGGATTATAAAAAATAACAACTTCTTAGGAGAACTGCGTAGGAAATGTAATGCCTTGTCAACACGGCAGATACCCTCTGTGATGACTGGCCACAAAGACATTATGGATGATATTTGTAGGACCAGAAACCTCGTCCTATTTGAATTTGGACATGAGACATCACTTGAGAAAACAGCCTGGAATATTTTCTTCCAGCAGCTGGGACAATGCATGGCAGGATAGTTTGGTGAAGCCAAGAAAGAGCCAAAGGTTTATTTAACTGATAAAATTAAAAATGGACATGCTTTTTTAAATTTTGGTTTGCCATTTTAATCCGGTACACTGTGCCATTTTAGTTTGATTTACCACGAGATGGTGCCATGTGTTGAAAAGGATTGCATGTGCCATCACAAACCTTTGCTGATGACAAATCATTTTAATGTTGAGGTCCAAACCAGCTCATGAAACCACATTGGTGAACAGAGGCATGTATCTCAAAGTTTCAGTTTAGGAACAGTGCTTTTAAGAAGCTTTCTTCCCAGCTAAATTCAGTGCAAATATATATCTCCAACAGAAGAGCAGCACCAAGCTCAGGTACATTACTTATCCTGAGGATCCATCGAAGTCTTGTATAAATGCAGCAACTACTGTGTAGATTTCCTCAGGAACTGTTTTTGGTGTCCACACTGGCTGGACCTGATGTAGGAAATTGATTTCTGGCAAGCCACTTCTTTTAACCACGGCTATGTGGCCAAGCCAAGTCAAATGTAAATTTTTCCAATCCAACAAATCATTTTTTAATTTTGAAATAATGAGAGGAAAATTAATCTTCTGAAACTGATGGAGATGAGGAGAAATACTGGCTCTTGGCTCTTTCATTTGTTTAGACCACACAAGTGCAAACTTACTTTACAGCCATTTAGTCATGGCTTTCTGAATGTCGTATTTCATATTTAACATAATCAATTTCAAAAAATTATATCTGGTTGACTTTATTAATTTCTTCCAGAACATAAGTTGTATATTTTAATGGATAAATAACTATTAACAGTACATCAACTACTATTACAAGAAGATCAATAGGGCAGATGTATATAAATAATACCTATTATGTGCCTTCGGTAAAGATGTTGACCACCAAAAGAAAAGGGGGAAAGTGCATGAAGACAGAGAACACTGTTCAGGACCTTCTTACAGTTTAAATTCTTAGAAGAGTATTCCATTAATTTTTATCCCAGAAAGCAACAGAACTGTGCTGATGTAAGTCACCCCACAAGCCTGGTCCCTCTTTCAAGAAGATTGCATAATTTAGTATTGTTTGCTTCCCCACCCCCTGCACCCACAAATTATTAACTACATGACTATAAGTATATACCTATACTTGTCTAATGTTACCATTCGATTATTTATTTTATCCAATGGAATGGAAGGGAATTATATGGACTCTAGGATACAGAAGCATATCTGTGAGGGTAGGCTCTTCATAAGAAAGGTGCACCCAGCAGTGCTACAGAAACTAATTGCAGAAGAGAGAAGCATTAGACAATCTCCTAACCATCAGTATCTCCCTGTCCCTCTCCAAAAATATGTATTTTCATTTCCAGCAGTACCTCAGTACCAGAGATTCTTTGCTTCTAGTTTCACTTATACTGGTAATTGCCTATTGTAAATTATTCTTGTTTAAAAATCCTGAATAAATGCAAAGAGGTAAAATTAACAGAACTTTGGACCCATGAATAGCACATTGAAGTAGTTATTTCTGAAACCTGGTCTCTCAGTCTGAATGAGATCCATGGGCTACTTTTTAGGACTTGATGATAGATGACTATAAAAAGCATGTTCAGCCATATGATGTCTCCAGTGATGGCATGGAATGTTCTGTGACATTTTTCATTCCTCATTCAGTCCTTCCCTCCTGAATTGCCATGGAAGTCTTCTTGATCTTTTCAAAAAAGCTTTTGAGGGGACTGTAGAGGTCTGCAAATTTACCACTGCCATCCAGATAGCTTTTGCTCAAGAATTAATAAAAATTTCTGAAGCTAATTACAATTTTCTCTCAGATCAACAGAATCTGAAAACTATAAAACATTTGGACTTTGCTTCTTCATAAATAAATAAATAAATAAATATACTTTGACTTAATAAACAGAGGAGAATTAGCTGCAAAACAGAAAACAAGCCATGTAAATAATCCTCCATGCACACTAAAGCACTTGGGTATCAATGTGGGTTTCCCTGAAGTGCAAAGCAGAGACAGGGAGAAAAAATCTCCTCTTACCTGCAGGAACAGACGTGTTGATGGCAACACCAAGTGAAAAGGCAGCCAAGCAGCCTGGGCCTCTCAGACAGTGCTGGAACTTGCCAGACTCACAGCGTGGCTGAAGGTGTTCAGAACGAACTTAGGGCCAGAACGAAGGGCAGTAACTACTTGCCTTGTTTCTAGATGAGTCTCTAGGAGTTTGCTTACTGCCAGCTTACTTTCATATGAGAAATACAGGCTTGAAAGAGGGTAGCTTGAAGATTTGGTGGTTCTGACACCCCTTGACAGCCTACGCAAAAGATGCTTTTTATAAAATACGTCGTTGGTAGTTTTCTACAAGCAAATTATATTAACTGGGTGAATTAATAAGTATTTGTATGTATCGTAAAAGATCAGCAACAGGAAGCTCAGATGTCCCCATTGTATAGAAAAGTATTTGATACAAAAGTGAACTTTTCTTCTTAACCTTCTCTATAACTTCATAAGCTACCTAGGCAAAGACGTAAGAGTGTTTACTTTTTCTCTTGATTTAGTTATCCCTTTTTAATAAGAAAAAAAAAAAAACACTTAAAATATTTCAGTGTTTCACTGATGACACTAAAGTATTTGTGAAGAAAAGTCAATTGTGGGTGTCATCAGGAGGAGAAAACTGATATATTAAAATTTTGAAATCTGTTTTCTAATGTATTTGGTTTGCATGGCAAGATTTTGGTAGCAGAGGGGCTGCAGGGGTGGCTTCTGTAAGAAGCTGCCAGAAGTTTTCCCTATGTCTGACAGAGCCAATGCCAGTCAGCTCCAAGATGGACCCACTGCTGGCCGAAGCTGAGCTCACCAGCAATGTAGATAGTGCCTCTGGGATAACATATTTAAGAAAGAGGAAAAGCTGTTGGGCAGCAGCAAATACAGCCAGGAGAGAAGAATTAGAAGATTTGAGAGAAACAAGGTAGGCACCAAAGTTAGTGAACAAGGAGTGGGAGGAGGTGCTCCAGGCAACGGAGCAGACATTCCCTTGTTGTCTATGATGAAGACCATGGTGACACAGGTTGTCCCCCTGCAGCCTATGGAGGTAAATGAGGGAGCAGATATCCACCTGCAGCCTGTGGAGGACTAAATGATTCCATGGCTCCATGTTTCTATGACTTCTGTCTCAGACCACAGTTTGTTAGAGGACTCAACAACCAGCTGTCAGTATGTCTTCTATGCAGGGTTGAATGTGACAAATTCACTGCACCAGTGCCACCCAACCAGAATGCACATTCATAAGATATATGGCACACAGGATTTCCCTTGTACACCCAATGCAGACTACACAGTCTGCACATATGATTTACTGTGTTCTGCAGTAGTCTGAGTCTCCTATAAACTTCTTAGTCCAGACTTACCCTAATCCTAAATTAATGAAAGTGATTTGTCGCCCTATGTGTTTAATTAAGCTTTGCTGCAGAATACTGGGATGGTGAAGGTGTATGGGGATTCCAAAGTCAACTCATGGAAGAAAAATCTATCAAGGTCCATTGCATTTAAAGACTCAATGTCTGGCTCAGAAAATTACTGAAACTCAAATTATTGGCTGTTGAGAGTTTTCTGAGGAATATCCCCATGTTTTTGACCATATCTTGTTCTAGACTCTTTCAGCCATCAAGGCAGGACAGGATTGGGTAGACCTTAGGACTCAATATAATTATTATTTCTTCCAAAATTCATTACTGATGGATTTAAAAAGCAAGATGGGGTGGGAGGGTGTAGGTGGAATATGTTATTCTATTCCTGAACTTACCTTAAAAGGTATTATTAATTAAGATTAGTATTATGGCTGCTTGAAAACATTAGTCAATGCTGTTTTGTTCAGATAAAATTATGCAGCATGGCAAGGATGAGGAGAGGAACTGAAAGAAGCATAAAAGTAATTTATTTTTTTAAAAATTGTATAGCATGTTCTACTCTAGTTGTGATGTTCATGACAGAGGTCTAGAGACACAAAGGATGTACCATAAAAGTTTCTCTTGTTCAAGTCATACATGGGACAAGACCTAAGCTCTTCCTAATCTTTTGCCTCTACTGAAAGGCAAAGTTCTCCCAAAAAGGATTATTTTTCTAGTCATATTTCAATTCCTGTTAAGGCATGATATCTGCTTCTGCCTGAATGTGTCCAAACTTCAACATCTAATTAATCTACAGAACTCAAGGGAAGGAAAAAATAAAATATTTTTTGGTTTTTTTTCCTCAGAAATCTACACAGAGGAAAAAAGGGATGTCTGTGCAGCATGTCAGCATGCTGCCTTATGACTGCCTCCCACATTTTGAAGATATTTCATGTAACAAATTTAACAGGTGACATTTTGACCTATGACATTTTGCCACTGACTCCTAACTATGTGAATTTTGATACCAAACATTGAGATGGCTGAAATTAGGTGAGATTAATTGCACTTTA
Organism: Chaetura pelagica; assembly: GCF_000747805.2. Taxonomy (NCBI): domain Eukaryota; kingdom Metazoa; phylum Chordata; class Aves; order Apodiformes; family Apodidae; genus Chaetura; species Chaetura pelagica. The sequence goes on along the minus strand of NW_009952893.1, from coordinate 6,075,878 downwards.
ACTAAGATTTATATTCATTTGTCTACATCACAAAAGCTACACAAAGCCAAGTACAGAGGCATTAGCCATGTATCTTGCACAACTGTTCATTTTGAGGTAAAGAGTGGCAGAACCTGCCCCCCTGAATAATTCTACAATCCTACAGACACTGATTTATATGGAATCATGTAAAGGATTAGCCTTGTCTTGGATATAACCTTATTCTTCTCACTTCTATTGGATTTGCTCCAGGCAGATGACAACTCTAATTGTGGTGGGTTTTTTAATATATAATAAAACCAAAGAGAAAATTATTTACATATTCTTGGAATGAAATGTCCCTTTGGGTAGATTTGTCTCAATGTGCATTTCTTCACTGGAAAACTTACCCATCATTACCACTTCTGATTGCAGGCACATTTAAGAACTGTTTTTTGTGGTCATCATCTATCTGCATCTTAGTTTGGCATCAGTTAAATCTTCACCTGTTAACCTTTTGGATGGTTTTGATAAAAATTATCTGCTGTTTGACTAAAGGCATCAGAAGCAGGTTTGGACCTGCCTTTTAATGTTTCCACTTGGGCTGAGGATGCAGGCACTAATGAATATTAATGCACAGTTGACATATTTGTTCCAGACTAACACATAATCCATCCAAGTTCTTGCCTTTCTGTCATTATATCCATTTCATAATATTATGAGATTTCCAAACACTCACAACAATCTTTCGAAGCTACATAAATCTCTGCAGCATTTGCTCTCTAACTCCAGTCTCTGTTTAGGATGGCTGAATCACAGAATGAAAGAATGTTAGGGGTTGGAAAGGACCTCAAAAGATCATCTAGTTCAACCCCCCTGCCAGAGCAGGATCACCTAAAGTAGGTCACATGGAACATGTCCAAGTGGGTTTTTAATATCTCCAGAGAAGGAGACTCCACAACCTCTCTGGGCAGCCTCTTCCAGTGCTCTGTCACCCTTACAGTGAAAACGTTTTTCCTTATATGTTTACGTGGAACGTCCTACGCTCCAGCTTGCACCTGTTGCCCTTTGTCCTATCATTGGACATCACTGAGAAGAACCTGGCTCTGTCCTCCTGACACTCACACTTTACATATCTGTAAAAATTAATGAGGTTGCCCCTCAGTCTCCTCTTCTCCAAGTTAAAGAGACCCAGTTTGCTCAGTCTTTCTTCATAAGGAAGATGTTCCACTCCCTTCATCATCTTTGTGGCTCTGCACTGGACTCTTTCAAGCAGTTCCCTCTCCTTCTTGAACTGGGGGGCCCAGAACTGGACACAGTATTCCAGATATGGCCTCATCGGGGCAGAGGAGGGGGGCAGTACCTCCCTTGGCCTTCTAACCACACCGCTTCTGATACACCCCAGGATGCCATTGGCCTCCTTGGCTACAAGGGCACATTGCTGGCTCATGGTCATCCTCCTGTCCACCAAGACCCCCAGGTCTCTTTCCTTTCCCTTACGCTGCTCTCCAACAGGTCAGTCCCCAGTCTATACTGGCACATGGGGTTGTTCTTTCCTAGATGCAAGACTCTACACCTGTCCTTGTTGTATATCATTCCATTTTTCCCCATCCAGCCCTCCAGCCTGTCCATTTCTCACTGAATGGCAGCACAGCCTTCTGTTGTGTCAGTCACTCTTCCCACTTCGGTGTCATCAGCAAACTTGCTGACATTGCACTCTGTTTCCTCAGCAAGTTTGTTGACAAATATATTGATAAATATATTGAATAGTACTAGTCTCAGTACCAACCCCTGAGGAACTCCACTAGATACCACAACTCTGACTTCTCCCCTTCAGCCAGTTCACAATACACCTCACTACCATGTTGATGGCTCCAAATGACCCTCTTCTTGATATGCCTAGAGACAGCACCAAGGATAAGTTTCCAGGGATAGAGGTAAGGCTGACCGGTCTATAGTTATCTGGGTCCTCCTTCTTACCTTTTCCGAAGACTGGAGTGACATTTGCTTTCCTCCAGTCATCAGACACCTCTCCTGTTCCCCATGACTTACCAAAGATGATGCATGATTTTTTTTACCAGACTGTTGTGTCAAAGCACCCTTTTTAGTCACATAAATGTTCAATGCTTGAAGGACTGATTTTATGCACCTGTAGATTTTTTATTACCCATATTCTACTCAAGGGTCTGGAAATGTGATGAACACAGTGAACCTTGTGAGCATTCCAAAAGCAGAGCAATAAAATATCTGCTGTATCTATGCCCCACTAATTCCAAACAGACCTGGAGTTCCTCATCTTTCCCCTTATTCTTTCATTTTTACAAACAGCAGCCAAATAATGCAGTGTTTATTTTATATTGGGTGTGTACATCAAGTGCTCACAAAAGCAGAATGCACAGCAGTAAGATCAGGAAAGCTCCAGCCAAAGCACCAAGCTACATTTTAAGCAATTCACTCTTTCTTCAGAGCCCTTTGATAAGCTAACAGGCATAATGTGCACATTGACACAGGAGCACCCTCAAATAGTCAGAGCAGCTTGTCTTTGCTTTTGTACACAATCTTTGACTCTTGCTCATTAAACAACTGTGGCATTTCTCCAAGAATCATGAGCACCTTGCTGCTAGGCTGAACAAGCTTGATAAAGAAGACATTCAGAAAATTACTGTATCAAGAAATGCTACTTTCCCTCCTTCAAGGTTAGATAATTTCCATGTAACTACCAATTATGAGCAGGTTGCACTTTTAAAGCCAATTAAGGTGAACAAATCAGCAATTAATCTTAAAGCATGCTATGCAGTATTCTACTGCAAATACAAACAAGATTGGCTAACAAGGCCAGAAAAAAAATACATTGGTCCCTGATAAACTTCCCTCAAAAATGGTCAGCAAGTGGGATAGTAAAAATGCAGTAATTAGAATTTGAAGGAATTTTGCAGTAGGTCTTATGAAGATCAAATTCCATCCTAAAGTGCACAATTCTACTCTTGATAAGGCCCCAGGTGCTTCTGAAGTAATCTTTGTCTTTTTTTCTGCAGTGAAAGAATGATAAAATTAATTATGAGAGGCTTACTTACCAGTAAAACATGTATCTTGGTCTGTGCTTGTGTCTGAAGACACGTGTTATTTAACACATGCTGCTTTATATACTGATAACCATCCAAGTAATGCTAAGTACACCTGTGAGAGCATTTGTAAATATCCTTAAACCCAGGTTTCACATAGAAAAACATCCTTGAGAGAGGATCATGGTAGTCTCACTCTCAGAGGAACTGTGGAGTCCATTGCTATACATTCTTAGTTGGATCAATAGGTCCTTAGTCAAGCACCCTTTTTTTCCAGATTTACGCCAAATGCAGTTCTACTTATTTTGGTGTAAATGTTTCCTATTTTAACCCAGAGTTTTAACCCATGGGAAAAGACACAGACACTGTGAATCAGATTTTCAACTTGCATCCCTGTGTCAGGTCAGTTAAATTGGTGGCTTTGCAATTTTTTATGCTAGTTGACGACCTTGCTTGGTAGTGTTGTCATTTTTCTTTTCACAGGCATCCATTCAAAATATGAAGTATGTCTCCAATTTTGCAAGATTAGGTTAAATTCTCTGTTCAATTTTAAGTAATAGTTCTAAAAATATTCTTGTTTGATGTGCACAGGTTTCCTTTAATAGCACAAGCTCATCTTTGCCAAGAACCCTGCTATTGATGGAACAGCCATTTTGTTTAGCAAAATGTAGCTAAGTCCAGATGCTTATTTTCCAACTGCTGACTCAGAGAAATACAGCATGAAAGGAAGACAAAAAAGCACCTTTTGTGATGCTGGTCTGCTCTTGATAATTAGCTATTAACATAATTCAAATAGTAAAGTAAGGAAAAGTAAAGGCCAAAAGTCTGACCTCACATGTGTCTTCCATGGACAATGAACCATCAAAGAAACAAGGCAAAGTTTGAAGGTCTGTAGAGAGTAGAAAGAGATCTCCAGTTCCCAGTGTCATTGTTTTAAGAGTTGACGTGTCTGTCAGTATTCCAAAGGATTAAATCATCTGGGGCATGTGTCCTACAAGTCTGATAATCAGAAATCTGAATAACTTTTTCTAAAAATGAAATCTGCTCCTGAACACAGGAATGAATGAAACCCTCATGGAATGTTCACCATTTGAGTTGTGAATATGATGGCTACATCTCTGAGAGCTTACTTCACTGCTGTTCATAATATATGGCTCTGGACAGCCATTCTCTTTTTCAGGTCTGATTCCTCATCCTAAGCAATAAAAATATTTATTTTTTTTTTTTTTAAAAGGCCATGTACATGAATATGGCCATGATTACAAAATTTAAAAAAAAGGAAAACAGACCACAAAATAACTTGCAGAAGAATTTCACTTCAGCCATCAAGAAGTATCTGCAAAGAGTTTACTATAAAATGGTGACAGGAAGCAGCCTGGGAAACTGGAACATTTTTAGCTACTTTAAAGTACTGTAATGAAAGTAATGAAGTCTTTTCAGATGTAGGAGCACTTCTTAGAAATACTGTGAAAAAAAAAAAAAAAACAACTTCTGGTTTATGTAGGATATGGAAACAAGCATTTAGAACGTGGGAAAATGGGTGTTAAAATATCGTAGTTGAATTCTTAAGCTAACACTTCAAGCACTTCCTTCATAAGCACTGACCTACTTATATATGTCAAGATCCCTTGCTAAAAGAACCAAATCTATTACATATAAAAATAATTGTCTGGACCATGTCATGTCAAAAATGTCAGAATTAACCCAATAGTGGGGGATGTGATCACCTGTACTTTTATCATTTCAAAATCTAGGTGCATTATTGGTCCACCAATCCAAATAGCTGGAAAACTGAATATTATACCCAGATATGCAATATCGTGTGAAGGGGAACAGGGTGCATTCAGAGCAATGCTGTTTCTTAGAAGAGAAACAGCGTATCTGTGGTTCTGTGATACACCCCAGCACAGCTTGCACTTAGTCAAGCCTGAGCACCGCTGAAGTAAGGTGTTGCAAGAAGCTGACCTGCCAGGTGTTCAGGAGCCTGCAGGAAGTGCCTTCCGTAGAAAACCTGTTCCCTAGAGAAAATGACGAATAATTTCACCAAGCAACTAAATGTGAAGCTGCCGTGACTGCACTCTGCATGTATTGTGTGCCCTTTGCAGCCTTCCCTCAATGCAGCTAGTGATGTGATGCCACAGCGCCAGAGTTTTCTTTGGCTCGGGACAGCTCTGCGCAGGGATTTTGCCCCCGCTGCCCACGACGCTGTCTCACCACTTGTGTGCCCCCATCTGAGAGTTCCCATTGACTTCACTAGTAGTTCCTAGGGAAGCTGCACTCTGTCTGCTCTGCCGTAGCCCAGCCAAAGCAAGGCGTGCGGTGGAGGGTTCAAGTCTAATGAAGTGCTATAGCGGTGTTATCTCTCCCCATCTCTTCCGTCTTGCTCTGGTGGGCTTCCCTCTCAGGGTGAAACACAAGGAGGAGACTAACACAGTGTTTCCTCTTGTCTGATGTTTGCTTGTTATTCCAGCTAATTTGCTCCAAGAGAAGAAATAAACTGCACTTTAAACAGCACCATTAATTCTGGTCCTCTTAGAAAAAAAAACAGGACATGTCCAGGCATCACTAAAAACAAAACAACACAAAAAAAACAAACAAACAAAATCAAGCAACAACAACAAAAAAACAACTTCTTCAACTTCTTTCGTTTTTCCTAATTAAAAGAAATCTCCTCTCCCCCTCCTTAACCCCCCCAACCCAGGCTGATTGACAAAGTGAGCAGAATCTGTGTTCTCACACCAGCGGGTATCTATTACATGAGAACTTTCTTCTGGCGCCAGGAGGTATTTAGAGAGTTTGCCTGGGTATTCCACAGGGGAAACCTTGCTGAAAGTTGGGGGTACCTGAGGAAAACTCACTTCTGGCCAGACTCCGGGGAATGCCGGGATCCTTGACAGTTGATAACCTCTCCTTGTCGCTATTGCACTGGAAACGTCGGGGAGAAGGAATAAATAAAGGGGAGCCGTCCTTTTCCTCGGAGAAAATCTCCCTGTGACGCGGGGAGGGAAATCAGTGGCTCGAAGGACAAACCTGTGATGTTGGGTTTTTGTTTGGTTTGGTTGTTTGGAAAGCACGTCCCCGCTTATGCTCAGGGTTGCTGAGCGAGGAGCGGGGACCCTCCCGTAGCCCAGGGGGCATAACCAGCCCAGCCGCCCACGGCACAGCACCCCCGAGGGCTGCCCCGCCTCGGAGCCCCAGCAGCCCCGCAGCAGGGGCTTCTTCTCTCTGGAGGCGAGGGTTTCCCCCGACGAGG
>NW_009952893.1:6065447-6069497 GCF_000747805.2 Chaetura pelagica | reverse complement strand
AGGGACACGGGGAGGCGGAGTCTCACCCCAGCTTCGGTTTTCACCCCGGGTTTGTACTCTCTCCGACAAATGAATCGTTGAGTGCGTCCCCTAATTGGAAGGCTCGCATTCGCTAGGCAAAATAAATTCTAGTGAATACTGTGTGTTGATTTTGTTGGGTTTTTTTGTTTGTTGTTGTTTGTTTTTTTTCCAGGGGTTCATTTATACCCTGTTTGTTTTATTTGACATGGTTTGACCCACTGAGTAGTTTTTAATTTTCTTATACGATGGCAAGCCACTTAAAAAAAAAATCTTCTCCACTCCCCCTTCTTCTCCCCGCCCCCGCAAGATACACACACACTCATTTCCAATAACTGCTTGGTCTGGCGGTCCCTGCATTCCCCAGCGCTGCTTTCAGGATCCTCCCCCAGCCCCAGGGGAGCTGGGCTAGTTCACGCGGAGCATCCTCAGCTAGGTGGCTGCTGGGGCACAGGGGCATCACGGCGCTGCCACTTGAGGAAGTGACAATAGGAAAGGGCACCCTCCACCCGTGCTAGATCTCTGGCTAAGGACGGGTCACCCACGGCAAGGGCTGCAGCAAACAGCGTTCCTGGCACAGGTGCTTTTAGAGAGGGCAGGAATCGTGGGGGGATGAGGGACATCGCACACTTCTTCCTTCACTAAGTGCCTTTACCGGGCGACCTGAGCCATGCAGAGATGTATTTGCACTAAATGGCATTTAACAAAGGCTATAATTCATCCACCTGCTTTTCCTACAGGACCAGCTGCGTCAAGCATCCCTTGGTGGCAGAAGTCCCGCCTGCCTTCCATGCAGCCTGAATGTGTTGTAGACGCTTGTGGAGAGATCAAGACTGAGACTTATGCCAGACGTTGTCCTCTTCCCTCGCTCCCAGACACTGCCTTTCTCGCCACCGCGAGAAAATTAATAAAACCGCCCTTGTTACACACAAGTCTTTCCGAAAAAGTGTAAGTGCACTTCAGGTCTGAGCGAAGTGACCTGGTAACGCTGCCGAGTTAGAGGAAAGGACAAATGCCAAAGAAAAGCCTTATTTAAAGCACTTTATAAAGAACACGTCATCTCCCTCCTCCACCCTGCTTTGTCGCTGCCAGCACCCCAGGGGCTGAATGCCAAAGACCTTTCAGTTTTCAGCAGTTCACCCTCCTATCCTCAGAGATAACCTGCGTTTTACAGAGTTGGCCTCTGGATAATTTTTTTCTCCTTCGCTCCTTGTCATAATTTATTCTGAAACTTCAGGAAGAAAATAAGTGTTACAGCCCCTCTGCCTCACCCCGATGCCTGGGGGGGGGGTGCTGTGCCGCGGGGGCCGTGACTCCCCCATCCCGGCGCAGCCCCCCCTGCACGGGGATGCTCTCAAGCCCCCGCGCAGCGCAGCGCAAACCCTCGCCCGTCCTCAGCTGCAGCACGAAACACCCTCATCTCTTGCAAAGATAAAGGAAAAATCTGTTTTTCCTGGACTCCTCTTTGCTTGGGTTGGTTAAATTTATTTCCCGAAATGCCTTCTGGCCAAATGTGAGACATAACCCTGAGTCCTACTGCGCCCCTCCCGAATCAGGGTTCTCCCTTCAGCAAAGCTCCTTTTTGTGGCCTCAGGGCCAACAAGGGTGGCCCTTCCTCCCTAGGGAAGGCCCTCTCTCTAGCTTCTTCCCACGCAGAAGCTAGTTTAGCTGCTGCTCCTTTCCCTCCACACACACGCTGGGTTCTGCAGCCCCAGGCTGCCCCGGCACCGAGCACAGCGAGCAGGGATGGACCCTGAAGCAGCGAAGGGATGCTGGCCTCGAAGCCCGGGCGCAGATCTGATCGTGCTTTGTAACTTTCAACGGAGAGAAGAGAACGGGACTGCAGTTGATAACCGCCGTAAAATGCTGCCCTGATATACCAGGGACGTTTTCCTCACTCAGCACGCAGAGAGCATGAAGGATCAAAGTCTTGACTAAGTGGACAAATGGAAGCGTGATGTCATGCCCTGGCCCCATCAAAGACTTAATCCTGAAAATGATATCTCGGTCAGGGTCGCAGAAATTAGAGGTTTGATGAATGTGAAAGGAGTAATTTCTGCTCGGTTTCGTTGTGTGCCAATTCGAAGTAATCCCTGAGATTCACTCCTGATTTCCCATTTCCTTTACTCACCAAGAAGCAGTCAAAGACGATCTGAGAGTTTGGCTAATTCCACCACCCCCAGTCCCTTAATTAAATGAGACGAAATACCCATTATGCGTCGCCTTTAACCCGCCGAGGCAGAGGTAGGCGCGAAAGGTGAGATTTGCCATTGTGGCTTTTAAGACTAGGTACCATTTTCTTCTTTGTTTAAAGAAATTCAGCCCTTTCTCCCATTAATCTTTAACAGGGAAAGCGTTCAGCCTGCACCTGTATAAACAACCCAGATGGAGGGAAAAAGTAAACCTATATCTCTTCCCCTGCAGTATCTTTATATATGTATGTATATATGTATATATATATATGTATGTATTTATACGGATAATGTAGGCTAATTGGGGAGGCAGAACAGCCTCGAAGTCCGGCACCTTTCACCGTACAGCGTGTGGGACCCAGCCAGAGCATCGTAGTGTCAAACCAAGTTCAAGAGATCCAGTTGCAAGATCAGCTGCCTGTTTCGGTGGTTCAAGAAATGTCAAGTTTCACTTGGAGAGGTTGCTGTTAAGCCCGGCTCTGATGTGGTTCGAGCCCCAGCGGGTGAAGCCGAGGTTTATACAGCGTTAAGTGGCCCGCAGTAAGACCACAGGGTTGGCGGGGAGTGAAGTGCAAAGCGCTGGGCGAAAAGGTGGCGGGCGGTGCCAGGAAAGTTTTGGGGCAGCAGCCGGGAAGGTTCCGCTCGGGCGGCAGAAAAATGGAAGGGAAAACCCGGGAGCAAAAAACTGCGGGACAAGATATTTCCACCTGTTGTAGTCATTAGATTTTTTTTTTTTTTTCTGCGAACTGAATTTTTATTCTGGTTAACTGTATCCAGGCAGGGCCGTGAAAGTACTGAATGGTAGCCATTCAGATTGGAAAGAAATTTTGAGGAGGGGGAGAGACACAAGTTGTTGAGGTTTTATTTGTTTCTGTTTTGTTTGTTTGTTTGTTTTTTAATATATTTTACTTACTCATATCCCTGTTGAATTTGCATATCAGCATTTCCAGAGGATGCTGGGTCCTCCACTCTCCCATGGACTCTACAAAAGCAGGAGCATGGGATTTGTTTGCAAACCCTGCCAATGACTCAAAAAGCTCTCTCGTTTCATTTGCTCAGTGACACAGAGCTGTGCACAGCCCAATTCATTGGCTTTTCATTAATTGCTCTGAGGACGAAGAAGCCCTCGGACACGTTACACTCGTTTGTTACCGCCTGTAGCTTCACCCCTAGTTATCGAAACCACCAAAACACAGTCCGCAGGCTGCTAGAGACTTTTCACGTTTCTCCCCACAAATGGCAAACCCACCCCCGAGAGACGCGTCTCCCGCTGCCCCCGCCCTCTCCGGCGTGGGGACACCGGGCCCCACAGCCGCTCTCGGAGCAGCGCAGGGGAAGACCCCGGCGGGCGGGGGCCTGACCCCTCCGTCCAGTCGCACCGCTCGCCTGCTGGAGCGGGGCTGGTAGCGGGTTTATACGACGGGGAAATCCCCCGACTTCGAAGGCAAGTTAAGAGGGAGAGCAAACTGCGGTGGGGTGGGGGCCGAGCCCCGGGCGCCGCTCAGCCTTCGCCCACCTTCGAGACAGGTCGCAGTGCCCTCCCCCTCCGCGAAAGCACTGGGGGGGATTAGTCCGGGGGGGAATTTTCCACTATCCAAGGCACGGACAGGGCTCTGTCCCTGAGCAAAAACCGCCCGTCCGCACTGCGGTGTTACCCCCAAGAACACAAATACGCCTGGGTTCCCCACCTTACGGGGCTGACTAGGCGCACCGCACGGCGAGCCGGTGCGCAGCGCTGCGCCGGGCAGCGCGGAAAGGCACCGCCCCCGGCGCGGGGCTCAGCTGGGTCCGACCCCCTCCTCCGCGCCCCTACTCCTCCCCTCCGCCCGGCAGATGGTTT
>NW_009952893.1:6056540-6064748 GCF_000747805.2 Chaetura pelagica | reverse complement strand
GCCCCCCAGCCCGGGCACGGCTGGCAGCGCTCAAGCCGCGCTCGCCGTCGAAGAAGCCGCGGGGCGGCCCCGATTGCTTCGTAAATCGCCAGTGACCCTCGCCCCGGGGCCTCGACCCTAGAGCCGGTTTTGGCCTATGGTGACGGAGAGTTTTTCGGGAGTCGGGGAGTGGGTTTAGGGAACCCTAAAGAAATCAATTCCATTATACAAGCTCAGTGTCCGAAAAAGGAGGAACTGGCTCCGCGGGCGGGCTTGGAACACAAGGAAACAGTCATTAGTTCATCGGTACAAACTAAATGCCTGATGCGTGCACAGGAGAGAAAAGGTTGTTTATATAATGCAGAGTGATTGCTTTTTAATAGCTTATATGCTTTTTTTTTTCTTTATAAAAGTATGATGATAGTTGAAAAGCAAGATAAATGTTGCATTTTTGATAAGAACACTTGCTGACCGTTGCAGCCCTATCGCGTAGCATTGAATTATAAAGAAAAACGTAATGAAAATATTTGTTAGAGGAACTTAGCTCTCACTGTGCTTCCCACAGGGACTAAAACATGATGACGTGTTTGCAACTGAAGCAGAGTTAGACATCTATCGGTAATAAAGCTCCAGTTTCATATTTCTAATATTATTTTTTTTTTCTTTTTCCCTTTTTCTTTTCTTTTCTTACAGACTTGGCCGTTTGTGGTTTCAGGAAGACCTGATTCTGACACCAAAGAAGTTTCTACTGCCAGCAGATTATGTGGAACTACTGCATAGTCAAAGTAAACTGTTTTTTGTCATTGTTGTTGATATATAGATACACTTTTCTCTCACCTGGGCTGGATATTTTTAAGAGCTATTTATCGGCTCAAGACTAGAAGGTGGGGACAAGTTCCTATCTTTATCAGTGTTAAATCTGTGTCCCCTGTCATTCTTTTCTGTAAGAGTTCTGAGTGAAGTTTATTTAAAGCAGTAGGAAAGGGAGGGAGTGGAAATTCGTTTTTATGAACTGACTGCAGCAGCTAAGTCTGAGGTTTGGAAAGGCCCTTCTTTGGCTTCATCATTCTTACCACTGCCTGAGGACCTGTTGTTCTGAGGCTATTAAACTAATGCAAGAGGAATATAATTATGTAGAATTAACAGCATGGACCAAAACACAACTCTACAAACTAACCCCAAACAGTGTTATTTGTATTCTAAAGCAAAGCAGTATTTTAGAGTAGCTTTGAAACTCAGATTTATAATATATTTTGATGGCTTTTGTCTTCATTTTTTTTGCAGTTTATTGCAACTATGCAATAGTCATACTACTTTTGTTGGGTTTTTTTCTTAAAGATGGATGAGTGGCTACAATCTGCACTTAGGCTACCATCCACTGGAATAAAACTAATTCCTCTGGTTATGTCTTGAAGTGCCACACGTAATAACGTGGGACTGTTCCCAGAGATGTGGCAGAGTTTCTGTGCCTTAATCTGGAAGGGAATTCTGCTTACCCGTAACACCAAGGTGCCTGTGTTGTAAAGAATGAGTTTTATGATGCTGCAAGATAGTAAGAATTCATGATATTTTAAACATTTTTCTTGTACTGTCATGCTTATCTTTGAAAAGTTCACCCTCAAATGAGTTCTAGTGACATTTCTTCACTGATTCAAACGCTGTAATAAAAGAAGATGCCATCAAATAAGTTGCAAATGTAAATAACTTTATTTTTTTATAAATGACATTAAAAGCTTGGTTACAATGACTTACTGGTACTGTGATAGTGTGTGGCTGCATCAATATAGGAACATCTTTGGAATGGAATGCATGTTCTTGAAAGCCACTGTTGTAAACACAGTTATCTTCCTCATCTCCTGCGGGCAGATACATCTCCAGCAAAAGAGTCAGATGAAGAGTTTCACCCCAAACAATTAACATGAGGTACAGTACTGCATTAATCAGCAGGGAAACCCACATTTTAATAATTTATAGAATTCATTATCATAATCTTTCCTGTGAGTCAGGAAAATCAATAATTGTAGATTAAGAAATGGATGTCAGTTACTTCTTCGTAGCATGAAAGGTAATGTAAGGGCTCCTTTTGCTGCTCTTTGTCATTTTACATTTCTACCTGTAGTCTGTTTTTCCTTTTATTTGTATTCATGCAGTGGGAAGTCAGCTGAGCTTTCTTAGTTGGGCACACACTTTTCCTGTTTGAATATCAAAACTACTGAGAAAAGGTTTCCCTCCTGTTCTTCATTTAAGCATCCAGGAGGAAGAAACATTTGACTAGCAAGAACCAGTTTAACCTGGTTTCTTGTCTATGTCGTGGATTTCTGTTTGGAAATACTGCTTAGAAGCTCAAGACTGACTATTTGTCGTGTCTTTCAAGTAGATAAACTGCAGAAAATTGCTTTTCTTGTGAAGTGTACAATATTCCAGAGCCTCTGCACAATAACATAAGGGCTCAGTCCAGGATCTGCTGAAAGTGTTGCTTTCAGTGATTTGAGAGCAAGCTGTACAGAGACCATAATCTAATTTATGTTCCAGTTTTATCCAGAGAAAGACTGTTAAGGAAGGGGACTATCCTGATTTGTAGTTATGTAACTGAGGTGGGACTCCAACTCACCTTCTCTAGTAAGATTTATGAAAATACAATAATACAAATAGTAAATCAAAATAAGATGGACCTTTAGGAAGCCAAAAGGTATAAAAAAACCTCAGCTGATATTTATCTGAGCCCTAGAGAAAAGATTATTCAGCAATTCAACTGAGGTGCCACTTGAGATAATCTCAGTTGTGATACTTAGCTGGTTTTGGCCTTGATCCCATCTGTAATTGGTTAATGACTCTAGGAGAACAGGAAAACAAGGAAAGCATGGAGAACTTTAAGCACTGTAGAAAGGTGAGTGAGAAATGATGGAAAAAAAGTCCAGGGTAAATTCCCAAATATGAAGTGCTTATATTAAGTAAATACAGTAGGTTAAAATTGGGGGTAAGGAGTGTGACGTGAAGAAAAACATAATATTGCTTCCATCCATGCATCCTACTACATGTTCTCAAATACCTTTTCCCCTTGTGGCTACATAATGTATAAAAGTAGTTTCTCAATAAAATAATGAATGCAGTTACTGTATTTGTTACTTTGTAAACAGACACATCTACGTGGTGATGGTGCCCCAACAGACTATGACTGGTTTCAGAAAAGAAGTGTACAATGGTCACAGGTGAAATTTCAGGTCAATATCTTGATAAAGAATTACAGCTTTTAGATAGTGAATGTTGTATAAGATTAAATTCTCTGTTTTAAAATTATTCTATACAGAGATACACGTTACTGTATACTTATGTATCTTTATATGGCAATTAGGTATGTTTGGATTTCTCTAAAAAGGATCTGATATTTCAAATCATTAACTTTAATCCTTAGGTGCATAAATGCTATTTTTGAAAAGTTAATCTTTCATCTTGTCTCTCAGAAGTGTTATGTGATGAGAAAAAAGTTACGGTAAGTGAACAGGTGCTTTGTGGATTTGTCCCAAATATATACCAAAAATAAATACGTGCTCATAACTTTGAATCTTTCTTTCTTTCTTTCTTTCTCTCTTTCTTTCTTTCTTTCTCTCTTTCTTTCTTTCTTTCTCTCTTTCTCTCTTTCTCTCTTTCTCTCTTTCTTTCTCTCTTTCTTTCTCTCTTTCTTTCTTTCTCTCTTTCTTTCTCTTTCTCTCTTTCTCTCTTTCTTTCTCTCTCTCTTTCTTTCTCTCTCTCTTTCTCTCTCTCTCTCTTTCTTTCTTTCTTTCTTTCTTTCTTTCTTTCTTTCTCTCTTTCTCTCCTTTCTCTCTCCCTTTCTCTCTCCCTTTCTCTCTCCCTTTCTCTCTCCCTTTCTCTCTCCCTTTCTCTCTCCCTTTCTCTCTCCCTTTCTCTCTCCCTTTCTCTCTCCCTTTCTCTCTCCCTTTCTCTCTCCCTTTCTCTCTCCCTTTCTCTCTCCCTTTCTCTCTCCCTTTCTCTCTCCCTTTCTCTCTCCCTTTCTCTCTCCCTTTCTCTCTCCCTTTCTCTCTCCCTTTCTCTCTCCCTTTCTCTCTCCCTTTCTCTCTCCCTTTCTCTCTCCCTTTCTCTCTCCCTTTCTCTCTCCCTTTCTCTCTCCCTTTCTCTCTCCCTTTCTCTCTTTCTCCCTTTCTCCCTTTCTCTCTCCCTTTCTCTCTCCCTTTCTCTCTCCCTTTCTCTCTCCCTTTCTCTCTCCCTTTCTCTCTCCCTTTCTCTCTTCCTTTCTCTCTTCCTTTCTCCCTTTCTCGCATTCTCTCTCTTTCTCTTTCAGATTAAATCCAGATCAGTGCTTTATATAAATGAGGTGACCAAAACATTCTAAGGTGCTACTTTTAAGCATTAACTGATTCTGTGGAAGAGAACGTGTTTTGGTATTTTTTTATTATTGTTAAGTTTTTGCACACCTGATAGAGTAAATTGATGTCGTTTTTCAAGTCTGAGTGTTTTGTTTGACTGGATATGAGTTACAGAGCTGGGTGAAGAGGAGACTTAAAATGAAAAGTTACCTTACATTTCTACAGCTCACAAGCACAGAACGTGAGAAATGGATACATTTTTATTAGATTTGGCAAGCATACACTTGGTTATTTTGTTACATTAATGAGATCTTTGTTCTTTTGCACAAGGTACAAGGTGAACCTATCTTTATCCCATAAAGGTATGCAAATCTTGCTAAAGCTGTTTTACAGATAAAATGCCCAATCACCTGCAACCCATATTCAGCAGAGACCTGCTTCTGGAGAAATCTTCCAGGCACAATACCTGCAATGACTTTCCTTCCAGGCAGCCCATATAAAAAGAGGAACACTTGTCTCCCAAACATATTTTTATTACCTAAGACCTATGCAAATGTCCTGGTAGAGCTTTGTTTTGTCTCTATTTTATGTGGCGGCTCTGGTAGAGCGGACCATTAGCCAGAAAGCTCATGGCTCCATCATGAAACCACTCCTTTCCAATACATGCATCCACTTACACAAGGAAAATATATCTCTCATATTGAAAATGTTAACAATTCTGATCTGAGCACAAGAAACATAGTTTACATATAGGAAATACCTAAGCCATAGTCTTGCCCTTTAGTGACACATACTATTTAAAGAACTCTCAGATAAACTGTGGCTTCTGAATTAAAATTTACATTTCTCAGCTAAGTAAAGGTGACTACGTAAAAAAGTACAGTTGCTATGGGGGTGAAAGAAGCAGCTGAATAAATAAATTTTAAGATCTCAATAACTATCTGAAAGTTGCTGTCTCTCTTCATTGACTCTAGAAGGACTCTAAGGTGATGAGTTGTGTGATTCAGTTAAATGTCTAATGTTTAGTTAACTATCTTAACATCATGAAGGATAAAGCCAGGTTTAGATGGCCAAACTTTGTATAAGCCAAGTGAGTTAAAAAGAAGAGGGATTGAGAGCTACCCACCAATACAAGCTTCTTGTAAACTTATAAGCAAATAACAATTACATTATTTGAATGAAACAACACATGAAGCTGAAGAATAGTCACTTCTCCACAAGTAGCTAATTCTGTATAAAAGCAAATTTGCATTTGGTATTATAACAGCACTGATTCTCACCAATGCTAATGGCAGTTACACCCAAGAATTAGGTTTGCTCCCACGTCAGTGTTTATCACTCTCCACTCCAGCTGAAATACATGTACAGAGATACCTTCTGCAGTGCAGAGAATGGATGCTGAGATGCCTTCCAAATTCTAAATACCCAAATAAGTATTTTTAATATATTCTGTCAAGAGCACACTGGGATCAGTGGTTACGTTATAGGGAAACTTGTGAGGATTCAGGTACTAAAAAGAAACAGGTATCAGTCTCTTACTTGGCTCTGAAAAATTTGAAAATGTGTATTAGTGAAAAATAACTTTTAAAGGGCCTTATTTGGAATGCGGTATATGAGAATCTCAATAGATTTAAAATTCCTAGAAAAGTTAAAACAGCCAAAAACATTAATATAGGATCTGTACAATAAGACTGGCAAACTTGTGAAAAAATAAGACTGTGAAAACTTGTGGTTGATGGTAGGGCTGAAGAATCACTCGTGCAATGTTGGGGTGCTGGCAGTCTGATACGCTCTGGGACTGGAAACATGCAGTGACACTCAGAACTATAATTTAAATTGATTATATGGTTGGAATTTATCAAGCAAAGGAACTCATCCAATCTGCTTATGCTGATGACATTGGTAAAAAGAATTTAAATTTTCAGTGTTAAAAAGAATTCAAAATGTGACAAGAAAAGTGCACTAAGACAACAAAGCAGGTGGAGCTGCAAGTCAAGAATATGTACACAGACTCAACCCCAATCAAAGCAAACAGACTGCTCAGCATCGGGGACAAAAATTCCCAAGAGAAGCAAAGGATTGCATCAATTTGGTAAGAGTTTACAAAGCTCATGTAGCAAGCACAGCATGCACAAAGGGGATGGTAACAGCAGCTTTAGCATATAGGAATCTTCACAGGAACAGCAAGAATCAGGTGCATGGAAATCCTGAAAATAAATGGATCGCTGTTTAATTCCCAGTTGCTTTGATGGCAGAAGTAGCACCATTAGCACTGTAAATCCCATAGCCAGTAAAAGAAGCAAATGTTCATAGAAAATTGAGATTGTACCAGCACAAGGAACTCCAGTATTCCTTGAATATAAGAAGCGTGGAGTTTAGATCAGTATGTGTCCTTAGTATCATAAAGACGTTATGCCATCTAGAGGCAAAGGGGACCAAACTGAAACAGAAGTCTTTTGCAACAAGGAGATGAAAGATTCCAAATGTCCTGTGATTCATGTACTCAGGGAAGTCCCTCTTGCCCTGTGAAGATAACTGAAGAGTGCAGCAGGTCAGTGTTCTGGGAAGCAGATGAACTGCCAGAAAAGATGCAGTCTGTGGTCACTATGGGGAAAACCAAAACAAACCCAGTATCTCTAATTTCTCCTGCAGAACTGTCTCATCCCACCCTCAAAATAAACATGCATGCATTAAATGCTTTCCACTATCCAGAAGGTAGACCTTAGAAAGATGGTTAATGTAAAATCCTTTTACCTGCTAATACATGTATGTTCTGGGCCTGCCTGCATTCTTTTTGGGGAATTACTGAATACATGTACTAACATAATCTGCCCCAGGAGGAGCTTCTGTCCCCAGTCCAAGCAGCATGGAGTGCCTTACATCACTTGCTCTAATCCAACTGGTTGAGTCCATCCTGGAAACTACTTTTCATGCTCCTCCTCAGGGTCCCAGTGGGACATCATATCCTTCAGAGGGGGAAAAATACTGGAAGATACATTGCTTTCTACTAGGAATGTGATTTGAAGTCCTGAGGAAATGTATTATATTCCTGGATGTGGAATTTTCATGCTACATATGGGTATACTTCAAATTTGAAAGGCCTGTTAGGATAGTTCTGCTGAACTGTGAAGGTTAAGCAAGGCCATCCCTCTGAATGCAGGAAGATCTTTGGGGATATCCAACCCCAGAATCACAGTTTCATTTCAACACAGGAAGAACACACATCACACCCTTTTGGGTTGTGCCCAGTTATTGCTGTGTTTCATAGAAAACGGAGCAAAACTTGTGCATTTTGGGCAAAGACTGAGTAGATGATATTTTGACATGGGAAAAAGAGGGAAAGAAAGCAAAAATGGAAAAGTTTTCTGTAGGGCTCCTGGATTATAGGTAAACTGCCATATCAGTGAAGTTCTATGCGTAAATGCAATGGAGACAGAAGTTAATAGACCAAAATGCACAGTTTCGCCATACTAAGGAATAACCCCTCAAGAGCGTATTTGTCCCCCTCGATTAAAAGTGACAGTGTCAGCTAATACATGGAGATGTATTTATACACTTTAGCTGTCTGTAAAGATATTTATTTGGATTACAAGTTTAATGGCATGACAGTGATGTTCATGAAGCATGAACTGAAAACTTCCTTGAAAGAAGGGCCTGAGGTGTCTTATATTGACCAAGGCATAATTGTGTGTTTGAAGTTTATTTTCCAAACCATTAACCATAACAAAACACTCATAACTGTAGGACTTGCTATCAATCTGTTTCTCATAGTAACCTGGTTTGAGCTGTTATGATACAGCCCAGAAGAGTTCCTTTATCTCAGGGATAGTTCACTCTGAACTTGTGATGCAAATAATGTGATAAACACCTTTGTACATCAGGCTTCACAAATAAGAAACCCCCCCCC
>NW_009952893.1:6053956-6056302 GCF_000747805.2 Chaetura pelagica | reverse complement strand
TAGAGTATTCAAAAAGAAGACCCCCCCCCCCCCCCCTTCTGGGCTAGTTATAGCCCTGATGTGGATGGAACAGTTGTGCAGCTAAACCCATTTATGCTTTTTACCCTCTCTCACTGTAAGCAAAAACACACAATTTTCCTCAGTAAACTGTACATACTGTATCACCTGGTGATATCTCCTTAGTTTGTAAGAGAGCAGCAGTTACTATAAATTAACACCATTGGTATTGCCAAACTTATCATCACTTTGACCAGCACTTCTAGTTTTGGAACAGATGCCAAGGATTTGACTGACACTTGAGTCAATCATTCCCACACTCTCTGTGCAAGGGAGTGAAGCCAGTCTCATTCTGAGCCAAAACACAGGATGCACATACTTATTGTAGGATTGCTACCTTAGCCTACACCAAATCTGCCCCATGGTGATAGAACAAGCGAAAAAAAAAATTGTCAGGGAACTTCCCTGGGCACTGCAGCTTCAGTGTCCATGCTGTGTCATTGTCGGAGAGCTCACTGCATGGTTTGTGGTTTTGGTATGGGCCAAGTGCCATTGTCCCAACCAATGCAAAGATAGAGTTGGTGAGTCAGCAATGGATAGGGAACATTCATAATACAGTTTACATGAAGACACCTTATTCTGGAGACTTGGAGTGCACAGGCACATGCAGTATGGACATGAGCTACCCCAAGATACTTGGCCTCAAAGCCAGAGGACAGCCTTGGTAAGAGTAAGGGGGAGGTTTAGGTTGGACATTAGGAAGAGATTCTTCACCCAGAGGGTGGTGGAGCACTGGAATAGGCTCCCCAGGGACGCAGTAATGGCATCAACCCTGACAGTATTCAAGAAATACTTGGACAATGCCCTCAGGGATATGGTGTGAGCTTTGAGGTTGTCCTGTTCTGTGGCAGGAGCTGGACTTGGTGATCCAGGCTGTCCAAGGAGGTGGTTGAGCCACCATCCCTGGAGACATCTAAAAAGATGTGTCAGGGGACAGGGTTTAGTGGTGGATGCAGCAGACTTAGGGTAGTGGTGGACTCGATGATCTTGAATGTCTTTTCCAACTAGAATGATACTGTGATACTGTGTGGTAGCAAAGAACAGTCCTTTCATGATAGTAGTTTGGACTTAACCTCTGTTTATCAGCTGAAGGCTCTAGTTCACAGAACCTCCTGTGTTTCCTATTTGGTTTAGATCAGTCTAGAGACTTAGAAGCTCTTTTATGTGGAGACCATGCTTTGCTTCAATTTTACTTACCTAGCACAGTGAAGTCTTACATCTGACTAGAGTGGCAACTCAGACCAGAAGCAAAAAAAAAAAGTAAACCCTGATATTACTTTGAAGATCCTACTGCTGAAGCTGAATAGGTAAGTGAATTAAGGTTTTATGTCCTGCTCCCTTGTAATATATTACTCAGCATGGAAGACAGTGGCAAGTCTAGCTGTGGAATGAAAGAAGGCAGATACGTTTTTCTGAGTGCAACTTAACACTAAAATGTCATTGTACACGAGGCATCAAAGCAACATAACACCCTCCATTTCCTGTTTCAGGTCTTCAATGTCCGTCTGAAGAAATAAATACAAAATAAAACATTTTTTCACTTCTCAGAGATGCCTTTACACTGTCACTTCGGTAAAGCAAAAAAAGTGTGGGTTTGTGTTTTGGTTTTTTTTTCAACGTTTAAAATAATAAGCAAGTTACAAATGACAGAGGCTTCCTGAAAGCAGCTGCTTTGGATACCTACACACTCAGAAAGCCACAGCGCCCAGACTTCTGCAATTCCACAGAAGATCCTCTGGTGTGATTCTGCGCTTGGGGAACCCGAGACCACCCCAGGGGGCCTCCAGCACGTCCGACTGGCACAAATGTTCCCACTCCACCACCCATCATCCCTTCCAAGGTGACTCCTGGTGAAGAACTGGCAGCTGTCCGAGAGAGAGGAGCCCGAGGGAGCTGCTCAGGTGGAAGGAAAACGTCTTCATCAAAAGGCTGACGGTGTCTCCAAAGGGACAAGGTGGGTCTGGCTGCTTAAAGGCAGATTTGAAGGATCTCAGGATGGGATGCACGCACACCACTCTTCAGACAGAACGTTAAACACGCCTACAGAAAATACTGGCAAAGTATTATCTGGTTACATATTCTTCCTCACTCACTTCTAAGCATTACTTTATTTATTATGAGCATGAAATACCAGGAACCCCCTGCAAGGATTGGGCACTGCTTCCCAAGCCATTTCGGCAGCACTTGTCGCCTCTAATTCCTTTTCAAGAGAGTTCCCCTCACACCCCAGCCCCGCCGCGCCGGGCAGCGGCCCCCGGGCCCTCTGCCGCCGCCCCAGCCGCGGCAGCA
>NW_009952893.1:6033852-6053550 GCF_000747805.2 Chaetura pelagica | reverse complement strand
CCCGGCCGGGCTGAGCTCAGCCCGAGGCCTTGGGCGCCTGAGGGGCAGCGCGGGGAGCTCCCATCGGGGGGGTCTGCGTGTGCGGCGTGAGACGTGGCTGGAAACTGCAGCCCTGCCCGCAAGCTCAGCCGTCCCGCTGTGCCTGCCTGAAGACTTGCTAATTCTGAAAGAAATACAGGAGCAGGAAGGAGGCACTCACATTGCTTGATGTAGCGTGGCACGAACTCCTTGCCAGCAAGCAACACCTCCCTGATGGGTCGGCGTTACCCGGAGAACAGGACGAGCATTAACATGAGAGGGGAAGGAACCTCCGAGGCCGCAGCCCGTGCCCGGGGCCCGTCCAGGTGCCCGGGAGCCGCCGTGGCCGCTGCAAACCCCACGTCACCCACAGAGCTGGTCTGTAGCCAAAAGGTGGTCCTGGTCCCAGTAGGTCTCGTGTCTCCGCCAGCAGGGCTGGGGACATCCTCTTGTCATGAAGGACCCTGGGGCTGACCCTGCGCTCTGCCACCTGCCTGCAGTGTGTTTGTTCAGCATAGGCTCCCCCAAGGCGTTCTTCATCTATTTACATTGCCCGTTTCGTTTGGTAAATCGTGAAAGCTTGTAATCTGGAATGAAGAAATCGGTGTGGAAAGAGACAGCTGTATCTTGTGATTGGAATGAGAGACAAGGAATGATCGCATTCCTTGGGCTGTGTGCGACAGACCTTTTAATTTCTCTGTGTTGTACTTGCCTGATGATGTTCAGGCATGTCTTGGGCTTCACTGGCCATTCAGAACTTCTAGGAGAAAGTTTGAAAAAAAAACAAACCCAAAACACAACAGGTAAAAACAATGGCAAACCTTTGTTACTATGACTATTTTATGATAATTGTTTGTGTCCAGTTTTGGGCTCTCCAGTTCAAGAGGGATAGGGATATGCTGGAAAGAGTCCAACGGAGGGCTACAAGGATGATTAAGGGACTGGAACATCCATCATGTGAGGAAAGGCTGAGAGACCTCGGGCTGTTTAGTCGTGAGAAGAGAAGACTAAGAGAGGACCTTATTAATGTCCATAAGCATCTGAAGGGTGGATGTCAAGAATGGGCCAGTCTCTTTTCAGAGGTGCCCTCCAATAGGACGAGAGGAAATGGCACCAGGTTACAACACAGGAAGTTCTACCTCAACATGAGGAAAAACTTCTTTACTGTGAGGGAGACAGAACACTGGAACTGGCTGCCCAGAGGGGTTATGGAGTCTCTTCTGGAGACTTTCAAGACCTGTCTGGATGCGTTCCTATGTGATCTGCCCTAGGTGTTCCTGCTGCAGCAGGGTGGTTGGACTTGATGATCTTCAGAGGTCCCTTCCAACCCCTAAGATTCTATGATTTTATTATTAGAAATTATCAAATATGTAATCATGAAAAGGGAGTCACAGTAGGACAATCTTGCTAATTTTTTTTTTTTCTTAGAATGAACAACCCTTTTAGTTCTCTCTCTCTCCTTTTTTGCTTTGGATAAGAGAGAAAGATATTTTTCCATGGCTCCAGTACAAGAGGCCTGCTTAAATCAACCCCTTTGCATGACTTTCTCAGCTTTTTAATGGAATAAACACAGTGTTACACATTCATTGCTAAGTACTGGGTTTATACCTAAATAAAGTATTGCGGGAGGAAAAGAAGCTGACTTAATTTCAGATTATCACAACATCCAGTGAGGAATGTCTCAAAATCAGCTCCGAAAAGGACAACTGCACTGACCACAGCGGTAGTAATGCAGGGAACATGCATGGGGTGGGAGGGATAGGAGTCACATGGAAAGGGGGCTGAGGGGAGACCTTACTGCTCTCTACAACTACCTGAAAGGAGGTTGTAGCAAGATGGGGATTGGTCTCATCTCCCAAGTAGCAAGCAATAGAACAAGAGGAAACATCCTCAAGTTGCACCAGGGGAGATTTAGATTAGATGTCAGGAAAAATTTCTTTACTGAAAGGGTTTTCAGGCACTGGAACAGGCTGCCTAGGGAAGATCAAGTTGCCATACCTGGAGGTATAAAGGATGTGTAGATGTGGTGCTTCAGAATGTGATTACTGTTGGACTTGGCAGTATGCTAGGTTAACAGTTGTACTTGATTATCTTAAACGTTTTTCCAGTCAAACCAATTCTGTAATTCTGTTGTCTTGTGCTGTACAGAATTTCTGTTTTCAGCTGTGTGCCTAAGCAATAGGAGCAAAGCCTGATCCATTCCTGCAGACCTGAATTTGGCAACTTTTCTGCAGTGGCCAGCCTATCAGATGCACAAGACACTTCATATTTCTTCCCATTATTGCCTTAAGCATAGGTATGAAAGAAATAAAACTTGTCCCATTGCTACCTGTCCTGGCTGACAGCTGCTCATCCTTGCACAGGAATGAAAGAAGTAAAACTTTTTCCTATTACAACTTACCCTGTCTCACATCTGCTTATTCCAGTAGCATTTTAAGTTTTACCTCTCCAAGCACAGTACATGAGATGCAGTCTGAGGGAGGAGACATATCCCTTCTTAAGCCATAAAATCTGTGTCAGATCAAGAAAAAATGAAGAAGTGTTTTGTTCCTGCTGTATCCAGAGACTGATTCAACAGAGATAGTGTCTGCAAAATCTGTTTACATCAGATCAGTACCAGCCTGTAGGAAGAGTGGAAATGGCACTACAAGGATACACAGAATGATTGTGTCTCTGTGTTGCTTCTTATTAAGTAACCATCCCAGAAGTCTGAGATGTCTCCTTGCATCTTTAGCATTCCAGTTTAAGTCTGAGCTGATAAGCTGAAATCTATCTTGACTGGAAAATGTAGTAATGAAATACTGACTTAGATGAAAATTTGCTGTCAAAAAATCCTTTTGTCAACAGTAGGATAAGATTAATTCTAATAATTTAGCACATTCAGATTTTATCTCTCTCTGCTTTTCTAGTGATCCAACAGGAGAACTTCTACTGGTGTAAGAAAAGGTAATTTTAATGCATGAGAAGGGAGTTTGTTCAGCTCCTGAGAAAAAACACACTTCTACCTTCTTAGCCTTTAGTTCTCCAAGATTTTAAAAAACAAGCATCTTTAAGGAGGGCCCACTTTATCACTCATGTTGCCCTGATAGTGCATCACTTGAAGTCAATCCCTGTGCTGTTAGGAATGTGTCCCTGATGGTGCAGAGTAATTTCCTGCACAAAAGAAACCCTGTAAGCTACTTCTACTTGTTGAAAATATGGAGCAAATAATGTTCCTTGCACTGTGAAAGCGCAGATAAAAATACAGAGGACAGGTGACAACTGGTTCTCTGATTTGTTTTGTTTTTCCATATTATCTTCTGATACTTGTTCCCAAAGCACAATGTGAAAAGACTGTGACAGCTTCATTAACAAATTCATTCATCTTGATTAGAGGCTAGCTTTTTCCTTGTTGAAACAATTAAAATCTTACAAATCTTCCCAAAGGGGGAAGTCTGTCCAGGCAGAGTTGCAGATTTTATCTACAGACAATAAGTTTGGACTAAAAATCCTGACTATCTTAGCAACAGCCCTTACAGCTCTGGTAGTGAGACCCTTGATGCAAGCCCACTTCATGTGGTCTATGAAAGACTCGGAGAACGAAAGGCTGGTTTGTCCTGGCTAGAAGGTGAATCAGGATGTATGAATCTCTATTTTCTCATCTGCCTCATTAGATCTTGATACCCTTGGCCTGCTGATAAATAGGAATGTCTGAGAAAATGTGGAATCATTGATATCTTATGTGATCTCTTGGAGAAAGAAAAAAGAGACCAGTCTTCATCCTCGGAAAATACAGTTTATATTACTTCCAAATCAGTGTATCACCATCATCTCATGTCTCTGACACAGTTCTTCCCAGTTCCAGTCTCTCCATCTCTGTTCTATTTTACCATTTACAATGGACCCCGGGGTAAAAGCACATTTTATTAAAGAATAAATTATTATAATTCAGGACTACATGTCTGCTAAAACCAGTAATGATTATTTACATATGTTGTTACTTATGTTTGCCTGAGGCAATCAGTCTGCCACTCTAATAAGTTCTGCTGTGGGATTAAATGTTCATTTGAACCTTTATTCTTTTCAGTTTTCATCCAAGACAGAAAGAAAAAAAGAGAAAGAAAAAAAAGCTGAGAAAGTTTTCAGTATGATATTCAATATGTTACCTGTGGAATCTCAGCCGAGTTCTTCAATATCCAAAAGCTGTGGCTGCTGATAATACCTTTGACCCAGTAGTTTCTCAGACTATAAACCTGTTCCTGTGCATAATTAGAGTAATTAAACTGTAACAATAAGTTATTACAGAATATTTCAGAAGCCCATTGTACCTCAGATCATGTACTTTCCATTCAAGCCAGTAAGAATAAAAAAAAAATAAAAAAAATCTTGTCACTGAAATGTTAATGCTTCTGCGAAAAAAGCTGTCCCTTTAAACAGCAAATTGTAGTTTTACAATGTGGTTTGCCACTTTCCAGTAAAGTGACACCAAGCAATATATTAACTTTTAAAACTGTAAGGAGTATTCACACCTAATTTTAGGCATATCATTTTGATAGGAGCTACAGTCATTTGCTGAAGCCCGCTAATTTGCTCTCCAGACAGAACTACTTTTAATTTTAATGACCTACTGTACGGAAGCCTAGTTTCCTTGCTAATTTAGACATATCATTTGGATACCTTTACTTACTATGGCATTTTTTTCCTCCGGGTCTGTCATTCTTTAAGCTAGAAGAGGCTGCTCCCTTTGTTCGTTGGGCACTTGCCATATTTTACTCAGCAGTGCCGCTGCTGGCCCTAAAAAATGGCCTTTAAAAAGTTGTCAAATTGGCGTCAGGTATATGCAGAGAGTGGAGAACTTATGTAAAAGCCTGAGTCTTTGAAAGGACAGGTTTCAAGAAGGAATAACCACTTCATGCCCTTGGATTTAATAAGGAAGTGTAGGTCATTGGCACTAATGTAAGTTATTTTGCTGGGACACTGTAGATATGCAATGTGAGTTCAGTGACACCACACCTTTCCTGTTTATGCCTGGTAGGCATTACCTGCATGTACTTTTCTTTGCCTTGCAGGTCAGAAGCAGGGATACTACTGAGCTGAAACACCTCCAAAACATGGTAGCACAAAGGGATCTCACTGTAATGGTGAACAACGTAGTGTGCCTGCTGTCTGAGAGGGACATCCAAGAGCTGTAGTGGAGGTGCGAGATCCATCTTCCTTCTGGCTTGCAGGGGCAGTGGGAGGAAGGGATGCATTAACAAGCTTCTCCCTAGAGTCAAAGGGTGACCTTCAGTGACACTGCCTATCAGCAGCTCCAAGGAGCTGATGTAGCAGGCATGTGGACCTGCATGATCACGTGTAGACGAAAGTGTTAAGATCAAATCATGCTAGAGCCATAGTGTACTTGTATGACCTTTTTTAAGCTTAACAGTAACATTTTTTTTCATACTCATTTGTTCCTAGAACCATCTTTTATGTCTAGCAGTTCACTATTTGTGTCGAAGGGTACTTCATGGGAAGACATTTTCCTGAGGAGACTGAATTTGTTGTGATGAAAAATATCTTTCAATAGGATGCTGTTAGGCTGTGTGGAAAAAATGGTACAACGAGCACGTGAGCTTGTGAAATGTAACTGGAGGTTGAAGTAACTTGCCCAAACAATAATTTGGTTCTTATTTCATGAAGTCTGCAAAAATTGAAGCAAAGAAAGAGAGTGAAATGTAATCTTTCAAGGGGCTAATTCTGAACAAACCAATTTTGTCACTGTATAAAACCAAAGGTAAAAATAACTAGTTTTTGCTCATGTAACTCACACAAGCCACACTTCATAGCTTGATGTAAGGTTTATTCTGCCTGAATTTATGACAGTAAATGTTTTGCACCACAGCACACCACAATTTGCTTTATTTGTGACACTTAGAAGCAATTATATTAGAGTTTAAAAATATTGATTATAGTAAACATCACTCACCCATCATTCAGGAGAGAAAAACAAAACCAAACAAAAATAAAACGACAAAAAACAACAAAAACCCCACAACTGCGAAATAATATATTCAAAACCTCCAAAATAACTTTTACCAGCTTTTTCCTCACCAGAGCAGCATATTTTCAAACAATGTACTTAAAATCCTGGGCCTAGAAATGAATAGTGTCTCCATAAATCACCAAAATATACTGAATCCCACTGTACAATGTTCTGGTTTAATACAGTATGCTGAATTGCCAGTCTGAGCCAGTATAGTTTTCATCCTTCCTTTTTATCTAGCCCATATATTTGGTAAGGGCAGCAATGGAGTGAGAAAACAATTTCATTTTGGGGTGAGAGAAAAATTACTATCAAAACCAGCCTCTCAGTGCTTCAGAATCATAAGTACTTTACTTTAGAATAATGAAATTTTCCTCATATTCCAATCACTTGTTTATGTGAAACCTTTCTCCAAATTATTATCTAAATTTACACAATGTTGTGCTTGTAATTATCTATTATATAGAACAAAGTAATATAATGATATATCCTCTATTTTTTCAAATAATGTACAAACATTTTACCCCTCTAGTTGTCTTATATGAAAGAGCATTTTAGAAACGTATTACACAGAAGTAAAAAAAATATGAGTAGATAGTCTGTTCAGCTGTGCAGAGGTGCAGAGGTTGGCATCTGAG
The DNA here is from genome assembly GCF_000747805.2 of Chaetura pelagica. NCBI lineage: Eukaryota > Metazoa > Chordata > Aves > Apodiformes > Apodidae > Chaetura > Chaetura pelagica. Next base: position 6,046,890 of record NW_009952893.1, on the reverse strand, counting down.
GGAATTTGGCTTTTCAAGTGGTCAAAGACATAAAAAATTCCTTTGATTACAGATTTCTGGTCTTGATCCCCGGTCAGACAACTAGGTTTATTACTCTGCAGCTTCCATTCCCATATAAAGCAACTCTAAGAAAAAAAGACTCCATGAGTTAGAGAAATCTAAAAGTGAAGTGTATTTTTTAAATTATGCTTCTAATCCTATTCTGATACTTGAGCCCTCTCTTAATTTGATGAGTTATAGTTAGGACAATTCAGGATTCTCAGAACACCTGCTAACGTACATCAAAATCCACCTTCAGGGAAGAGAATGCAGTTTTATCCATATTGTCTTTGCTAGAAATTTTGAAAAAAACTTTCAGTTGCAATAGAAGCTTCAGAGAGCAGAAAGTCTGTCAGATTTTGCAGGCCATTGAAGAGTTAAGATGGAATTACTCGTTATTATACCTGGAAAGAAAAGCTGTTGCAGCCAGCTACCTGGGCCTTTTGTATCAGTTCTGATTGCTTCTAAGCTTAAACCATTGGTTTTCTCTGTACAATCTGACATTTCACAATATATCTGCTTGTAGTTTCTATTTTTTACTTCTAGCTTAAGAAACTTCTGAATATTTTTCTTTACTTCTGGAATCATCTTCCTTCCCTTCAGAATTAAATACTATCTATCAAGTCTGTAGTTAGACTAGGTCAGGGTTTCCTTGCTATTTCTTTCACCTTTAAACAGTTTACACTTAAAAAGAGCAGGTTAACATTTTTCACCTGACTGCATAAATCATGGGCTCTTACCTTCTCTCATTTCCACAGAGATTACTCTTTGAAACAGAAAAAATAATGTAATACTGCTTCTACAAGCATGGCATGTATATAAGTGATACTAATTAATGAGGGCACTACATACCCTTTTGTGCTCCACCAAATCTGTGCCTTTCATGCCCTCTCTGCAAACAAACACAAACCTCTCCCTATCTGTGGCCACACTGAAAAACACTTAATACGAGTATTTTTTTTAAACTTGAGGGGAAAGAAAACTGTCTCTGAATATGATCAGCAATGATACACCTTAAATTAATCAAAATGGGCTGACTCCAAATATTCAGATGTCAGGCACATAAATAAATAAATAGTCTACAGCAAATCCTTTTTCCATGTAGGCTTTCTCTGTACCATGTAGACGATGTCTTGATGGAGAGATGAGTTTTCTAAAACAAAGTTGGAGATAGTCTGTCTCACTCTTAGGAAACCTTCCTGTCTCTTTCTGCCCTTTTTTCCTAAGGGATGTTGTGCTGAGTAGTAAACTACCTGGAGCCTTGTGCGTTAAACTTAATTAACTTTCCGAATTCCTAGTCTGTTGAGAGAGCTGTGGACAAAGTAAAAATACAGACTTGAAACTGTGCAAGAACAAACAGCATCATGATACACCAAACAGTGTTTAATGCCTGTCTTCATAAGGTGTCTGTGGTCCTTTGAATATAGCATGGGAGTCAACAGGATAGTGACAGAGTTATTTTGTCCCCAGTCAATTAGAATCAGCTCATTCTCATCTTGAATAAAACAAAACACTTTAAAATTATCATAAGTACAGACAATAAAAATGTATGGAAGACCTTTTTTAAAGATATAACACAAAGAAAGGGAGGAGGTAAAGCTCCTCTGTTTTAATGATTTGTGTTGCAAAATGAAGCTATCAGAACAAAAATCCATACTGGTAATCAAAATTAAAGATATATGTGAAAGGCAAAATTAATCTTAGGAGTAGCATTTGAATTGCCATAAAAAATTATGACCACAAGATCTGCAGAATTCGTTCCCATCTATCACTAATCAAAAGCATTGCAAAGCATTTAAAAGCTTACTTTAGGATGGTAGACAGAATGACTTATTTAAACTTCTTGCTTTCACTTAAATTACATACCAACCTGTATGCAATGAGACTTTTCTCTGTTTTCCCCTGTAACCACAGCCTATGTGTAAAACCAGGTAGCAGAAATTTTAGCCCGTATCTCTATTAAATTGGGTAATGACTATTCACCATGCAGCTTCTGGCACACAGAGACAGGGCAACTGTTCAAGAAAAACAAGAAATTTCCTGCTGTATATGAACTGCTCATAAACACTTGAGCCCTGGCACTTTTTACTCAAACCGTGTGGGTCTCAGATGCCTAGTATTAATAGACACTGCTAATTACGAGCAGTGTGGTTAAAGTAAATGCTTGGCTTTACAGAACATTAATTGACACTGTTGTTGGGGAAAATGAAGGGAACTGTGTGGGGAACTGTTTTCTCAGTGAGAAGGCCCAAGTCACGGTAGTTTTTGCCGTTTTATTCATATATTCCCAAAGTAGGTCTAGATTTAGACTGCATTCTCTGCCCTAGAAGACCAAGGAGAGAACTGTGATTACACAGTTCCTTTCTGGCTTCTCTGGTTCAAGGTGGGAGGTATTCTGCTAATGACCTGTTATCACCAAGTTTCCACAACCACATCGGCCAGGTCTTTAGGGGTGTGAAGTCAAGGTTCGATTCACTGCCTGCACTGTAGCTCTGCTACTCTACCTACCTGTGTCTCATGTATGAGTAACTTCTGCCCCTTTGCCTCAATCAAATGTGCTGGGCATCACAGCAAAAAAAACCACAACAACAACAACAAGAACCTTCCATTCTTGTCTGAAGCATTTGGAGGATTTGTGCTAGTGGATTCTTTGATACGTCTCCTATTTCTGATCTTTGTTCAGTAGCAGGAAGTCTTGTCTTTGGAACAGGAGAGATACTAGCTTATTCTGGCTGCTTCTTACATAAGGAGCTGCCATTTAAAGTTTTTTCAATATTTGAAATCCTATTCAGTCAATCCACCAGCTTTTAGAATGTAATTAAGGGTCAATAGCCAGGAGACTAATGAAAAAAGTTAACTGAGGAGGAGATATAAGACATAGTGGTCGTAATCCATCATACACTTAAACAGAGGAAAGGCTGATAGGTGTGATCCCTTAGAGTTACTTTTCCAAAGTAACTAGTAACTAGTCAAGAGCTAGAGAAATTAAAACTAGTAACAGAAAAATCTTAGTACACCCTGTTTGTTCAGTATCTCCAACTGGGTGTAAAGAATTTTATCTCTAGGAAAAAATTAAAAAAACAAAGAAAACAAGTCTAGGAAATCACCATAGAAATGAACCTCTCTTCTGATCTAAGAAAGCAAAAAGTTAATTTTGCTTCATTTCTCAGGAAGAATTAAAAAGGTTAATGACCCAAACTGACAGCTCTCAAACTGACAGCTTTACTGTTTTTTTCCCCCTGATTTGCTGTTGTTCAGCAGTAAAAACAAAATGTTGCAGGAGAAACGGGCAAATCCCTCAATTTATGGTGGTGTGTTCTGTTACTCTGCACAGCACATAATGGGTTAGGATTCAGCAGGTTTCTAACAGGAGTCGAAGGTTGATGAAGATGACTGGGGGATTGGAGCATCTCTGCATATCTCTTCTGAGAGAGCTGGGACTCTTTAGCCTGGAGATGAGAGAGGGCTGAGGGTAGACCTTATCAATGCATATAAGTATCTAAAGGGTGGGTACAAGGAAGATGGAGACAGGCTCTTCTCAGTAGTTTCTGGTGTCAGAACAAGGGGCAATGGGTACAAATTGGAACACAGAAGTTCCATTTAAATATGAGGAAAACTTTACAGTGAGGGTGACAGAGCACTGGAACAGGCTGCCCAGGGAGGTTGTGGAGTCTCCGTCTTTGGAGATACTCAAAACCGACCTGGATGCAATTCTGTGTAAACTGCTCTAGGTTATCCTGCTTCAGGGAGAGTTGGACAAGGTGATCTCTTGAGGTCCCTTCCAACTCCCACAGTTCTGAGCTGCAGCAGACTGTGGGTTTGTATGGAGGGAGCTGAGCAAGGCTGAAGGAGGGACAGCTGAATTAGTTAAAGTGTAAATCTTTCAGTGTTCCTCTAAGTTAGAAACACACAGGACTCTGTGGTGCATAATTTAGCCTCTGTGTTTAAGGTAGATAGGCTTTGCAGATAAACTGCAATCTGCAAGGAGGGAACTGTGTGTTGCCTGGTGAACCTGCAGAGATGAAACGAAATATTTTATAAAAAATCACAAATATATTAATTAATAACAGGACCAACTTTACATAATTACACTATAGCCCCATTTAATTAGTACTGGCTTGAAAATTGACATTTTATACCTCCTCTTCTCCTGTACAGAGCACTGCAGTGTTTCCTCTTTTTTTGTCTGCAACACTTACGTTCGGGTGCAGATCTCCCTCTTGTACAAAAGAGGGCAGCCTAGTCCTGGTGATAGTGCCTCCAGAGCTCTGGACATCTGGAAAATGTGTTACCTTATTTGCTACGCTTGACTGTAAAAATTACTGCATAAATTGCAAATTAATCTTTGTTCTTCGTTTTATGGGGGACGGGAGACTACTCTGAGACTTCTTATGTTTGAAGGAAAGTTGCAAAATAAAATTCTTTGTTTTATTCATGGGAAATTTCTGCTAATGGGATACAAATATGTGGGTTTCTCCAGTGATAAATTACTTTACAACTCGTAGTGTGAAAGTCGAGCTGAATTTGAGCCTTGTGTCTGGACTGATCTCATCAATTTTGGTTCCTCAGCAGGGATTTGGCTTTTGATCACACGCTTCTTAATAGATCTAAATATCTGGACACTATGGCCACTTGTGTTTAAATCCTTACTGCTTGGGTTTATTTCATGCATCACCTTTTGGTCTTAAAAGTTAAGATGTGCAGCACAGGGTTGGACTGAAGGTCTGCAGTGTCTAGCAGTCTGTCTGTGGGAACGGTTAATAATAAATGCTTAGGGAAGGAATAGGGTGAACAAATAGGATGAATAGAGAGGGAATGTTGTCTGACATACCTTCCCACCTTCCAGCAGTCAGTGGTCTAAAACAACAACTTATTGAGCCAGAGTTTGTATCTTGAAAGCCACTTATTCTTTCCTCTGAGGACATTCCACGTGCTCAGCATACCTGAGACTGGAAAGACAATTGTAACATTTTCCTTGTTTCATTTTAAGGATTGGTTTGCTGTCTGAGATGGACTTTTTCCATTCCTGAAGCTTCCTTTCTTTTGTCGTTCTCTCCTTTGTTCTCCCTTTTCCTTTCTTTTTTTTTTTCTTTAGCCTTTTTGTTACATTTTTCAGAAGTTAACTCAGCTCAGTGTCAGAATCTTGCCTTGCTTTCTGTCATAAGCCCAGTAGCCCACTGAAGCTGAGACCATGTCCAAGTTTCAGTTCCATTGGATATCTTTTCCAGACTTGTGTATAAAATAGATACCTATAATTTTGTTAATTCCTTTTAAAATGCCCCCTCAACTCTATCTGTTTTCTTTTTATTTCAATATATTTTATTATATTTATTTCTCTATTTCAAAGTACCTGCTTTAGGACTGAATCTTCTCTGTTGATGTCCTGTCCAAAAAATTCTCCTACAATAAAATATCCAGTGAAAACCAGACTTGGGTGGTCTAGTTTGCTGAGATATGGGAGGCTGAGTTCTCAAACAAAAAAAGTTCTCTCAGACAAAAATGTTCAGAGAAAATCTTCCTCATCTAATTTTCATCAAGCAAAACGTCCCCACAACTTTCTTGCTCGCAATTCTTCTCATTACTGAGTGTCTGGGCTGCCCATGCTCTTGCTACTTGGGTTTTGCAGTTTTCATGGGTTAAGGCCACTCTTACCTTTAATGTTCCACTCACATGAGACCTTTCTTCCTGTGGGACACAAAAATGAAGGAAACTCATGAGTGAGGGCAAGTTGTACACTAGTTTGCTTATGGCTGTTTTCTGTTCAGCTCCTGCTCCTAAGCTTAAAGCTGCTGCTCTCCAACACTGCATATGTGCCTGTATTCTCTGCTGCAGAACTGCCTTGCTAAAGAGCAATTCTGGCATCCCTTGCTAGCACATCAGAGACATTAATTTCCTTGCCAATTAGAATAATAAGGAAGCATGTGCCTTCTAGGTTTTCTTACCTCAAAGAAAACTCTCATATGTGATAAGGTGTTGGCAACATGGGTATTTCTCAATACACTCGTTACAGCATTATGGTGATTTATGGATGATTTATGGATCAGCTAAACCACAGTGTTGGTGTGAATGCCTTGGTTAGCTGCGAAGGTGATGTGTTCATGGAAAGCAGTGATTTAACTCTAGGACTAAGTTTCAAACCCACAAAGTTCAAATGGTTCAGAATTTACTCAAACACATTCTCACATTCCTCTATTTTACAGACAAGGGTAATGATCCTAAAAGCAACTGCCCTGCAGCATCACTGGAGTGAAAAATTGAAGGGTTGTTTTCCAAGTAATCTGACTCTGTACAGCTGGATCAATAATCAATATTTCCAGGGCTTAGCTGCCTTGCTTCTACCTAGTTTTTACCATTGCATATCACAATAAAGCCTAAGGTTGAAGACCCTCCATGATCTGGAGGGGAAAATAGGACAAGAAGCCATACCTGCTCTCAGTGTTCTCTGCTTTTTAATATATAACATCTATTGAAAATTAAAGCACTCGGGTCAGTTTATAAATTGGATGGAGATGTGTAAGTCCCTGTAAAATTGAGAGTTAATCCCTTTTATTTGCAAAGATACTGGTATGGCATACATATTCCACTCAGCAGAATTATAACAGAACTGTACAGGTTCATGCATTTACCTGTTTGTAAAGTGGCATATGAGTGAATCCTGCACAGTCTTTAAAGCTAGATCTCAGCCTAGTGCTAATCTAACTTTTCTACTTATACTGCATACCCTTCTCCTAAAATTGTTTGGGTTGCTTTTTAATGTGCTTGTACCAGCCCCACAAAACATGTCTAGCAAGCTTGAATCTAATTAATTGAGACCTTGGAGCACTGGGAAAAAGGTTTCAAAAGTTTGTGCCAACAATACTTTAAAATTATGAAATAGATCCTCTTGCCTTCCAGTCCCATGCCTTGAAAGCTTCTTCGATGCAAGAGTGGCTTTTCTCCTCCTCCTTTTACTCCTCTGGGAATTCTACTTATGGGTAAGACTGATATGACCAGGAGTTATCCTTTACAGCTACCTCTGTCAGAGACACAATGAAGGCAAAGTGGGGGACTGTGTATTCTGCATCAAGGAGTGCTCTGCTTTACAGTTGCCAGAGTGACGGGAGGAGATCAGACAGCCAGAGTTTTATGAAGGTCAGTCCCAGACCTCAGACTAGTCAATGCTACAAACAGCTACTTGTGAGTGAGCCAAATGGCTCTATGGCAGCACTGCCCCAGTCAGGCTGCGTGTTGGAAGGGAAACAATTACCTAGCAGGGACATGGATATGCCAGGAAAGTGGGTTTTTTTTTAGCAGCGGAGAGCTCCTGACCAGCAATATTTGTGACCACACATGCCACTTGGGTGGTGCAGACAAGCTCTGACTGCTCTCAAGAATTTGTCCGAGTAGCTCTTTAGAAATTCCACCTGGCGAGATTTAAACCGTACCTTTTCAGGACATTGTCACTGACTTCCTCAAACATCTGTAAATAGCTGGTTTGTGTATGTTCATGCACCGTGGAGGATAGAGTTTAGATTTTTTTTACTGAGGTTATCCTTTTGAAACAAGGCCAGATTGTCAGGCAGTCAAATCTATGCTGGGGAGAGCTGTTTGGTTGACTTAGTGGGTGGCATTCTCATAGACGAATAACAATTTCTTTGTTTTGCTTGTTTTATAGTACCTTTATTCTTAAGGAAAGGACCCAGTGTGTTTATATATGAGTAGATTGTTCTCCTGTTTTTGAAAGCTATGTGTTTTCATCTTAAACATGGCTTTTCTCCCCAGTCTTTAGTAACAACTCCCCAAAAATGAAATTGAATAAAAACAACCCAGAAATCTAAGGGCAGGTCAACAATGGCTTCATTCATTTTGGAAAATACTTACCTAATAGCTGAAATGAAAAGAAACAGTAAAAAAAATATATATTCCTATTTGTCTATTTTCTATCATGGGTTCTTTTGGCTGCTGCTGCATGAGAAACAGTGAGAACTTGTAACGTTATTTCTTTTGTGAGAAGGAGCTATAATTCTGATATTTCATAGGTCTGAATGACTTTTTTTCTTGCTGTTGTGACTTCACTTGCAAATTTAAACTCCAAATGTAAGACACAAGTAAAATACTATTTGTAAAGGCAATAAGAAAATGTACTATATATAGATCAGGATAAATATATCAAATTATTGGCTGATGTTCACAAAAAAAAGGTGCATTTATCATGAAATATGATGGCTGAAAGCTAGCAATAAGTAACAGAAGTTGTGTTTTCTAATAAAATAATAATTAACTCCATTTTAGTTTATTTGTTTCTACAAAAAAAAAAAAAAGGAAAAAAAGCAGAAAACCAGAAATTAATACAAAATTTTATTTCTTGAAAATTTGTCAGACAAAATGGCTGATTTGTTAAAGTTTAGTGCAACTAGCAACAAAATGTGGGGGCATACTGAATGAGAGAGGGTGAATTGCTTCACTTTCTCATAATCTAATGAAGAGTTTTCAGTGAGGAACATTTGTCATGTGAGGTTTCTGAGTAACTCTACTTGGAATCTCAAGTGATTTACAAGCTCCACAAATGTTGTTTGTTTCATTTTAAATTTGTTTTTTATTTTTTTAATTTCTGAAGGAAAATGAAAACAACTTGAAGTAGTTTAATTACACTTGGCTTGAGAAATCCATTGCATTAAAGACAGGAATTAAACAATACTAAACACTCATTAGTAACTTTTTCCTTGGTGGCATACTACTTAGATAAAATTTGTCTTCTTTCTGTTTTCTTTCTATATTCTCTATAAACATTCTGGTTTTCCTTCTCATTTTCTTCTTACTATTACTAATTAGTATTCTGTAAACCTTTATATATTGATTAGCATTCATTATTAGAAAAGGCACATATGAGGTATAAAAATACATTTCATTTAAGTTCCTTATTTAAGTCTACATATAATGCCTGTTTTTTTGAATGTGAGCTTGTTTTCTATCTGCATAACTTTTGATAGTTACTTTTTTCCTTTCTGTAAAATAAAATACTTTTGTAAGGACATGGAACACTAAAAACTGGATAAATAATTCACTCATTTGGTCATTTATGAAACTGTTTTGCATAAGTCTGCATACTCTTTCTGGTTAGTGTTGATTCCTTTAGTTTGTCAGTCCCCACCTGTGAATTTGGGCCCTGTGGAATGAAACACTTTTCTTGTTGCTCAGAAGAAATATGCCAGTATATTTTATTTTATTTTATTTTATTTTATTTTATTTTATTTTATTTTATTTTATTTTATTTTATTTTATTTTAGTGAATGTAGCCATGGAAAATACAAGGGTCTTCTACTAGGAACTTGCTGTTTTATATCTCTCTTTTTACTGTGCCTAACTTTCAAGAAAAGACTTCACTTTTTTCTTTTTAATCAACATCTATAAAATGTAATTTTCAAGTTGATACTTATGCTGTGCACTTGTTGTTGTTTTCTTTGATAGAGCTGTACTGCTTGCATATCAGACAGATAGAAAACTTCGTACTATGCTTAAGTTACGAGTCTTCAATTGCGCAAATAACATGAATCCACTGAATTCCGAACACATTTAACCACTTCAATAAGTGGGGGGGAGGCTAGAGCAACTGCCTTAAATAAGCACATACCTCAAAATTTCTCAAAATTAGACACTGTAAAAGAACCTTTTAATATCTGTTGAAAACTACAGCTGGAGAAGATACCAAAATGTTGATAGGGAGAGCAGAAGGAACAATCCTGTGATGCTATGCATACTGCACCTAAGGCAAAAGCTTGTCTTTACTGTATCTCTACTGTGGGTTCCCAATATGACACTCTCTGTGTCCGCAGCATTGGTACTCATGTCTGGGTAGACAATGAGTAGATTAAGTGGGTGCTAAACCTTACAATCCTTCTTGAGTAGTAGTGATTTTATGCAGTGTCTCAAAAAATTACAGAATCACAGAATCATCCTGTTTGGAAAAGACCTTGAAGACAATCAAGTCCAACCATAACCTAAATCCACTGACCATAACCTAATCTACCCATTCAATGCTTAAATAATTTCCTTAATACCACATCTATATTTCTTTTAAATGCTTCCAGGGATGGTGACTCCATCACCTCCCTGGGTAGCCTGTTCTAATGTCCAACCACTCCTTTGGTAGAGAAATTATTTCTAACATCTAATCTAAGCCTCCCCTGGTGAAACTTCAGGACATTTCCTCTCATCCTGTTATTACTCACTTCAGAGAAGAGGCCAACTCCTACCTCCCTACAACCTCCTTTCAGGAAGTTGTAGAAAGCAATGAGGTCTCCCCTCAGCCTCCTCTTCTTCAAATGAAACAATCCCAATTCCCTCAGCCTCTCCTCAGAGGACTTGTTCTCTAGAGCTTTCACCAGCTCTTCTCTGGACATGCTCTAGCAACTCTACATCCTTCTTGTAGTGAGGGGTCCAGAACTGAACACAGTACTCAAGGTGTGGCCTCACCAGTGACAGGTACAGGGGCATGATCACTTCTCTACTCCAGTCAGCCACACTCTTCCTGATGCAGGCCAGGATGCTGTTTGCCTTCTTGGCCATCTGGACACATTGGTGTGGAGAGATGGAGTATTTGGGGGGTGGTGTTAGGCTATAAAGCCATCCGGTTGGTGTCTTCTCCTCCAGGGATAAGATGCCGTTCAGATGAAGGGTTCTGGTCTGCACAAGCCCTGCAAAGCAAATACTTAGGTTCTTTCCCTATAATACCAATGTTGAATTTTTACCAAGGCTGTTGGTCTGTTTTCAAAGACCCGGGTGGGGCTCCAGCTGCCCAACACAAAGCAGTTCAGAGCAAGTGTTATCTTTGCACCACAATCAAGTTTTCTTTCTAAGACATGGGCAAAGGCTTCCCCAAAGCTGTTGAGCCCAGAAACTCAGAAGAGTCCTGCATGTACCCTGTTCTCCTCAGTTATTTGCAGCAGAGGGACTGTATTATAGCCACATCCTCTAAAATTTTTCTCTTCTTTAAGCAGCAGAATCCATTCACTTTTTTTCGCTCTGCTTATATCCATGTGAGATTTGGCAGAGCATCCACCTAAGGAAGAGGCTGAGGGTCTACTCTCCTGTATTTGTTTTCTTTGTAATCACCTACAAAGAATTTCAGTTCTTTTTACACATCTCTGGCTCTTCAGCTCACTGGGAAAAAGCTAACACAGAGAGGTGTCTCTGTCCCCTTATGCCTAGCTCACTATTCACTTGAAAGCCAGTTAGCTGGTCCTCTTTTTCACTCTCTGATTCTTCTCCCTGAGAACTACAGCTTCAAACCAGTGATTAGTACAAAAAAACCCCTATAATTATATGAACTCAGGTAACTGAGGCTCATCAGTACACTGCAGCATGTGATTTCCTAGTGTCAACAGATGCTGAAGGAAGTGATGCCTCTAAACAGCTCCTTCAAATACTGGTTCAGGTCACGTGATAACAACCAGTCCTCCAAACCCATGTTGTTTCAGACTTTGTACAAGACTGGGACACTGTCATACATTTGCAGGTCCTACCTGTCTTGTCTAACAGGTCTTACATAGCAAAACACACTGCAGAGACAGAATTTTACTTTTGACCTCTTCCATCTAATGACATTTGACGTAAATTACTGCCTGTCATGTTGTGCCATGTTACATCAAAGTAATCTCACACTTTTACTGGAGAGCTGCCATTACAGCAGAGCTATGATGCACACAATAAATCCACATTTTTCCTGTCTTGTAAATCACAAGAGCAGTAAGGTTTTTCAGGTGGTCATGTGGTGACAGCAGTGGTAACCAAGAGATAAGACCTCCTATTGCATTTTCATATATCTTCAAAGAAGTCCAGAAATATTATTCCTGTAAGAAAAGAAAAGAGATCATGTTTTCCTGTCTTATGGGGTATTTAGAAAGATAACTTTATGATCTTAGAGAGGTTCTTTATGATCTATAGTGAGAAGATGCCACAGGAGTAAAACCTTTCCCACAAACAGTGTAAGACAATATTGCAATGGTGTCAATAATATTTTTTTTCAAAATTATACTGAAGAACAATTTTGTAGTCATGTATTTTAAAACTGACAAGGAACCCTGAAAAACATCTAGGTTGCTATGGTATATTAAATCACAGAACCAGGCAGACCTGATCCACACCTAATAACTTGTGGCTGAATTTGCATGCTGAAAAACACACACCTGCATTGACACTTCCATAAAAGAAAAATATCACAAGTCATACAAGCACAAATAATTTAGTAAAGTGCAAAACGTTCAACTAAGACCAAAATTCAAATGAGATTATTTTCGTCAATGCTGCCACGAAAATAAACACCTCTGGTGAATGACGTAAAATACCTCCTTCAGACTGCAGTAGAATTAATCTGAACTACTTCTGTTTCACGGACTTTGGCTAAAGACTCTTTCAACTTCTAGGTCACCAAGTATCCTCAGAGAACCATGCCCAAGTCACTTCCACACTCATCAACGGAGTGAGGTGTGGAGACACATAATAGAATCATAGAATGGTTTGGGTTTGAAGGAACCTTATAGATCATCTAGTTCCAACCCCCTTGCAGGGCAGGGACATTTCACACTAGGCCGAGTTACTGAAAGCCCCATCCAACTTGGCCTTAAACACTTCCAGGGATGGGGCATTCACAACTTCCCTGGGCAACCCGTTCCAGTTTCTCACCACCCTCACAGGAAGGAATTTATTTTTTATATTTCATCTAAACCTACCCTCTTTCAGCTTGAAACCCTTACCCCTTGTTGAAAACATATAAACCTTGTGAAAGATAGGTACATAAGGCTGCATGAAAGCACTCTTGAATTCCTCTGTTCAAACTTCATAGTTGGCTACATGCAAATGACTTCCTGATCTGGGAAACAAACAGTTGCTTTGGCATTAGCAACTTTCTGGGTACATGGCAATAGAATCTACAGCAATGCTTGGTTTAGTAACTCTGCCACAGCACTGTGTTAATCCACTCCTACTCCTTAGTGCTGGTATCTATTTGACTAATACAATGTA
>NW_009952893.1:6023047-6033822 GCF_000747805.2 Chaetura pelagica | reverse complement strand
CTCCTGCTGACAGCAGACCTGACTCAAAGGCTTGTGAAGCTGCCTACTATGTTTTTTTCATTGGTGACCAGGAAGGTCAGTGCAGGCCTCTCAGTAGGACAGAAACTTAATGGCTGCCCACCTTGAGACTGACTGTAAATTGCTTGCTTTAAGCTCTACACTCTGAATTAACTAGAGCTCTGGTTACAGGTGAAACTGTCTCCTTGTGCAGTTTGCCAAAGCTGTGCTGGAGGAGGGAATGGGGTGGAATTGTGCTCTGTGAAAATGAGATCTCATGGGAGGCCAGCTGCCAGTCTTGAGCAAGCATCTAGAGAGCATGAAGCAATCTACATTTTTTAAGAAGTTCATGTCCTGGCAAAATGTGTCCGGATTTTTACAGGACCAGCAAAAGGCAAGTCCTGGATGATGAGGCAATTCTGCAGTTCCCTTTCCAAAGCACGAGTATCTTAGAACTTCCCAGCGAAGCTATTGTTTGGTTTATTTATGTTTTAGCGGGAACATAACATTGCAGGTTTGTCTAAATTATTTGGAAATGACAGAACCATTTTAATGAAACTTTCCAAAATAAGTCAGCCTGAGACAGATACCTTGTCTGGGAAAATTCCGTCCAAACAGTTAAAGCTTGGCAAAGTTTTATAAACAACTTTAAACAGCATCTTATAATGGTATGCACTGGGCAGCTCAGCTGTAGTTGCCGCTACCAGCTCTGCCCAGACTGCCTGAACTGTCAGAAGGTGTTTGTGTTTCAGAACATTAGTTCTACATTCTATTTGAATTGGCAGTTGTTTGTTTTTTAGCTGCCAGTATTACATTTTGCTTGAGATAAGTGAGGTGCTGAAATTCCAGCTCAGAGTGTGCCTGGCTTGTAGCAATTTCAATTCACATCACAGCTATGACAAAGCAAGCGGGTTCACATTTTCTAAAGATATTTTCCCTGTAAGGATAAGGACCTCTGCATGGGCCAGACTGAGGGCTGCAGTGCCCACTGACCACGTAAAGGTTGCTTTGGGAGAGTTTTTGCAGAGCACTGACTCCTCTGCACGCTGAGTGAGGCCTTGGGCAGGTGCACAGAATTTGAGCACTCTCCTGTTGGAAATGTTTGGCTCAAGTATTCACATTCTGTGTGGGTGGACTGTCTGAGGAGCGTGAAAGCCACATCAAATTGAGAAGCACGGGGTTGTTATTCTGTGCTAGTGGCTGAAGTATTGCTCTCAACCTTTCTATGTCTGTCATGCAAGTCCTGTTGATCATATGACCGCACTTGCTTCTTCCCTTCCTTCCTTTGCAGCATCCTCATGTCTACAAGGGTGGCAAGGGGAGCTTTCCCACTCAATGAGGTGTGTGCAGTTCCTAGAGACATTTTGAGTGGCTACTGTGTAGGTCTGAATGGCCACAGAGGACCTTTTGCTCCTCCCCACGGAACCAAGGGTGAATTGATTCATAGATTAATTGCTAGCAGACAGGCTTAAAGCTAAAGCTCTTAGCTCCTGGCTAGGAGATGATAGAGAGAAAGCACCTTTCTTCTCTTAATCATAGATGAAGAACATAAATTTCAATTTGTCAAATCAACAAATATATATATTTTGGATGCATATATCTAAAACAGATACATAATCTAAATGTATTTTACAAAACTGTTTCATTTTTTGAAAGATTTCAAGAGTCCAAAATTTTGCTTAGTTCTGTATCAAAGCAGTATGTTGTCAAGAAAGAAGCTTCAGATTGTTGCTTCAGGTTCTAAGAAAGACAGAATTATGGAAAATTCAATTCCCATGTTGATTTTTCCTTTTGTTTTGTAAAATTGAACTGAAGATTTAAAAATGAATGGAAAATGTTGCACAAATGTTCCATCCATTAGAAACCCTGGATTTTTCCTTTCCCACAGAATTCCAGAATCCTGAAAAGTTAGCAGAAAACTGACAAAATTATCATCCATTATTGACACATTTCAATTTTGCTCATGTTTTGACAGAAGCACTTGGTTCTGAGTTTCTACATGTGCAACCAATTGTAAGCACATTGAATTAATTCTGCCAGCAGTGTGCTTCTATAAAAGACAAGAGAGCAGGTTGTGAGGAGTGTTTATTTTGTTTCTTGTCTGTCTTTGAATCTCCATGGTAGATCCTCATTTCAACACAACTGAATACAGAAATTAAGCTGTGGTCTGCACCACTTATAGAGCTGCTGTGGTACACACAGAGCTGCGTGTCTTCTTCCAACACAGATACACCTGTGGCTGTGTGGCTGAAATGTGTTGGCTGAAAATACCAAGCAGCTGCAGTGTCTCCTTAGCTTATTAATCACCTGGGATCATTACTAAACTCAAGAGTGTTGCCTATACAGGAGTTCCCTGCAAATCTCAATCATCTGACTTATTCCATGCCCTAGTTACTTTCTTGGTAGAAACACTCTTCAGAAGGTGATATCTGTGTAGCTTAATTAGCTGATATTTCCAAACTGTTCTTAATATTGCTCTGAAGACTTGGCTAATAATAGTTCCTTCATGTATTTGCCCTCTATTTTCATTTGAAATGGAATTTCAGTCCTTTTGCTAGATGTCAAATATTGTTCATAACAGAAATAATCTCATGATCTAGGATATGTTGCAGGTCTTGGTATGTCTGAAGTAATACTTGCTTATTTGAACATCTCCTTTAAAAATAGTGTTACTGCATAACTTTTTCCACCTTTCCAAACTTCACCCCTCTCTGCTCCCCCTCTAGACACTGTAATACTGTGTTCCTGTTTCAAATGCTTATAAAGCTATGGTAAATAACACTGTCTTGATTTAAAATTAGATAAAACTTTCTGTTAAAAAACATAGTCTTCTTCTGTTTGCCAAATCGTTGTTTGGCCTGAAATACTGGATGCCTATATCAAGCTGTATTTCCTCAGAAAGTCTGAGCAAAGATGACTTGGCATGGGGAGCATAAATTTTATTCTCTGAATTAAAATATCCTTTTAGTTGTACTGTCACAGCTATAATGGTCTAAAGCAGTGTGTGGGTAAGGAGTGCCTGGTAGATAAAGGCAAGGTCCTTTATATTTGCATTGCTGTGAATGCTCCATTTGAAACTTGGGCACTTGCTGAAAATTCTCACTATTGTGTCTTCTCTGGGCATGTGTTTATATACCACTGGACTGAATGTGTTGTACACCATAAAAGAACAAATTTTCTTCTTTCAAAAAAAAAGAAATAGGAGGAAGTTTCCTGGAAAAAATAAGGAGCAAGATTCTCCCTTCTCTTAATTTAGCTTGGTGATCCCCATGTCAACATCTTCTCTCAGTACTTGTGAGGTCCCAATGTAGTATTGAGGATGCTAAGCTGCTGGCAAGACTAGCAACAAATGTGAAATTGGGTTGTGTTTGGTTTCCACCAGGCTACTTGGAGGAGTAATGTTAATTTGGGCATCAATTAGTACTGCTTTTAACACCGCTTTCATCTTTTTGCCTCACAAATGTTTCTTTTGGCAGCATTACTTACAAAAAGGAAATATTAAAAAAACACCAGTGCCAACAATGCTAACACAGCTACATGCCTCCCAGGCACTCACCCTTCAGTAGGTCTGCTCTTTTACATCGTCTTCCTTCCCTGCCTTCTCATTCAGCCTCTCCTGCTACAACTCACAGAGCAGGACTTCTTCCCCCTGTCACATATCTGGGGGTATGCAGGACACGTCCCCACCATGCTCCTTCCTCCCATGCCTTGGGAAAGCCTGGTGGCAGGGCCCAGGGCCTTCCCTGCTGCAGGATCTTGCTTTTGCATGTGGTCCCGCTGCACGTGGCACTGCAACACGAGCCCAAAATCTAGCCCTGATGTTCAGAAACCTTGTTAAACTTGGCACAGAGATTGTTG
Organism: Chaetura pelagica; assembly: GCF_000747805.2. Taxonomy (NCBI): domain Eukaryota; kingdom Metazoa; phylum Chordata; class Aves; order Apodiformes; family Apodidae; genus Chaetura; species Chaetura pelagica. The sequence goes on along the minus strand of NW_009952893.1, from coordinate 6,029,967 downwards.
ACCACCTCTTTCTATTTTGAAAACTAGTGGAAACAGCAATATCTGAGGAGGGTGTGACAGGTGTTCCTGAAGCTCAGAAGTATTTCCATTTAATTGCACAGCCAGGGACTTCGGGGCTCATAAAGTTTCTGTGTTTGCGCCTTTGCTCTTACATTTGCTTAGAAATGCTGCAGCTGCAAAAAGCATTAAGAAAATCTTTTCACCTTATAAAAACTGGAAATATCAAACCCTGGCAGGTTATCTAAAACATGAGGTTCTGGTGTAAGAGTTAGTTTAACTGACACATTTAAAAGCAAAAGTAATAAACAACATGGAACCTCATTTTTGTATATCCTGTCAGGTTTTCAGGTATATTGAAATGAGAGCTGAGTTAATACTGCAAAAGGACATTTAAACATTCATTTAAAGGCTTCGCTTGGCTGTGGTAAGATTTCATGGTCTTTGCTAAAACAAAAGTTAGTTGACAGGGAAACAGCAACATTTAAATAAATATTCTGAGGGTTTCTGTGGAGCACACCTGAAGGCATATTCACTTGTGTTTACACCAGTTGCCAGCTCTAATATTATACTTGCTGCAGGAAAGGCAGGCCATTCTGTCAACTACTGATTTATGTATTATACCTTTCAGGGGCATATTCTGATGTGATCAGAGTCTCCGCTTGAAACCGTGACACAAGCAAGAGTCTTTTGTAGAAAGCCAGATGCTGGATCTGCATAAAACTGTCACTGGTCAGCCTCAGTCCATTCATGGAACTGCTGAGAGAGTGCTCTGAACTCATGCATAGATGGGTGATGTCTCAAAGTTACACATCCACAAAAGTATGGATTCACGTACTTGTGTAAATGAAAACAAGAGAACTGGCCTGGTAATAAATGTATTATTTTGGATCTTCTTATCTGTAATTAAGTAGTCACAAGTAGTGAGACTTTATGTAACTATTGATTATCAGGATTTTTTGGTCAGAATTACACTGGGCACTCATTTTCCCCAAAAGATGTTTACCACCTCAATATTTTCTTCTCTATCACGTAAGTTTTACTTTGAATTTATTTTCCTACTCACCTGATTAACTCTAGATTATTTAACTTCCTGCAGCCACTCAGAAAGTGGTGAAGTTCTTCCTAGAAGCTCATGTTATTTTTCAGAAACTCACTGCATGCTTTTCAGTGCAAGTTGAAGAAACACAAGTCACTAAAAAGTCACCACAGAAGAGACACTAAAAATCTGGGATCTGTGTGATGATTCAGAGTGAGGCATGTGAATGCTAGTTTAGAAATTTTAACTGAGACAACAGCTCAAACTCTACTATATTTACCTTAAAATATACTTTGAGAAATATTTCAGGACAGAGCCTAAATATATGTTATTTCCTTGTAAATAGTGGTTTAATTACACTAGTAAGATAAATGCTTAGGGAAGCAGTAGGAACATTTTTTAAAATACATATGGCTGTACTGTCAGCTCTCCAGAAATACACTGTATTTCTTATTGAATTATTTTTTAAAACAAATTTCTAATGTTTTGCTTTTTTAATTCAGTATAAGGGTATATAATACTAGCCTAGTCATTTTAGGAATTTTTATGCCCTTTCATGGATATTGACTTTAGATGAAAGAATTCTGTCTATTTGAGGGTTGTATAAGTTATATTTAAATACAACTATAACATCTTTAATGCTGTTCCTAAATAACACTAAATGGATTTATTTGTGTGTGTATCCATGCCCACTTAAAATAGGTCTACATCCATATATTTTGCAAAGAGCAGGAGTGAAATTTGGGAAGAAAATGTTCGGTAAAATGAAATCTGTATCTTCACCTTAGAAATGGGTTAAGGAGATTTATAGGTATTGATTTATATACATGTTTTTACTTGAACAGAATGGCAAGAATTTGAGTGAAAATTTAAACCATGAGATGTTCATTCAGCTGCATTTGAAATTATACTCTGGTCAGTTTTAAAGGGGTTTTTTTCCAGCATTTTTGACAGGAAAGACAATATGTTTAGCCTAATCAGATATTTTGGGTTTTTTTACTACAGGTTCCTGGCAGATTTCACTTTGAGGGTTTCATCTGCTACAACAGTGCTAAAGACAGTGGGATCATACCTTTATTAATAATAAACTTTTTCAAAACAGATGCGTATTAAGCTGAATTTTTCAGGCTTGTTTTTCTTTTTTTTTTTTTTTTTTTTTTTTTTTTTTTTTTTTTTTTTTTTTTTAGTAATAACAGATCTGGAAGATCTATTTTAGGTTAAAGAAATAGCAAATCTGAAGTATCAGCAATAGGATACTGTATGTGTGTGCACATTTGCATGTGTCAGAGTCTTGAAAAGAGCTTCTTGAGTGCCAAAGCTTACTAATAAAAGATATATATTTTTCCCACAGCCATCTTTCTCCTCTTCAATATGCCATGTCAGCTTGTTCTCACAGGGCAGAAGCTCTCTGTAGGTTACCCACGAAGCAGAGTTTTGATTATTTTATTATTTTTTTTCTAAACAGAGATCCTCACTTTGATTACCTAGCCCAGATCTGTGTGCTCATCTAACAAAAGTGACTTCTTCTAGTGTATTTCTTCTCCAGAATAGCTGGATCAGTCATAGGGAGAGTGGAAGGAATAATTTGATATCTAGCATTTTCATTCTCCTTTTTCTGGTGTTTCAAATCGATGGGGAAAAAATGGATGGCACTTGTTTCATCAGCAGCTCTCCCTCACTTGGCTTCATTTTTATTTTATCTGGCATGAAGCAATGAGGCCTGTGTGAGTTATTACTGTCTCATGTCTCAGTACACAATTAATTATTTTTCCCATCCCAAACTGCCAGGGCCCGGCTTTCATCCAATCTTTACAAAAAGACTACTGTGCTAGGGTGTGTTTTTCATTCTTGTTCCAATCATGAAGGCAGTACTGTAGAATTTTCTTATTTGAGATCTCCCCTTCTGATGGATAGAACAAAAGTTTTAATTCATTAATTCTAAAGTTGCAATGTCCTCTAGGTAGGGATGACTTTTGGGGTTTTTTTTAGAAGGGACAGGGTATTTCCTAGCTGAGTGTTACCATATAGGTGTTAATTTCCCATCCTGCACATTCTTCCTTGATTGATTTACAAACAGATGAGTTCATGCATTCTTGTTAACTGCTCTTGAAGTTGCTGTTTTTAAAAAATCTAAGCTTTTAATACACTGGCCCTTAGCTTTATAAGACCACCGAAATTATAAATATCTAGTATTTACACCCAAATCTCTTTTGTCAACAAAGGAAAATGTCTGGTTTTGAAAATGTCTCACCTGATACCTCTACTTTAAGTCCCTATAGAATACCAGTGCTCTGGAGTAAATACAAGAAATTAGTCATATTAAAATAGCACAGTTCCAAACCTCATTCAGAGTGAGGCTTTTATAATGGAAGCTTCAGTGTATAAATCCTCTTTGGAAAGAAGAAAAAAGTATATTTTGCAGACTTTACCATAACTCTAGTATTCAGATCCTGAATGATATAGATTATCTTTTTGGCCTATGAACGGGTCTTCTATTTTGTGTTTCTTTTATTTCCATGTGTTTTCTATTCCTATGGAAACCAACATCGTGTTATTCACTGCTTAGACTCACTTTCTAACTGATATTTCTTGGAATGGTGCGAGAACACTGTGGCAACATTGGAAAAAAAGAACAACATAGAATATGTGAAATTGAAGTGTAACAAAAAACTCTCCTAACTTGCATAAATTCAGGTTAGTTAGGATAACCAGTTAGCAGGACTTGGCCCCGTGCTTAAAGTTATATCAGGAATAGTCATCCAGTCCTACCTAACTCTGGAGCTAGATCATACATACCTTCATTGGTTAATTTGTAGAGCTGCTTGTAGCATCTGGATATGCTTGGGTTATCACATCTTTGACCATGTTAAACAACTAAATTTCCATTCAGCTTCTATGCACTAAACATTATTTGCCTATCCATGGATGAGAACTGAAGACATTTTTGAGATACAGACTGCTTCAGTGTAGGAGTGAAGAAAACTGTAAACCATGTACAGATGGAGTAGAGGGAGTTTGAGAGATATACTGAGGCCTCCTGAAAACTAGTATCAATCTTCTCCATTCCTATACTGTAACAACACCAAGAGTCAGTTTGTCCTTCATTCATCTCTAAAGTCCCTCAAACAGCTGCTGTAACCCCTTCTTCTTCGCCATCCTAGACCATGTTGGAACTGTGCTAAATTTTCCCTTTCACTTCTGTAGAAGTTTTAATCTTCTACACCTTGCTTAATGAGTGGAAAACCAGCTAAAGATACTGACTTGCACTGAGACACAGAAAGGACCCAGAATTCCCCAACATATGAAATTTTTACAGGTGATGGGAGGTGAAGATGCAGAGATTTCAGGCAGACTGCAATTAACAGGTTACATAAAGCACCTCATAATGAGCAGCAGATTAGACTAGGCAACCTCCTGAGGGCCCTTCCAACCTGAACTGTTCTCTTATTCTGCAAACCTTTAGAATTGGTTCCAGCTCCAGAAGAAGACTGAGGATCATTACATCCAACTGGAAAAGAAAGCCTTGCTATAACCAGTAAAGACCTGCATTTTCAAGAAAGCGATGCATTTACAATGTGACCTTTTTTCTTACTGATTCTATAATCTGCTTACTGAGTTTGCTGTTCTGAGTACTGGGGTTTGTGGCTCTCATTCTTAAAAGACTAATCTGCCAAGCACAATTTAGAGTGCTTAGTTACAAGTTTCATAAGGTGGTGAAACAGCTGTACATAACTAACCTTTCTGTTTGGTTATATTGCTGCTCCAAGTGAAGGAGTGGTGTTCCTGCTTAGAGCCTGTTAGATCATACAAGTTCTAATCCTTCCAGCTTTTTTTTTTTTTTCTTGGACATGTAATCCTTGTTTTCTAGAATTGCCACATTTCTGGTTTCCATTTCTGTGAAATATACCTAAAGATTAGTAAAATAAATCAAGACAGGAAAGGCAAAGAACTATCTCAGATTAGGAACTGAACAAAATACATAAAACAAATAATATTATTAAACAGTCCACTTCCAGTGTTTCTGAAAGATAACAATAGGATGTCTCAGCAATGCAGGGTATCTGACCATTAAGTATACTCATTAGGGTTGTTTTAAATGAATGAATGAAGTAGAAATATGTAGTAATTTGTGTTAAAGAGGGAATAATTGAAGAGGGCTGTGAGAAGCAATCACATTTAAAATAACACAGATGAGTACATTTACAGAAACAGAATTATTATCAAAGATGACAGTGTTTTTTCCTGCTTTCCTTGTTGAAATAGGATTCATGTATCACTTAGGTTATAAATGGGTCTTCGGCATAACAAAAATTTCTAACACATCCATTGTTCCATGGCTGGCCTTCACGTCTGCAGTTTGCCAGTGACCATATTTGATCATCACCTCAAGGTCAATATGAAAATCTTGCATTGTTTTGATCTGCAGAGTTTTAAGGACTTCCTGACATGTGGTGAATGTGACATAGATGTCATTCATGAAGATGATACTGTTACCTGCCTTGAGGTACAGCAGCTGCTCTAACAGCATAGTCTCTTTGTTTTTCAGCTGATGTTAAGAAAAGGTCAGGGTAGAGGCTGCAGAATGACATGTTAACTTGCAGTATGGAATAGTGCCCAAGGTGGTTCCTTTCATTCAGTTTGGAATCCAACAACTTGTAAACTTGCTGATTTTGTCCCTTGCTACTAGCTCTTTGTTATGATTGGTGAGTAATTATTTTCCTGAGCAAAACAGCTGTGTTAATTTGAAAACAGAAGAGGAATAAACACAGAAAAATAATTAAACGTGATCTAAACAAACAGACAAATTAGCACTGTCTGTGCTTTTTCTGTCTTGCTGACAGATTTTGATGTGAAATGACCTTTCAGAGCAGAGGCCGCTTGAGAAGGACTCTTCAGAGTAAATATTTTGAGGAATTTATCTAATCACCTAGCAAGCTAGCGAGAAGTATAATCCACCTTGGCAGTATTTCTGACATAGTAGTAATATAATGAATGTACTTACTGTAACAGCTAGCAAATTAGGAACAGATTTTTGTTTTCTTTCATCCTTTAGTGCTGGCAGTTGGATTTCCACAGTAAAATGTCAGATCTGAAAGCTCAAGACTTCTCAGCAGCAGAAGCAAAATTGGTTGTTTTTTTTTCCAATAGGTAAGATAGGGCCTCTGGCGAAAGAAAAGGTCAAGATTGGATGGACAGGCAGGTGAAAATTCAGTCCTGCTGCTTACAGCAGTTGGAGATGTTGGTGTGCAGTGCTGACTGCTGGTACCAGAGGGAACCTGTCCCAGTTCCCAGCAACAGCTGCTGCCCCGTCATGGCTGTTTGCTCTCATAGCAGTAGCAGCATCTGGGCTAGATTTTCAGAGTCTGGGCTGCTCAAAGTAAGCAGCTTGTTAGCTTTGGCAATGTGCTGCCATAGTTTGGGTGTCTTTTGAGCTGACTTTCATGACTAGAGTGATCAAAAATTATATTGTTAGCATACACACACAAACTGGTATTTCAGGCATAAAGTAGTTGATGTTAGTTTCCCCACTGATTGAATCTCCCATCTCAAAATGTGTGCCTTTTCTATTTTCTTTTTTCCCCCTCTCTCAGCAACATCAGCATGGTAGAGGTGAAAAATCTCTGTAGCGAGAGAACATTTTTGGCCCTGTGTAAACTTCATTACAGGAGGCATATCTGAAACAGGACCTAATCAACTTGAAGCTGAAGTTAAACAAATTTGGAAATAAAATGCAGCTTTTTAAGTGAGGGTAATTGACCATTGGAACAGATTTCCAAGGGATGTAAATATGTTACTTGGCATCTTTAAATCTACATTGGATATCTTTATAAAATAAGCACTCTATTTTAACCAACAAGTTGTTGAGTTCTGTTATGTTGTAGGG
>NW_009952893.1:5990299-6022698 GCF_000747805.2 Chaetura pelagica | reverse complement strand
CAATGTGGAACTGACTAGGAAAATGTTCTGACTTTTGCTGTGTGTAGTTCAGACTAGTGATTTGATTCCAGCATCGTTTCTAGGACTATTTTTAGTATTCTATAGAATAATTCATGTAGCTGACTACTGTGCACTGTAAGGCACAAATACCCACAGAGGTCCTCAGTCAGTCCTTTGCACCTTTGGGCACCCATGCATGATGGCTTGTGCAGTAAACCTTCAGTGCATGTCAAGATGCTGCAGGAGACCCAGTCCTCCTGTGCATTGCAGGTGGCAGGAGAAATCTCCTCCATTTTCTTCTGTACTCATCACACATGTGACTTCCTATTCTAAAGTGAAATCTCCTAACAGCAAGACATCTTTCATAAAGACCATCACTAGATAGAAAAAAAAAAAAATCATAATTCTGCTGTTTATTCTGCTGTTACTATTATTAAGGTGTTCAGTGGTCAGAATATATTATCCACACAAAATTTTTGGCTATTGCCTTTTTCTGGGAAAAGATGGAGTGATGCCGTGGTCAGTTTGCTAGATAAACCAGAAGTTTCTCTTTTGCACCACTTCTAGCTACTGCTTATAGCTACTATTCTACTACACCATTCATAGCTGCTGTCACAGGAACTGGACTTCTTACTTCAGCTGTTTGGACTTTATTTTGTCATAGTTTTATTACAGTCATTTCAGGGCTGGGTACAGACAAATTACTGAGGTTGCTGATCAGCCATTTATGGAATATTTCTTACTTCTTCACCTAACATGCACCAAACAGCAGTTTCTGGTTATTTTATTTACTGGTCTGTAATGCAGGCAAGGAGCTCAGAGAAGTAATCTATATGAGAGGTGAAAGTGGCTATTTGAGAAGTCTCAGGCTGTAGTCTTAGCAACTTTGAAAATATTTTAGCCTTGTGTGAAATTGTGAATAAGTTACAATTCACCAATTTACTGTTATTTGGTTTCATGATTTTATGAGCTGGAGACCTTCAAATTCAACTCACTGGTTAACAATTTATATTACTAGAAAGTACTTTTTCTTAAAGGGTAAGAAACCTCAAACTTTTCATAATACTAACTCTTTTAATGCCTAACTTTTCATCTGAGAATGAGCTCAAATGCACTTAGGTGTTTTTGCTAAGAATGCGGATAAAGCATTGCCAAGCATCTGATTTAAATTCACCAAATTAATTTTCTCTTTGAAAGAAAAGCATTTGAATGTATATTTTATATTTTACAAATAAACAAAAAAAACGTAAAAATGTGGGACAGATACGGAGTCTGAGGAAAGGTAAAAACTTTATCCACATCACTCCATTTAGTAGTAGAAAGAGAGCTTACGCTTAACTGTGCATTTCTATGAGGTATTTGTTATTCTTGCAATTAAACACTTACAGTAAGCAGTGTATATGTCTCCACTGGATCTTAATTTAATCCTCACAATTTGATGACACATCAGACTTCATCAATTTTACACCTTTTTTCCCCCTGGAATGAGTTTTCATTTACCAATTTCAATCCAATTGCTCTTGCTCTCCTGTGTCATTAGGCCTTGTAAATGTGATCCCCCAATACTGCTGTTAACGACTGCTAGCAAGACCTCATAAATATATTTTATAATTGATGGATGTTACATAACAAATGAATGCCTTAAAAATCATGCTGAAAGGCATTAGAGCACCAGTTCTGTTGGAGGAAGAAGTGAAAGCCTCCCTGTCCACATCTGGAAATAAATTCAGTTCGACAGTGTTTTTGCTTGTTATTAAAACTTCTCTGTTTGCCTGTTGTGTGTGACGTTATTAGAAAAGACAGCTGGCATTTGACAGAAAGTTACAGTCAATTACATATTCTGAACTCATGCAGAATTCAGAATTATGCTAATGCAGACTGAAAGTTAGCCTCAAAAAAAAAACCAAAACAACAAATCAAAAAATATAAAATTTAGAAATAGTATGGAAAATTACGAATTTGTACACTTAAGCCCTGTAGAGGTAAAAATGGATGATAATGAGCAGATATGCCAGTATTCAGAAAGTTCAGGAGGATTAAGAAAACAGCTTCCCCAAAAATGATCCTGGTTTGGTTGCCTACTGAGTTGCTATAGATATGCCACTGGAAGGCCTCTCTACAGGCCCTCTTTAGATAGTTTAAAAATTGCAACTTTATCACATGTCTACCTTCTTTTCTCCAGAAAAAAAAACAATATTTCTGCATTCATCAGCTTTTTCTAATGCATGGTATTCACCAGCTCTCTCTCTACTGTAGCAGACCTACTCTGGACTCTCCGGTTTGTAGGCCTCTCTCTTGTAGAAGTCCCAAAAAACTGGGCATAAAATCCTAATTGTGATCCATCAGTGTCAGACAGAGGGACAATTTCACAAAACCTGCAGGCTATGTTCTTTCTAACATAGTTACATATGCAGAGAGCCTTCACTGCTGCAAGACTCCATTGCTGACTCAGGTTCAAACTGACACCCTCCGGAATCCCCCATCTGTTACTGCAAGTCTGGTTTTGATCTAGTTGGCCCCAGTCTGTAGCAGTGCATGGAGTTATTCCATGACAGAGGCAGGATTTGGCATGTACCTTTGTTGAACTTCCTGAAGTTCCTCTGAACAGCTGTCCTGATCATTGATGAAGATATCAGAGAGCATGATGAAAATGAACAGAACACAAAAATAAACAGTGCCATACCAGTCCTTGAAGGATGGCATTCACCACCAGACACCAGCTGAGGCAAAAGAGTAGTTGAGTACTTCAGCTTTCTCTTTATACCCCATGACCAGGTCTCCTGTTTCCTCCTGGAGAGTGTCGATACTTTCCCTAGGCTTCTTTTTATCACTAATGTACCTGTAGAAGCTTTTCTTGTTACTCTTTATGTCCCTGGCCAGATTTAATTCTACCTTGGCTTTAGCTTTCCTAACCTGATACCTGGCTACTCAGACAACTTTTTTGTACTGCTCCCAGGCTACCTGTCCTTTTTTCCAAGCTCTGCAGACTTTCTTTTCACATCTAAGCATGTCCAGGAGCTCCTTGTTCATCCATGCAGGCCTCCTGGGATTCTTGTTTGCCTTCATTTTAGTTGGAATGTATTACTCCTGGACTTGGAGTTGGTGATCCTTGAATACTGAACAGCTTTCTTGGTCTCCTCTCTCCTCCAGGGCTATATCCCAAGGAATGCTGCCAAGCAGGTATTTGAAAAGGTCAAAGTCTGCTCCCCTGAAGTTCAGGGTAGTAAGCTTGCTTTGCATCCTCCTTATTGCTGTTGCCCTGAGGATCTTGAATTCCACTATTTTGTGGTCACTGCAGCCAAAGCTGCCTTTAAGCTTTGCGTTGTCCACCACCCTGTTCTTGTGGATGAGAACAGGGTCCAGCATCACACCTTTTCTCATTGATTCCTCTACCACTTAGAGAAGTAAACTGTCATCAATTCAATCCAGGAACTTCCTGGAATGGTGCTACTTTTCTGTGTTGTTCCTCCAGCAGTTGTCAGAGTGGTTGAAATCCCCCATCAGGACCAGGATTTGTGAACACAAAACTGCTCCTGTCTGCCTATAGAGGGCCTTGTCCTGACCTATAAACTCTCCATCAGCTCCGCATCCATCCCCAAGCGGAGCTCCATGGACTCCATCTGGCCATTGATGTAGAGGACAACTCCCCTTCCTCTTCTCTCCTGCCTGTCCTTCCTAAAGAGCTTGTACCCATCCATTCCCATGTTCCACTCAAAGGAGTCATCCCACCATGTATCAGTTATTCCTATGGTATCATAGCTTCCTAACTGGGTGCGGAGCTCCAGCTTGTCCTGTTGGTTTTTTTCCCAGACTGTGTGCCTTAGTATACATACATTTCAGATGGTTGGTCTTTTGATTCCTGTCTAGGGAGGCAACTAAGAAATATTTTTCACTGCTCTGATTGCCCTGGCTTATTCCACAGTTGGCTGTGGTAGCATGAGCATTGCCATTTTGGAACCTACCCCCAAGGCCTTCCGTTTAAAGCACACAGTTTAAAGATCACCTGTTCCATTGAGAAGTGGAGTCATGTTTTCTTTGATCTTGTTTTTGCTACCAATATAAGTCTAGAAGCTCTTGTTCCTGCTTCACATCTCTCACCAGTTTTAACCTCAGCCAATTTTTAGCCTTCCTAATTCCATCTCTGCTTGCCTTGATGATGCTTCTGTATTCCTCCTCAGTTGCCTGTTCCTGCCTCCATCTCTTGTGTATTTCCTTTTAGGAGATGAACTCAGGCTGCTCAGCCACCTCTCCTTCTGGTTATTCCTATATTCTTGTCTACTCAGGTCAGAGTTTATGATTCTTATTCTGCGAGTATGATGTCCTTGTAAGTCTGGCCAGCTCTCCATGGCTCCTTTGTCTCCTATAGGATCCTGTCTACTAGTTCCATTGAAAAAAACAAAATCTAGGGTCCTGAAGTCCAGGACTAGTCTTGGCTTATTGTCTTGCTCAGTTCCCTCTGGATTTTAAACTCTAGCATCTCCTTGTTGGTCTTGCAGCTATCACATCTCCAACTAGTTCTACCTTGATCATGAACAGTAGGCCCATAGAAACTCCTTCCCTAGTCCAGCAGTTGTATTAAAAAAATGTCTCTGACCATCTCCAGAAATCTTCTGTATTGCTTGCAGGTGCTGGGAGCCAGGACCTGTGATTGTGAGACATGTCCAACTCCTCTGGGCCCCTGGCCTGAAGCTTCGTGAACTGTTCCCAACCACAGGTGAAAGCTCTGTCTATCCAAGCCATTTATTTGCAGACAGCAAAAGCCCCTTTGTGTCACCTTTCCTTGTTTTTCCTGAACAGCCTGTGAGCCCCAGCCTTTCCTGGGAGTAAGAGACAGCATTCTTCATTACATTTTTAATGCACATTCTCTCTATTTTGTTACCAAAACATTTCAGTGTGAACCATCAACATATGCTTCATCCCTTATTTTTATCCCTACTTATCTCTCATGCACATCATTTGGACAGTTGGATGTAAATGTAGGGGCTCATGTCTTGCCTGTCAGGTTTGTTGCATTGCATGTAGTGCACCAAATTCACCTCTGCTAAATCTTCATTGCAGTCAGCAACTGCATCACTCAAGGCCTCTGTGATGAGTTTTAGTTAATCCACAGAATTGCTCCAGGTATTCATTCTTTGCAGAAGGTTTGTCTGTGTATGTTTCCTTGATTTATTTTCACCCTGCACGGAAAATCTCCAATACATCATTTACCATGAAACTGGCTGTTACAAGGGATGAGATTATGAAGAGTAATTACTAACAGAAGCAATTTGCTTGAAAATCATTAATGCAGCTCAATGAAAATAGCTATTAATCTTCCCTTGAGAAAAGTGATCTACATTTAAGGTCCACTTTTTTTTTTTTTTTCCTTCCCGTTTTCCTTTATTTTTCTTTCCTTTCTGTATTCATTGCCAGCACCAAAGCTGATCCTTGCACATTTGTCCAGTGGTGTTGCTTCAGGCTTCAGCTGTCAAACAAATTGAAGGGATTATGTGTAGATAACAGCAGCAATACTGTTTCCAAAGGTCTAATAAATCAGAGCAGCTGCCCTCTGCCAGGGACTCCAGTGTGATCCTGCATGAAGTCTGCAAGACCAAACACACCTGCACTCTAGGAAAGGGGTGGGTTTAAGACCTTAGGCTGTTCTAATGATGTCAAATAGACCATTTACTACTGAATGAACTTTCTGTGATTGTTCCTGATGAAAAATTACTATTAGATCAGGACAGGGTCTTTCATGGAAAAGAGTTTCTTGCCTTTCATAGAAATAGACACAACCATAGCATAACTTTCTCAATCCCTGACATAAACTACTGCTAGACTTACTGCTGATGTTGGAAAAAAATTTATTTGCTTCTGCCCAAGTAAACCTTATGGATTAGTCAAAAGCTCAATTAAACAATAAGATGTTTAACATTCATTTTGGCATATTTTTTTCTTACTTTCAATTTGCCCTAAACATAAATGTATGATCTTTAACTTTTTTAAGAACTGTTCCCATTATTTGGGAGTTCATTGCTAAGAAATTTCACTGTTATACCTCAAGAAATGAAATTTGTTAAAATGGAAAAAAAACCACACTTTGTACCTTTCAGTCTCACTGTTCCATAGATTTGCAAAGTATTTTCATCTTTCCAGCCAATATTTTTTTCTGAATATAAACATTTATTTTGACCTGTTAATATGGAATTTAGTGTAATGACTTTTGACATTTGTTTTCTGTTAAATCACTCAGCTTCTTTAAGATAAAATATTTGTTGAGTGCACATTATATTAGTAGAGTCAAGGTTAATAACATACACAGAGAGGTCAAAGTAACCTTACAATGAAAAAATTCCTACTATCTTGATTAATCATAGAATGCCAGGTTGGAAGGGACCTCAAGGATTATCTGGTCCAACGTTTTTAGTTATTACTGTAGTTTATACGAGGTGGCTCAGCACCCTGCCAAACTGAGACTTAAAACTGTCCAATGTAGGAGAATCTACCACTTCACTTGGGAGACTATTCCAATGCTTTATTGTCCCCATGGTGAAAATTTTACCTCTTGTGACCAATCAGAATCTCCCCAGGAGCAACTTGTGCCCATTACCCCTTGTCTTTTCCATGTGACTCCTTGTAAATAGGGATTCTCCATCTTCTTGATAGTCACACTTCAAGTATCAGAAAGGTGTAATAAGGTCTTCCCAAAGCCTTTTCTCAAGGCTAAACAAACCCAGTTTTCTCAGCCTCTCCTTATTTTGCAGGTTCTCCAGTCCTCTGATGATCCTTGTGGCCCTTCTCTGGACCCTCTCCAGACAGAGAGCAAGGACTAAAACTGAACACAATACTCCAGGTGTGGTCTGACAAGCACCAAGCAGAGCAAGATGATAACTTTCTCTCTGCAGATGATGCCCTTGCTGATGCAGCCCAGCATCCTGTTGGCTTTCTTTGCTGCTGCAGCACACTGTTCACTCATGTTAAGCCTGTTATCCACCAAGACCCCCAGGTCCTTTCCCACAGGCCTGCTCTCCAGCCAGGTGGATCCCAGTCTGAGCTGCCCTCCTGGGTCACATGTTCTTAAGTGCAAGACCTTACAGTGCTTTCCACTGAGCATCATAAGGTTCCTGCTGGCTCACTCCCTAGCCTGTCGTAGGTCATCCTGGAGGGTGACTCTCCCTTCTGCAGTGTCAACCTCTCCAATCATCTTGGTGTCATCAGCAAACTTCACCAGGGTGCTCTTGATCCGAACACCCAGGTCACTTAGGAAGATGATAAACAGCACTGGGCCCAGTATTGATCCCTGGGGGACTCCACTTTTGACCAGTTGCCAGTTTGAGGAGGAACTATTTACTGTCACCCTCTGGGTATGGTCTGTCAGCCAGTTCCCCACCCACTGCACACATCACTTGTCAAGGCTGTAACAAATCAGTTTCTGCAGGAGGAGGCTGTAGGGGACCATATAAAAAGCCTTGCAGAAGTCCAGGCAGATGATGTCCTCTGCTCACCCTGCATCAGCTAGCAAATTACTTTGTTGTAGAAGGCCATCAAGTTTCTCAAGCACAATTTGCCCCTGGTAAATCCATGTTGGCTTTTCCCAATCACATGCTTCAATTGACTTGTGACAGTCCCCAGGAGGTTTTTGCTCCATGACCTTTCCAGGGACTGAAGTGAGGCTAATGGGTCTGTAATTACCTGGGTCCTCCTTTGAACGCTTTTTATAGATGAGAGTGACATTAGCCTTCCTCCACTCTTCAGGAGGAAGAATCTTAAAGAAAAAAATCATAATCCTAAAGAAAAAAATAATATCCTTTTCAGAAGATAATATTGTGCCAGATTTCATTCAGCAGCTTCTGAAATGTTAACCACTGTAAAACAATAGAAACTTTCCTAGTAATGTCTACTACCCAATATCTGAATTTAGGCTTTGACAGAATTTATACATGGATATGTCAAATGCATCTGTGCATTTGTGATCCTAACCATAGCTAATACATTTACCTATCTTCACAGGAATTTGGAGTATGGTGGGAATATCGTAGACAGGAAATTGGAGTATTATAATTTCTGTTAAAAGTAGCCTGGGAATATTTTTTTTAAAGAGACATTGTGAAGAAGTGCATCTAAAAAGACATCTGTTATAGCATCCCACAAGGCCTATGAATCTGTACCGTAGTAAACTGTATCAAGTTATCTCCTTTCGATAGACAATCAGTACACCTGAGAGCCAGCCTTTTCTGACAGGGCCATTTCATCTGATAGAGTATCAAATGGCTTGTTGATTATTCCGACTTCAAAGGCCAATGGTGCTGATATCTTCAAGGTGGTCTGTAATGCCTGAGTGATGAGGCCACCTGTCAATGTGACTGCAAAATTAAAGAGAATCTGTTGGGAAATGGAGGGTAAACTTCCTCTCCCTCAGATTAGCCTGATTACCCTTGAACAATTTAACTTCTACAAATCAGTTTTGTAGCTATGGGAAAATAATTTATCAGTGGCCACTTTTTATTTTCTGGCAGGGAGAGACGCTGTTTATGGTGAGCAGTTCTGTAAAATGTGCTCACCTGCTTCAGAACTAGTTTTCCATTCACTGAGTTACAAAATCAAGAAAATTTCACTTTGCTTCAATCAGTACTTGAAATTATTAATTTGTTTTGAACAGTAAAAATAACTATTCCTCTACAGCCTTGTTCTCTTTGCCTATTTTGATGACAATGCTCTGTTGAAGACAGCACAGTCAGCAAATAAGACAAAAAGTTTTTATTTATTGAATAAGTTTGTGACCAGCAATGATTTCTTAGCTAACAGCTACCTAATTTTAATCTTTCTGACAGAAAGAGGAGCAATATTTTGTGTTTGAGGAGAAAGATTAAAGAGGGAGATAAGGCTGACTTTCTCTCTCCTCATTGAAATAGGGAAGAAGGAACCATTAAGGACCCCTGAGGCATCTGTGAAAGTGGGGATTACATGTTGCAATGCAGAGTTTTGCTTTGCCTGTTATCAGAAGTAAAGCAGGAGGAGGCAAGGGGAATCTCAATGTTAGTGGGTTAATACAACTTGTTGAAGTTTAGGTTGTCCCGTAGCTTCCTCACTGTCACTCCTCTCCCAAGAAGCTGGTGACCATTCCTGTTACAACCAGGACTGCACCTACTCCGTGGCTGAAATGGAGGCAACTCCCTCACCTGACAGGTACATCTCCAGGCACTCATTTGGAGTGCAAATGCCTGAGAGGTTACCTGCTGAAGGTGCCTAAGTACTGTTTAAATGGCTGTCATGCAATAGAAAAAGGGACTATCATGTTTTCCCTTCCAGTGTTCCCTCTGCAGTCCACCATTTTAGGGAGTTTAGGCAGATCTGCTGTTAAGTCTTAACAATCATTGTCACTGCCAGGGAAACACTGTGCAGCCACTCAGTAAAATCTTAGCCCTTCTAAAGATTTAGCTCCATGTGTAGGAACTGATTGTAACAAGCCATCCATCTGAAATAGAGCCTCACCTGCCAATGAAGTGCTTTGCATCTGTGAGTCATAATCCCTTGCAGGGTGTAAATAATTACAAAGGAGGTGGAAGAGAGAAGAACAATGTTGGCACAAGAATAAATGCAAACATTGTTCTTTAATATATTTTGGGTGTAACGGCATTGCCTGCTTCGTTTCCAACAGGTGTTAACATGAGGTGATTGCCTCCAGCAGCAGCACAGACCTGCCCTGGCTATTCAGCCTGCCCTGGGGACAGAGCATATACCCATATGCAGTGAGGGGTGAGGGGCTCTCACTATGCAGTGACCTCACTTCTGCACCGGCAGTCAGTCTGATGTGTCAGGATTGCTGCTCCTGTATCCTGGCAGCTGTCTGTCAGTGGCCTTTTGAGCAGAGATTCTGCCTTAAGGTGACACCAAAGCCACGCAGGACATGTGGATTTTAATGATCCAAGGGGCTCCTTCCAGCTCTGTGTTCCAGTAACTGCTGTGAGATGTGCAAAACTAAAAACCTCCAGGTTTAGAAGGGGGTTTTCTATAAATCTTCATGACAGAGCTGGATCTTACCAACCCATATCAAGTACTATTAGTAGTTTTTAATTTGTAGAGTGGCTTTCTTTAAAATAAATCCCCTTTACTGTGTTATGTACTTTGATCTGCACCACTTCTGAAATCTATTGTCAAAAGAATGGACATTTTGATTGATATAATCCAGAGCATGTACATATATTGCTCATTACTCCATAGCAAGGTCCCTTGGTTTTGTTGACAGCAAATTTTGTGTACTTTCAAATTATTCACATGCTCAGTTCTGGAATACACAAAGTGGTGGATATGAAGAGCAGCAGCACAGCATTATCAATATGCACGTGTGGCTTGAAGAGAGAGATTTGTGCTTCTCTGTTTAATCCTAATAGATTAAATAAGATATTCCCTAACAGGGAAATTGAATCTAAACTGAGGCTGCCACAGCCTGCTGTTAGAACTGGTAACTAGCTTGAGCCACAGCTACTGACGTTTATTTTCTTCTAGATTTTGACTGACTTGATGTCCAAGAAATCTGGTAGACATGTTTATGTGATCTCTGTCATAAGTGTATGCTCCTGTGACTGATAAGCTATGCTGCAAACTGTCTCACGTGGGGCACTTACCAGATCTACTTTCTCTACCTGCACATAATATTCGCAGGAACTTAATTATCTGATGACTATTGCTCATTTGCCAGTCTTGACTGAAATCAGGCAGCAGGTGCAGAAGCTACTCTGCAAAGGAGAGGGAGAGAGAAATACAGATCTAAACACACATTCACAGGAAGACATGGTGATTGCATAAGATTGACCCCAAAGGGAGATCAGCCTAAAATGGATAAGATTTTTCTATTTTGGCACTAAAAAAAAAATAATAAAAATAGAGAAAGAAGGATTGAACAAATCCAACAATATTTTAGCATAGTAGCTGGCATAGAAAGTCAGGAGCAAAAAGAAGAGGCATAGTCCTTTCTTTTGACTTTTCATACTTAGTTTCTTATGAGTACAGCACTTATGCCTGTAGTAGTTGGCCCATGTTAATAGCTGTCTTGTTATGGGACAGTGTGCCCTGCTCACCTTGAAAATGTAACCCCTCCTCTCAGTAATTCTGCTACTTTCTGGGTCACCCAGAAAACAGTGAGAGCATTTCAGTATTATTTGGTCACACATGGGTAGTGTGTTGCTGTTTGTTCTTCTGCGATGCTCATTAATTATTTAATTAACTGTGTCTCTGGAAATGGAACTGTAAACAAGGTTTTCATAATGTGGCACCAACCAGGCAAAAACAACTCCAGCTGTCATGTGTAAGAAACAGGGCTTCTACTGCACTGGCAAACAAATGAATACATGCAAGGCCAAAAAAGTATGAGAATGTGTGGACAATAAGATATGGGATACTGATAATTCAGTAATGGCACCAAGACAGCTGATTTTCTTCTTCCAGCAGCAGGCAGAGGAAGGCATAGGGTTTCTGCTTAATATGGTTTAGCAGGATTCCCAGAGGAGGTGACCTTCCCACATGAGTTAAAGCTACTGGAAATAACTCCCTACAAACCACCTCAAACTACATGCAGCTGGTCCTGCAGTACTCTGTGTTCTTCATCTTGAAAATACTTGATGTAATATTAGGGTTTAGATTTGTACTTCTCATATGGGTTATCAACTTCTTTTGTTTTTGGAATGTTTTTTTTTTCATTTTTACTATTGAACTTCATCCTTTCAGAAAGACATCAGAAATATGTGAAGGGCTTACACGTAGCATTTTGATTTCTTCTGTCTACTATCACTCTCTTTAGAAAAGTCTGCAAATGTTTGGTATCAAAATAGCATCTGGATTAATGGAATAAAATTAGAAAATAGTTTTAATCTGTGAATGACCCATAGCATGAAAGGATGCATATCTTAGGCCGTGAGAATGTTAATTGCTACTGTGTGAATATTGGCCTTACTTCCTGTGGCTCCTGTCTTCAAAATGTTATCTCATGCTGAAAGCTGCTTTTAAATGCCACTTTTCCTGCATGGAGAAGAAAGACTGTATTTATAGTCCCTTCTAGTTTTTTCTGTATGGTTCCAGAAGCAGAAAACTTCTGTTCTTCAAGTATGGCTATTTTAATTTCTGATTTTACTAAGCAACTTTAAAAAAAAAAATATTGTAAAATATGGAATTTATTCCATAATTTTCATTAACAGTATGTTAAGCTCCCATTCTTTATTTGCCAGCCTTTAATTATTTTTTCATTCTTTAAATTTTGGAAGGACTATATTGCTTTCTAGCTATTGTTATTTTTAATTCTGCTGTCCTACTTACTTTTACTTTCCAAACAAAATAGTCATAGCATATTTAATCTTTCTTCATACAGAGGTCTCTCCAGTTCCCATGACTTTAATTATTTTTGTTATTTTTTCTTTGGATGTAATCTGCATATTAGGCTTAAACTCTAAAAAAGTCATTGCCTCACTAACCCCTACTCAGTTTCCAGTCCTTCTGTAGATGTTTTCTCACACTTCATCAGCTCGGTTTTGGATGCAAAGAATTCAGTGGAAGATTCTCCAAGCAGAACTTCTCTTTTTATCATATTAACCTTTTTTACTGCAGTTGAGCAACATATTCCATCCTCTTATATGTGCTCTTCCAATCCACTTGGTTCCCTTCTTTATTTCTGCATTCCACTCTTTACTCAGCAATGTTCAGGCAGCACTACTATTTTTAGCCCTTGAATACATCATTTAACATTTGTTCACATTGAAACTCATCACCTATTTCTTCAGCCATTCCCTTAATGTGCTTAAATATCACAGAGAACAATCCATACCACTTAAAGTATTAATGTTACTTCAGATTTTGCTTTCATCAGCAAAGTCTGTCAGTGTATAGAAAGATTGTTAGGATCAGCTGCTGACACCTTTTCCCTGACTTAACCCAGAAGTGATGGGCTTAAAAAGGATTTGAATAATAGTTAACAATAGATAAAAATAAGAACAATTAGCTGTATCATGAAGAACTAATGCATCTGAAATTCATTGCAACCATAGAAACAAGCTGGAGATACTTCCAGGTCTGTCTAGATTTCTAATTGTATCCAGCAAAAGTTTCCACGCAGGTTATTGAGACACAAACAGAAGTAACTCTGGTTTGTTGGTTGGCCAAGAGGATTAAAACTGGATCCAGGTGTATGTAAAGCAGAAGACTTAAGAAGTAAATGTTCTATAGGAGAAATGCAAGTAAAGGATGGTGTGCACACAGTGTGACTTTCTTTTCCTATACTAGGACTGTATCTGTACATATTGCTGACTGAGGAGGCTCTTCATTTGTTTGGAATAATGAAGTTTCTTGCAGAGAGTACACACAAGCACAGCACTCTCCAGTTAGTGTTGCATATATGCATCTTTCTTTCAGTCTCTTAGAAATAGACACAGAATATCACATAAGTGATGCAATGCTGAATGCGGTGTGTTTGCTCCAGGACACCTGCTCCCAGATGTCTTCCAGCTCTCTGTGCTGTTTCATTTTCAAGGACAGATATTCCTGAGCACAGAAATGAAGATAATTATCCTTCTGAGCAGGCACCAAGTTAGAGAAAGCATTGAGTAGGATCTTAATCTCACACCTTTCTAATATAATCAGTCATCTACTTGGGATGCTACAAAATCTTTTCCCAAAAGTGGCACCTCACTTTTTTTCAAAGTAAAACAGAACAATACAATATTTATTTTGAAAAATAAACAGCTGTAGAAGATGGACCCAGAACCAGGGCTTCTCTCTTGCTGACACACTGAGTGCCCTGACCACTAAGCTGCAAGGTAATACAGATCTCTGCCTCTAGACAATTTAATTGAAGAGAAACAGCATTTAGGCCCAGTTTTGTACAGTGCATACAGTGACCTTGTGCTTAGGGCTTGTTCTGTGGAAATTCAGATTCTTCTATTGTTGAAGATAACAGAAGGTGTTTGACTACTTTGGCCTCTAAGTATTTAAGCAAAAAACCCACAAAGGACAATCGCTTCCTTCTTAGCTAATCTCTGTTAAAAAAACCAACACAGTAGTTACTACTACTCTTCATGCCAAACTTTCATTCATTATGTGAGCTTAGAAAATTCTTGCTGGCTTGGCTTCTTGAAGGGAGTTAAGCAGATAAGCCCCTTGTTTGTAAATGTCTACTAAGTGTCAGTAAGTAATTGGGGTGATGATAACTGAGGAGTATTTGAGCATCAGAGTGAGAATGTGGAGGACTTAAGGTGTCTGCAGAGCTATAGGGTAAATAATGAGAGGTCTTCATGGTAAAGGCACAGCAAAGCAGTGGTTTGCAAGAGTAGAGTTTTCATCTCATGTCACTACATGTTGCTTAAATCCTTCTTCAGGCATCTACAAGCTTTTCTCCATCAGCCCATAGTAAAACCAAAAGTGGTTGTAACTGAAACATGTCTGGCTTTTGCATGTGAAATACTTTTGGTTTTCCCCCCTTTTGGCAAATTACATTAAATTGTTTGCCACATTCACCTGGAGCTTGAGATAGTGTGGAAGTGTATTTTATTCCCTAAGACCCCTGTGATTTCTAATGGAGCCACATTTTTCCTTCACCCTCCGAGCCAGATTTATCTTCACCACAGTTTACAAGATGACTCAATGTACTTCTGCATTAACAACTTTACATTTATAATCAGAAATCTATTTTCCAAAAACCAAGTCAAATTACCAAACTTTCCCATGCAATTCACACAGAGCTGGATTCAGTGCTGAGTATTGCAAATTGATTAGTAGACTCTTAATGGCTATTTAGTCATGAACAAGGCACGTATTGATTTAAAAAGCAGCTTGAATTTTGAAGGCTGCATGTATGAAAACAAATACAGTATACCATGATGCAGAAATGCAGGGCAATTAATAACATGACCGAAAAGAATAAAATCTACCTTGAAATAGCCAAACACATGAGTGCTACTAAATCAAGGCCTTTATTTTCCTGCCTTTGTCTTTCCAATGTTTAGTTTCACAGTAAATGAAAGGGGCTATTTGAAGTGAGGGAGAGGAGAAGACAGGTCTGTGACCTCTAGATAGACCGTGGAGATCAAAGGCAGTCTCCATATGTGTTAGATATTATCTTTTTGAGGCAACTGGGCATGATGTTTTGTGATGCAGCAGTGTGGAAACACACAAATAACCTGGTTAGTGACCGCTGAGAGAAGAATGATTGACATTGTGCTGGAGAAGCAGTAGTAAAACCATCAAAAAGAGATTTAGTTTTAGCTTACAGAAGAGTCCTTCAAAGCTTGGGAGTGCTCAAATAGTGATTTAATACGCAATTTCTGAGCTTACATAAATACTGTAACTTACATGTAAAAAAGAACAGGTTGCTACAATTGAAAACATTTGAAAATCAATGTCCTTTATAAATCTGTTACTTTAAGGTTTCTATGAAACTACTGTTTCAACACATGTATCTTTTTGTCAGCTCATTTTTTTCTTTTAAATATATGTATGATTCAGACTTTCTGGATTCCTGGAGTGCCATTTACTTGTTGCATTACAAAAGGAACATTTTTAGCAGAAAATTATGGAACTCCTAGGAAATAATGTGATCTTGTAGTCAGAACAGTGGATCAACACAGCAAAGACCCTGCTCCATTGCTGTCAACACAGCAAAGCTTTTTAGCAGGGCCATCATATCAGGAACGTGTGTCCCACCGCAGAAAGAGGTAAGTATGGAAAGGGTTTTACCTGGGTGAGGCTCCAGCTCAGGCAAATGACCAACACATTTAACCTGTCTCTGTTGAGTTTTCCCTCTCTGTGTACATAGATACATTGTTGTATTATTCCCTCAAAAAGACCATGAAAATTCCTTTGTGAGAACTTCCAAATCTGCATTGAAAGGAATGAAGTTAAAGTGAAAAGGGTTAGTGCTCAGGATATTCTTTTAGAATAAAAATTACAGTTGCCCAGGAAGCTATGCTGCAAAAAAAACCCCACAAAACAAAAACAAAACAGAACAAAACAACAACAACAACAACAAAAAACCAAAACACCTCTTTTTGTTCTGATTGCCAAGTGTGTTGATGGGGTAATGTTGTCAAATAGCTGAATATCATCAAAATCAGATTAGGGACCCTTAATTCCTCTCTGTCTGCATAATGTCAGTCACCAGTCTGCTCTTTTGAAGTTCCTAGTTCAAGAGCAAAAATAACCAAAGGTGAATATCGTTACAGCCCCAAAGTTGAACTTGACCTTTAAGTAACTCTTTCACTTTCCCCACTCTCCTTTTCAATTTATCATTTATTTTGCAAAGCTGTTTTTTTTTTTCCTTTTATGATTGCACTCTTTTTCTTTTAATATTCTTCTGTTGGTGCTACTCTTAACTTGCATTATTATCTTCATGTTATTTTCCTTATATATATATATATATATATTTAACCCAGAGCATCAGACATACTTAGTTAGTTATCCAATTCATTATATTCTTGGATGTATCTAGGCTGCCCAAACACCTGCAAATTCCTTTGTTGTAATCACAGAGAATTCTGAGGTCTTTTTTACAATGTATTACAGTAGCTGGAAAGTACACTTCTTTTTAGTGTTTCTGAAAATGAACATTGAAGTCCTCTTAATAACTTACAGTGAGATGGAAAATACAGAACACTGAAACCAAGACTTACGTGAAATGCAACACACATTCTTTAGTAAGCTCAAATATAACTGAGAACAGTTTATGGTCTTTTTACACTGAAACATGTCCAGTACTTTGTTGCTTTCATTGACATCAGATTTAAGAGAATGCTGTTTGTCAGTGTTCAGCCAAAATTTGTACATAGGACATGCCTACAGACTGTGCTTGGCTATACATTAGCTCTACTTCCTGTACCTTTTATACACTTTGGCCAAGGTTAGGACCGCCTGCAAGCAAAAATCATAGGCCTAGCCCTCAGAGAGGTTGTGTGTTCCCTCCTTAAAGACTGCATGGGTGGAAAATGGAGTGAGCCATGTGGAAACTCAGCCTATAGAGAGATACTTGCTTGCAAAAGAGCAGTAGCATTTTAAGAGGTTATGGCCTCTCATCAGTTTGTGATAATCCTTCACCTGAGATGAATTACATGTCCCTGTGACAGCTCTTCATCCATGTCAGCACAGAGTAGAAAAGATTAATTAATTCATAGCTGAAAGAGATTTGAGCTGATGGTATTCACACTGCAACAGAGCCAGACTGTAGTTTGTCTTTGCTGGAAGAGTGTTAATTAACAAAGAAAGGATGCAAAAGTCTTGATCTGACACCTTTTATACTGAAATCTTGACTCCACAAATCTTGGTTCCATGGGAGGTGATGGCACCTATTGTGAGAAATGACAGGGATCAAATTATTCCTTGAGGGACCAGGGATATCCTCTGAGAGAGTTTCAAGTACAAATACAAATGCACACTGGCAAGTCAGGACTCTGTACCAGTCCAAAATTTAAATAGCAGTGAAGACCTGATCACAGTTGCATCCTCTGTCTTAAAATACTGGACAGAAAAATGGGGAGGGAGAATGGCCACATGCTTCAGCACCAAACATTGTAACTAATGCATAGGAAATCATCATTCCAGCAGACTTTTGCTGGAGGTACAGGTATTTCTAGCTTGCATTGTTCAGCAGCATTTTTGCCAGTTGATTAATGAGGTGCATCAACGAATTCCCAAGGGAGGGAGCTCAACCAGCTCTTGTCAATCACAAGGGTAACTGTCACAGTATAGAAATGCTAGAACTGAAAAACTGCAGTAAACTATGTTCCCCTCAGTGAGAAATTTATATATATATTTATATGTGTACATACACACACACCCACTTCAGTATTTAGGTTCATTCTGTGTAACACCTTTTTAAAGCATGGGTAGATCACACAATTGTTTTAATTAGATGCCACAGAAGAACTGTTTTACCCTCTGTGGAAATATTTTCGACACATCCATTTGAGCACTTCACAAGCAGCAGTAAATAGCTCACAGAACAGCAATGTGTGAGCAAACACATCAGCTCGTCTTTAGGTTCATGAAGAAATAGACTCCACATAGTTATACAGGAAGGAGTACAATAAATTAAAAACAGCCTCTTGGTAATGTGAAGTTTCTTTTTTTCAGCAGAAGCCACTGCTGATTTTCTAACCAGGAGCATGCTGCCTCAGATTCATAAGTAGCATCAGTATTGTACTTAAGAATAACATTGATATATAGCCTACTAGCAAGGCAATCATTTGTAGAGAACATTCTCTTGGCATATACAGAAATAATCAATCCTTTTTCCATCATGTTACAATTTTACAGAATAATAGCCATGCTCCAAACTTTCCTTAAAACACCTTCATTTAAACACTTTCAGGTATCCTGTTTGTTGCTGCATACTCAACATACCCAGGACAAACTCTGTTGCATTGATATAAATCCTGAATAACTGCACTGAAATCAGTGGATTAGGTAATTGTCATTATCTTTAATAGAAAGTCTCTAATAACTTTAGGCAAGATATCTTTGACAGTTGGCCTAATTAGTAAAAGATGTTTGGATTGGGGCAAGCAGATGAATACTGAACTTCCCACCTTAATGAAGCACACAGCTAAATGTTATCAAAGACTTTGGCAGTATGGGGAATAGGGAAAATCCCAAGCTATGCAAGTAAGCAGTTTAAGAAAAAAATATTAATGAGTTTTAAGTTCTGCAGTTTGACACAAATCTTTAATTAAAATGTGAAGGAAAATATTTGGGCAGAGAAATTAAAGAAATATTGAGAATCTGTCTCAAATTTCCATATTGCCACTTGGAAGACAGATTAATAATTACATGTGATTGTCCCTCTGATTATGTTTTTCGTATTTTGATCCTTTCTTCATCACTTGTTGTACTTGTTACTTGTTATTTTAAGAAGATCATGCAGGGCAATTCTGACAGAGGACGTGTCACAAACTGTCTTTAATTCAAATTGCAATGTGGAGCCCTTTGCTGCCACAGGGAAAGTCTTTTGACCCAGGTTTGATAGTCCTCTAACCCCTGTGATGAAGATGAAGTGTGAAGTTTGTTGCACTCATCACAGGCAGTAGCCAGTACATTTGCAATGACTATGCAAGCTAAGATACTCATATCAACAGCCCCCTATTCCCATCCTGTGGATGGTAATATGAACTAGTGGTTCATAACACCACTAGTAAGGATGATTCACCCGTGCTCTGTAGCTCACTAGAAATTCGAATAGCCAAGTAATTATAATTCCTGCTATATAAACAAATCAATGTAAACAAAGTACTTAAAAGATGGCAATACATTATTGCAAATAATCCTTAGGGTGGTAATACAGATCCCCTCCTCCATCCATTTCCCTCACATCTCCAATTTTCAATCTTACGGTTACCCTGGAAAACCTGGTTTTTTTCCCTGTGGTGGTGATGGGTGCATTAACATTTGCTTTCAGTGGTTTTTTGGTTGTTTTTCTTTGGTTTGTTTTTGGTTTTGTTTTGTTTTGTTTGGGGTTTTTTTTTGCTTCATTTTGTTAGGGTTTTTTGTTTGTTTTGTCCTGTTTTATTTGTTTTTTTAATGAATTTATCTGC
The DNA here is from genome assembly GCF_000747805.2 of Chaetura pelagica. Taxonomy (NCBI): domain Eukaryota; kingdom Metazoa; phylum Chordata; class Aves; order Apodiformes; family Apodidae; genus Chaetura; species Chaetura pelagica. Next base: position 6,003,157 of record NW_009952893.1, on the reverse strand, counting down.
TTTGAGAGGATTTCAGTCTCTGCAGATATGAGGTTATTTATCAGAGCAGGTTTGATAGTCCACTCTCTGCATCTAAAGTATCCCAGTTGCTTATAAACAAGGGAAGCATGCCCAGGGCATCAGCATATGAAGGGTTAGAAATCTGCTCTAGCTGCAATAAACTCTTACTTGTAAATAGCTTCTCCCCCTGAGTCTTCTTTCACAGATGCTCTCCTATGAAAACACTGCAGCTTGGCAAACCTGCATTCTTCGACAAGCCCTTAATTAACAGAGAGTTAGGCATGTCCTTTCCCAAAGCCTGGAATGCAGTATTATTGGCCTGCTCCACAGAATTGCCACATAACTTAATGAGCCATTGGCACTTTAATTTTATAACACACTTCCCCAATTAAGCTCTCTAGAGCCCAGACTTAAACAGCTGTCCACAGCTGTTGGAAAGTGATTTATCACTGTCAGCCTTCACAGCCAAAACATTCAAAGGTGCAAGTTTTCAGTTTCACTCAGCAGATAAACATTTGTGTGTTTTCATCCATTTTAATGCTGTTTCAATAAACCTAAAAGTCGTGCATTGATTTTTACAGCTTTTTGTACCTATTCTACAATATGCAGATTCATGTTAATTCTGTGTTCTCTTCAAGTGTGCCCGGGGCACTGGTCAGGGAATACAGAAAGACATGTATCTCGTGGCAGTTTTTTGTTCCTCTGAAAAACATAAATGTGAACTGAAATCGTCCCAACTTTCTGTATGTTTGGTCATCTTAAGGAATGCACTCTTAAACAACAGTTAAGAACAAACATTTAGACTCCAATTATAAGCAAAGGAAGTTATGCTTTAGAGACTACTTGACTGACTTTTCCTTTTTAAGATAATCTTCCAGCTGTGTCATACTATCTTATAAAATGAGCTGTAGAACCTGGTGAAGAGCAAACCTAATAAATAAACCTAAGAATCACAACAGGCAGGATTCATAGGCAAAAAAATTGAGGGCGGAGTTTTTCTGTATAATTGATTAGACAAACATTTAATAGAATCATTAAATCACTTAGGTTGGAAAAGACCTTTAAGATCATCAAGCCAAACCATCAACCCTACTCTACCAAGTCCAGCTCTAAGCCATATCCCCAAGCACCACATCTAGACGACTTTTAAACATATCCAGGGAAGGTGACTCAACCACCTCCCTGGGCAGTGCGTTCCAATGTCTGACAACGTTTTCAATAAAAAAATTCCTCCTAATTCTAGTCTAAACCTCCCCCTGGTGCAGCTTGAGGCCATTTCCTCTTGTTCTATCATCAGTTATTTGTGAGAAGATACCAGCTCCTACCTTGTTACAATGTCCTTTCAGGTAGTTGTAGAGGGCCATGAGGTCTCCCCTCAGCCTGCTTTTCTTCAGACTAAACAGCCCCAGTTCCCTCAGTCACTCTTCTTAAGACTTGTTCTCAAGGTCTTTTGCCAGTTTTGTTGCTCTTTTTTGGACACACTCCAGCAGCTCAATGTCTTCCTTGTATTGAGGTGCCCAAAACTGGACACAGTTCTCAAGGTGTGGCCTCACCAATGCTGAGTACAGAGGGACAGTCACCTCCTTGGTCCTGCTTGCCACACTATTTCTGATACAGGCCAGGATGCCATTGGACTTCTTGGACACCTGAGCACACTGCTGGCTCACATTCAGCCACTCATCAATCAGAACCCCCAGGTCCCTTCTGCTGGGCATCTTTCCAGCCACTCTTCCCCAGGTCTGTAGCATTGCTTGGGGTTGTTGTGACCCAAGTGCAGAACCCAGCACTTGACCCTGTTGAACTTCATACAATCAACTTTGGCCCATTGACCTAGTCTGTCCAAGTCTCTCTGTAGAGCCTCCTTACCCTCAGGCAGGTCAACACTCCCTCCCAGTTTGTTGTCACCTGCAAACTTACTGAGGATGCATTCTATCTCCTCATAAGGATTGTTGGTAAAGATGTTAAAAAGAAATGGTCCTCATCCATTTCAATACTGTTGCAATGAACAGAAAGATTATGAGCATTAACCTCACATTTTTTTCATCTTACCTTTTCAACTTTAAACACAGTATCCTTTATTTGGTATACTTGCATACTATGGTATACTTGGTGCTATTGGTTTAGTATACTATGCTCTACTTTAGGGTGAAGTAGGAATGACTTTGATTGGAGTAGAGCTAACTAAAAGAGGCTATTTTATCTGGCTGCTGGAGACTAACACAGAAAAAAAAATCTGGTATTGATTTCAGCAGAAAGCTTCATTGGAGACAGTATTGATTTTTCCAGAACTTGACTTATTCCTACCAATACAGGTACTAACACATTGGTAGTATGGTGAGGAGTCATACTATTTTACTGTATTCTACTTACATGTATTTTCTTAAATCTAGTGCCTTCAAATTCAGACACAACAAAACTTATCTACCTGTCAAAGCAGGTGATCCTCATACACAGCACCAGCACACCACATGAAAGCACTAGTCAAAAATGCTTGGGCAGAGGGTAGGATTAGATGTAATGGCAGACTTTCTCCAGTTTTGAACATTGCATGGCAATAAAAAGCATAGAGTACAGACAACTGGATGGATTTGAAGATCCACAGAACTGACTTTTTGTGTGTGTCTCTATCACCTGCCCTCAGCAGAGGGCAGACTCAGTAGTCTGTGTGAAATGAGTAGATCGTCTTGCCACAGCTATGACCTAACATACCAGTGACATATTACAGAGGATGTTAATAAATGAAAGGTTTTATTCCAATGCCTTTACAGAAGAAGGGCTTCCAAAATAATAGTTGAAGAGAGATTTCTTATACATTCATATTCCTTATTGTAAGAGACACCACTTAAAAACCATTGTTTAAAGCACAGGACAGGAAGCAGTAGAGTTTTTCCAAAGGAAAGACACATTCAATTCAGTTGGAGATGGTGAGGTCAAAAAGAGAGCACTGGTACAGTGATGCCTACTAGCAAAACAGCACAAAGGAAAATCTAGTTCAGTGATAATAATTTCTTTCTGGAAAAAAAATTACGCAGAATACCCAAGTAGAACCAAATTCTGTATGAGAGTACAAAATTAGGTGCTTACTTATCTCCTTACCTGCAAGGCAAGTACCTTCAACCTTGCCACCATTAACATCAGACAGACACAGTGCTGTTCATATTAAAATAAATAAAATTGTACCAAAAAAACCCCAAAAACCTACTGTGCCTCCACTTCTCTTCCTGGGAGAAAGCTGAAAAAGCAAAGCAATCATAACAAAAGTCAGTCAAATCACACAGTGCACTGCAAGGAACCACTTTGCTTACTGCTGGCATGAGCAGAACAGGGTGAGCTTTGTTACAACCATGGTTGTGTTCCAAGTAGAGAAAAAGCTCTGGTTTGAGCAAGGTTTGTTGTCCTGCCTCCAAGAAAGGTACTAACTGAGGCAGGTCATGGTACAGCAACTGGAGTGAGGAAGCATTATTCCTAAAGGATGGCAGATTTGTTCTGGAAGAAGGTTTCAACAGACAGCACAGGCAATATTTAATGCTATAAGGGTCATGACCTCGTGTGGTAGGAGCAAAAGCAGAGCAGTGTTCTACTAAAATGAGTATTGCTTTAAATATAGGCTAACCCAAAACCTGTCAGAGTGAGGGTTGGACTCTATGGAATTTGGTGCCTTTTCAGTGTGCCTTACTGCATACTGACTGACTACATGATCCATACCATGAAATGTATGGAACTTGGTAGACAAAACTAAAATAAATCTACTGTGTTTTTTCACAGTTTTAAGAACAGTCTTTCCAACAAAATTTTGCTCTACTTTAGTATTAAAAGGAATCATAGCAACATCTTATTGTGCATACTTCCTTGCATGTAAAATTTAACACGATCCACTGAGAGTAGCGGAATAATATCAAAATTTAATTTTCACTTCTACTCTGTGTTTTATGAGATGTTATCCTTTTTCTTCTTTAGTCAGCTGGCACCTCTGAATGACATTTTCCCACTGAACTATTTTTAGCTGAAGAAAAATCAATATTAGTTTGAAAGACTAGGGAAGGAAAAAAAGACTTCAGCATTTTCAGTTAGCAGATGTTGGCGAGATAGTGGGAAAGTTTCTTGCTAACAAAGTGTTTCTCAAGGATAAGCAATGATTTAATAACATTTTGATCTAAAGCATATTCAGCTGTCGAACTTACAGTACCTTTACCACATCTATATAAGTTACATACAGCTGAAGTGAGGCCCTCTGAGGCCGAGAAGTATTTGTGACTATGCTGAACAGAAGAAAGCTCACTATAGTCCTGCATTCAGTTTGCTGCAGCTTTAGCCTTGTCCTGCATTGAGAGAAAGACTGAAAGCTCTCAATGGATTAATGAGTAAGGTTGGAACATAGTTGCTAACTTTGTCTTGAGCCAGAGGTGACCACACAGGTAGATACTGTTGGACTTTACATCCTCTTAAATCTGACACATCACCTTCATCTCAAGTGGCTGCTATGGATTTATTTTATTATATTTTGGGGGTTTACTTGGGAAGAAGGATATGATAATAGAACCCAGTGATTTCTGTTCACTTCCAAAGATCATACAAAATCCCTTGTCCTGGCAGGCAAGAGCCAAAAAGCAAAGCAAAGATTTTTTTTCTCCAGAAAACTCTGTACCTCTCTGAGCCAGCATTAACTGAAAAACTCTTTCTTCAAACTTTTCCTCAGTTGGTCCCTTGCAGGGCTTGTTCCAGTTGTCTCTCCTGGTGTTTTAAGTTTCTCTTGTCTTTGTCACATGCAAAATGCCACAAAATTAAAATATGGTCAGGGTCCCTATATCCTCCTTGGTTTTTGACTCAGAACTCAGTGAAATCATGTTGGTTTGGACCCCTCGCTGGGCTTTCATGTGCCTTGTGTCTTTAGCTGTTGTTTAATACAGCTCCCTGAATTACTGACTGTTTCTTGAGTTATAGGTGTCCTGTTCACCTTCTTGAAGAGAAAGAACTTCCTACAGCCTCTACTCTTAACCCTCACATGACAGACAAACACCACTATGCTACCTTCCTGATAAAAAGACAGAAAGAGGCAAGTGAGGATATTATTTTCCACAAATCCCCCTCAAAGTTCATTTTGTACCTGTAATCAGGTCTCCTGGGCTGGCACCCCAACCCTTACACAGCCCACCTTGCACCACACTGCCTCTGTTTCCCTTCTTTCATAAGAGACTTCTGTGTCCTCCCCAGCCCAAAGATCAAGCCAAGCCTCATGGCAAAGCCACAGCACAACACCCGGGCTGACCCAGTCCCAGGGATGCCTGGTGCCTGATGCTTCCCACTTCTCTGCAGTGTCACACACCTACAATGCACTATTTAACCCTCTCTGCCTGCAAGCTATTGTAAGCCTATGGGTGATACCATGAAACCTTAAATAAGTAGGTATTTGAATGAGTTAGTTCTTATTATTAATTCTGTATCAGCTTCATCAATATAAAAATGTGCTATAATCATGAACTGCAACTGATTGAATATTTGTAAAGAATTATAGATAGGAGTGCTGCACTAATCAGTCACTCTTATTTAATGCTGTATTAATCTAAATTAGAAATTCATTAGTCAGCATAGACTGGAACATTTCAAGTCTTCTCTCAGACAGACACGAAGGGAAAAAAATTAAAAAGACATTTTTAATTCATGGGAATTGACCAAAACTTAGGAATGGTATATCAAATCTGTTACAGATTTGATTAAAGGCATCAGTATTGGCCATTTAATTAATTAATATTTAACTATGCTTGATCAAATTAAATATTTTTAGCATGTAAGATATTGCAACATATGAGACCCACCCTCCTCCTTTCCTGATTTGCAGAGCAGTGTGTAGCAACATGCAAGTAACTTCATGCATGTGAGTACAACAGGGTTGTATTCCTCTGTAAATACTCACTTGCGTGAACATTTGTGGTATTTGAGCTTTTCCTTGTAGATTTTGGCTCTTCATGAAAATCCATAAACTGGGATTCCAACAAAGCAAACACTTGCATATCTGGGTGAACACCATGCATATGAGAAATCTGATTGAACTCACATGCTCAAAATTATTCACATATGTTTGCAGGATCATGGCCAAAAGAATATTGATTACTATGACATATATTTATTCCTTTCACTTCATTTAAGATGAGCCTGAGCCACAAAGTGCTGGCCTAATGCTGCATCTTCCTGAAGGGAGGGAGTGTTCTGAACACGATCTTGGTCCCAGTCCATTTCTCACTCAATTAACATTTTATATATTTCATTTGATTGTCTATTCTTATTTCATTCATCAGAATGAAATGTATTACTCTAATCACTGAATAATACTTATATTATTCGTTTCATCTCCTTACGGTTGAAAAAATAATGAATGTACATAGTCCAGTATAATAGGAAGCTCAATTTAGTAACTTACTACCTTACTGTAATGACCCTTTTCCTCTGAGAACTGGCTTTGACTCCAGCCCAAACTAAGGCAGAGGAAACTCATTTTGACTGTAATGGCTACAAGTATAATGAGATTAGGCTGACAGAATCCTGTTCTCTCCTTGCAGCCCTAAGGTATTTGATTCAAAACCTCCTCATTTGCTTGGAGAGGGAGGGTGCTAACATTGGACCCACTGGTCACTTACCAGCCTACTCAAATCACAGTTCTATTTTTCTCCATCGAACTGACTTCTGTAATGAAAAATACTGTGCAAAACATGATATCCAGTGCTAAACCTCCAGGTAATTTTTTTCTCCTTAACCAACAAACTCTGATAAGCCCTCTAAGAAACTGCAAGCAATATGCTGTCACATGGCATATGGAAGTAGGGCCATAATCTTTCATTTCCTAGAATTCATGTATCCTTAATTATTAATCTGATGGTTTCTACATACCCCAGCTAACATGGGTGTAAGAGCAAGAGGGAGAGATTTGCACTTTGAGGTTGGAATCAATACCAAACTTTCAAAGGTACTTTCTTCCACTAGAAGCAGCATGTAAAATTTTAAGCTTCTGCAAACTATTTGGAGCAACAGAGGGGCAGAGATGCTGATATGTAGTACAGGTGTTGTGCTGACACACAGGGTAAAACTATTTTGCCCCTACATAATCTTTTTCCCCACTCTAAAGAGCAATATATTTTAAGACAAGAAGGATCCATCTTGATAATATAATTCTGTTTCTTTTGCCCAATTATTTTTGTGCCAAAAATAACCTCCTAGTTTAAGTTGCAGTCTCATTTCATGAAAGACACCTTATCCCTCTGCATGCCAGTATTGATGGATCAGCTATGCTTTGAGAGAGGTTGTTTCAGTTCCTCGACTTTGAAGAATATGCTCCTTCTTTCTCACTCAACTATTAGAAAACACAGTGCCTTTTCTGTGAGATTAAGTAGCTAACTGTAGGATAAACCTTTTTCACCTCAATATTTGTAAATTGCTGCCAGGTAATATCTGTGAGGACCTGTGAACCAGCATTACAGTCAGAGCACCATCACTGTTGCTAGGGGCAAAAGCAGACCATCACATATTATTACTGGAAAGGACTTACCAGCTTCAGGAAGAGCTGTTTTACCACATTATCATCATACTCCTTTTAGTATTTAACGAGAACTTTTTTCCAATGGTTTTGCATTATTTATAGAGCAATCATCAGAAAATCATGCATTTTCTGCATGAAAACAGCTTCATTATTTTGGTGGAGAGCAGAACACTGCTATGATCTTGAAACAATAATTATGCATTTTCAGAAGGAAAAAAAAATACAACAGATTAAAGAACTACAAGCATCTGTAATTTCTTTCAGGAAGAAACATACAGAACATTTGCCTAAACAGTCATCCCCTATGTAAAACAAATAGGAGTATTGCTCCACATAGAAATTCTCCAAGCACTAAATCCATCAGACGTAGAGCTTATTATTCACAGGTTCAGATTTAACATGTCATGAATCTCCTTATACTTCCGAACATTCTTGTTTCTGATCTCCTGTGATCAGCTCTGCTTATTAACATGGCCTGTGGTGCACCACAGACACCATTACAAACCTGCTGTTAAATCAATCACTGGGTGGCACCCAAGAGCCAGCTAAGAGATGTATTGAATTGCAGACACTCTCTAATACACATATTTTAACAATTTCCTCCGTCTTCAGTGAAATTATGCTAATATTTTAGTTGAGTTTCCTTAAGTCTGGAACTCAAATTAAGTCTGTCTGTTTCGTTTTTATGATAGTGCTTGAAATCACTTGCAGACAAGGGGCTGTTGGACCATGAGATTTATAGTGGCAATGCCACAAAGGTGAAACACATCCTGAGGAAGAGGAAAGCAATCTGTATAGCCAGTGTTTTCACTGCAGTAAAGTTTATAGCAGTATTAAGGGAATAGTTACAAATCAGTTTGATGGTGTTGATTTCATTGAGAATAAGTATATTTACACTTGCAAGCTTTCTCTTAATAATTTTCAGTATGTTTTACACAATGGGGTTAGTGAAGGTTGAATCTTAGCATATTTCACGAGTGACAAAATCTGTTTTTCTTTTTCCACCCATCCTTCTACTTCACTTCTCAAAAATGATTTTATAACAGCTCCTAAGGGACTGAGTCAAGGTTCAGCTATTTTACTGAGGCTTGCTGATGTTTCTGAAGATGCTGCAGAGTCTTTTATGTTCAGAGGCTTTTGGTTACAATGTAGACATGTGGGAAGTAAAATACAGTCTAGAAGTACCAAAAGCCATCCACTTCCTCCACTGGCTCTATACCACCAATTCATTACCTGGAAGGCTAGGATTAGAGAATATGATTTCCAAATATAAAGCTTTACAAACCATGCAGGTTATATTAACTTTTCTTCCCTGCTGGCAATTGAACTGTTCACACCTCATTGTGCCTCTGCAGTATGTGAACTTGTCACCTGCAGAATATCTCAAAATTCATCGTCTTTGGGTGGGGTGGGGGGGGCGGGGGGAGGGGGGGGGGCACGACTCTTAAAACCTAAATATATTACAGATATGGAAGTGTACTTGGGGACAATTATATTAGGTAAGGACAATAAACCAGATTCTTCAGATAGTATTCCAGTTGATAGATCATATTTCTTGAAGGAAACTTGGGTCTGAAAACTCTTTCCAGAGTGAACAGAGACCTATCAGCAGCAAAACTAGAACCAGAGAGAAAGAGAAGAAAAATAGACTCTTGGGGGATTTTCAAGGGCTATTCCTAGCAATGGCAAGAGAAAGGCAGATAATGGTGAACTATGCAAAAGCAGTGGCATCCAGTGAAAAGGGGCAGCTGGAGAGTACCTACTTACGGGGGCCAGGATGCCAGTCAGCAGGCAGAGGAAAGGCAGTGAGGAAGGTCAATCAGATACCATTTAAAAGGTATATTACCTAAAACTGCAACAGAAGTTGGGAGCTTGTGTGCCCTGAACTATGATGAACATGCACTCTCTTTCCTTCCCTTTTCAAATCTACCCAGAACTGTTCTGCAGGCAAGCATTTTACACCGTCATCCCTTCTTGGCTATACGTTGTGGTGTTTTCCTAGCATGTCACATTCAAAGTCTGCCTCTGCCACAGCCCTAAACAGCACAGGCAGTACAGTCAGTGTTTCTCACTAACCTAGCTACCCCCACTGACTTTCCCATTTGCTTTCCTTTCTTGTTTCTTCACATATGCCCAATTTTTCTGTCTTTCTAACTAAAACAGGCTTCCAATTAATGTTTGCCTTTAGGATGGTGTACCCTCCTCAGTGTGGAGCAAGGCAGGGTCACAGACCTCACTTCCTTCCTTAAACTAAGTAAATGCAATTGCACGGGCCACACAAAGAGGACTGTCCCTGTTCCTCCCTGCCTTTGTTGATCCATGCAAAAGACTCCTACAATCCAGCCCTAAAATATTAAGGCAAACCCTAGTTATATAGCTGATGTGTGACAAACTCATCTTTCACACTCATGAGAGCTCAGCTATAAGGTATAGCCATCATGTGCACAGCATTGGCCCCCAAATAATGTATCATAAAAAGTTTACACTCCCAACTCTTAGGAGTATATGAAATAGAGCATCAATATTGAGAAATGAGAATTCTCTAGAGATAAAAAGGTTAAGTCTTTTCATATAACAAATTAAGCTCCTATATAATTCTTATGCTTTTTTATTTCAAGGGGTAGGAAAATGGTCTAGTTTTGTCAGTTAAAATATTTTCAGTTAAATCCTTGCAGTTATTTTCTTTGTAATGAAAAAAAAATTGCTTTTAGAGAGAGCAATGAATAGCTATGATAGGTATTTTTTTCTCTCATTTTAAAGAACAATAGGTCTATTCAAGAAGTGTGGTTTTGTTCTTTTTATTGAGTACTTCAAATTTTCTAGTTTCCAGTTTCCGTTCTATAATGTTTGCTCATTCCAGAGTAGGATATTAATATAAATAACTTATTCCAATACCACAATTTAGAGTATTTTTTTTCCTCAGATAATCTTTTAACAGCAGAGCAATCATTATGTCTTCATACTGAAGAGGTTTCCTTCTGTTCCAGTTGTTACAAATATATAATTCATAATAGTGAGAAATATAATGTCAGCATCTAGAATTTCCATGCCTCTGAAATGCACACCTGAGGCTGGTTTTCTATTGGCAAAACTGAACTGAAACAAGAAAAACCTGTGATAGTTCATTGTCGTGGTTTTGGGCCCAACAGGACAACAAAAGGAACAGTCCCATGGCCACTTACTCAACTTCCCCCCCACACACACACTCTGGGATGGAGGACAAAGCTCATGGGTTGAGACAAAGGACAAGGAGGGTTCTTCACTTATTAAGGTCCCGGACAAAACAGACTCAACTTGGGGAAAAAAATAATAATTTAATTTCACACTAATCAAACACACATAGGACACAGACAACACAAAGAGCAGGGCTTGCATATGTTACCCCACCCCTCCCTTCTTCCCAGGCCCAAATCACTTTTCTCCCAGTTTCTCTCCCTCCCCCCAGCAGCCCAGGGGGACAGGGGATGGGGTTTAGAGTCAGTTCACGGGCTGGTGGTTCTTGCTGCTCCTTCCTCCTCAGGAAGAAAGATTCCTTACAGTTCTTCCCTGATTCCCCACGGGGTCCCTCCCATGGGAGAGAGTCCTCCACGAACCTCTCCTTCATGAGTCCTTCCCACGAGGTCCGGAGCTGCTCCAGCCTGGGCTTCCCAGAGTCATGGGCTGGTTTGGGAACAAACTCCTCTCATGCCGGGGTCTTCCAAAGCTGCCTGATCAGAGTCCACTGCCAGCAAATCCTGTGGCCATAAAATCCAGTCCAGTGGCCAAGTTCACTCCTCATAGGGCCCCCATGGAATGTTCCACCAAGTTCCTCCATGAGTGCAGGGGCACAGCTGCCATCTCGCCATGGGTTGCAGGGAAACTTCTGCTTGGGCACCTTCTTCCCCTTCTTCGTCACCAACCACCAGCACTGCTCTCTCTCCAGCACAGCTCTTCTCCTCAAATGCTTCTCTGATCAGGTGTTATCTCAGTTCTTTCGTATGTTAATCACTGAGGCGCATCTATTGTCCCTCTAATGGATCTTTGGCTGGGTTTTGGAACAGGGGGAGCTTCTCAGCTTCTTACCGGAGCCACTCCTGGGGCCCTTCCCCACTACAAAAAAAAAACACCAAACCAAACCAGAACATTAATTTATAGAAAACATGTCTGTGCTGCAAGGATGTTAATATCACGGTGCATGCCTGCCTGAGGAAACTACGTTGCTCTCATCCCCGTAGAACTGTGTATCACTGGGTCTGGGTTTATTTCTGATTTGTACCCTTAGGAGTGAGAGTAGAACTGCTGCAAGTTAGTGACTTCAGAAATTAATTGGGATAAGGATAACAGAGCCTGATTATACCCTCTTGGTTCTCCATCACGCACATGATGTGTGACAAGGTGTGGTTGTGCTGGTGTGGAAGTCACCCCTTCCCTCCCATTCAAATCATGAATGCATGTATGTCTGCACACTGTTCCCAACTAAATATCAGCTAACAGATCTCCTTATTTCACTGAAGTTGTTCTCAGTAGTCCACATAGCTGCACAGATAGTTCTCTTGTAGTTTTTCACATTGGTATATTGCAAAAACAATTCCTTTTTTCATTATGATATTTCAGTGTAAAACTATAATTTGAGATTCATCTGATGGACTACACAGCCTTGGAGGCCAATTAACATTAGAGATTCAGAAATATGAGGACTCAGTGTCTTTCAAATGTTTTATTTGGGTATGTAAATGCCTTTTATGAAGATATGATAGTATGTGACTTGCTCATATGTGAAGTTTCCAGAGATTAGTTAAATACAAATACATTTTTCTACATCATTCAAATCCAACCTTATTCTCAGTTCAACAGTCTCTATTGCTCAATCACAGTGGGAATGTATTACTATTCAAGTATCCTAATATAACAGTTTTCTGCAGCTGAGAAACTGGCCTGTCTCCTCTGAATACACACTTGTAATGTGACAATGAGTGGTGAATAACCTGTACATTACATAAAAGGATGTTCTTAACATTGTATTGGTTTAATTCAACTTCCATGAACCGTTGCTCAAAAGTTATCATTGTTACCAGGTTTTTCACTGATTTCTGATTAGGAGGTGGAAGTCAAATTGATAAAATATAAGGATTATTTTCTTGAAAACTTAAAAAAACTTCAGAACCTGGCTTTAATGCAATATAAAAATTACTCAAATAGACAGTTATTTGTTGGTTGGTTGTTTTTTTCTTGGGCTACAAGCTTTTAAACACAGGACCTCACTTTCTTCCTTTGCTCACTGTTGAGGACCCACATGACCAAGGTTAGCTCTGTGTGGAGTCAGAACAGGAAATATCTGGAGAGGGCTCTTT
>NW_009952893.1:5985234-5989957 GCF_000747805.2 Chaetura pelagica | reverse complement strand
TCTTTCCCTTAACTAAATAGGTTCCTCTCTCCAATTTGGCAGTGTAAATTCAGTCAGAGCTAGTCATTTAAGAGGTCATATCTTACTGTGGTAACTGAGGTCCAAATTCCTCTCCAAAAACTTGAGTTTCAGTCTTGAGTGAAATCAGTCATTATCTCTGTATAACAAGTCTGCTTTGACATGATGACTTTCAGTCTACTCATTTTATTTCTCTGCTGCTCCCTATCTTTCTTCTCCTTGTTCTCTTCCTTATCTCCTACAACTATACTTGAAGAATCTCTTAATCCATCACTTTTCTCCATCAATGACTGACTTTTTTTCTATGAAGAAATAAAAGCTGACCCATCTCTAACATCTGATTCTCTTATTTGTCTTACAGATGTCCTTCATTGCAAGCAGATTTCCCAGTGACCAAAACAAATGACAACCACATCCATAGTTCCAGCTGCCTTTTCACAACGTGTAACTCAACTCACCATTTCTGCTTACATTCTGCACTAGATATAACATTAGCTTTGATCTTTTCATCTTTTAAATATGTGAACATTTTTCTTACCTCATTTGTGCCTATTTGAAGAGTTTGGCAGGGGCATAGATCTTTTCTCTCTAATTCATACATTCACCAGCCATCTTCATGCTGGGAAGTTATGTATCCTATAACTTTAGTCTAGATTGAACTGTAGTCATTTTGCCATCTGCTAGCATACACATGTCTAACTCTAGGCCAGCTACAAGGAGAAGTTCCAAGGCTACCATTGTATTTCAATCATCAGATTGTAAAATATCTTATCTCCTACTAAGGAAGAAACAGACCAATAGTACCCAGTTAGTAGCAACCAAAGAAAATGCTGGCCCTCTTCTAACTGACCAGTATAGCACATTTGTCCTGCTCTGAACGTCCACCTCTCACCTTAGAGTTGCTCTTACCTCCATGGTCCTGTCTAGACTGGAAGGGTTTTAAACTTCTGCTCGTAGGCATCAGAATTTTTGCTGATTTACATCACCTTTGTGTACCTTAGCAAGCTAGGTTTTTTCTGGTACTTTAAAAGGAACCACATGCTTCGTTTTGTCTGCCAGTCAGGTTCAATAAAGTTAAGGGAAATAGTCCCTTTGCTGTTTGGTTGCCGTGGAAGCTACTGCTCCTTGCCTTAAGTTGCAGTTTCTACTGGAGACTCACCCTCCAGCTCATATGTAATCTTACTGCTTTATTTATATGGTGGTTTTAATGGCCTTTTACATTTAACCAGCCAGCCAAAAAATCATTCACGCTCTCTCTTTTGTTGCTACTATTTTCCTCTCTCTAGCCTTGAAAATAACACTTAGTACTATCGTAACTTTAGAGTACCTTGTTGTGGTAATCTGTTGAGTTTATCCCTTTGAGTGCATAAATTCCTCCCTTCTATTTTATATATAAAATAAAAAATACCTTCTCTTTAAAGGCCATCATACCCTAATCCTAGTCTACATGTACTTCACCACTAAACTGAGTCCCTGAGCAGTATGCAGTTGCAATTTCATATGTTGGGAATATTTTGGAACAAATAATTCTATACTTTCTCACAGGAACAGTGAACTTTTCTCCCCTGCTTCCATTAAGTTACTTCTGACTCTTTCCTCAAAGCCCTCCTTTGCTGGCATGGCTCCAGGGGTGAGATGTATGGCTGGACCTCACTTAGTGCTGTCTCACAGTTGGGCTGTGCAGACTTTGGGGCACAGGCCCTACTTCAGGGACAGGGGGGAAGGTGAGGACTCTTCACATAGTTCAGTCATAGTTAGTCATTGTTCCTAATTCCTTTGATAACACAAGTAATTATTCATAATAACAGCTGCAGTAGCAGTAAAGAGTTACAGCTGTCTGATTTATTTAACAGATTAAAGACAAGGAGTTTTCTGTAAGGCTTTTCCAGTTGTGGAATTTATCATTACTCACCACATCATGAGTCTCTGGCTGATCTGGTCACCCAAAAAAACCACTTGATCTGCTCAGTTTTAGAAAGCCAGACTTGTTGATTGTTTTGTTTTATACTCAGGTTGTTTGACAGGTTATGAAAAATCATTCTGATTTGCATATTTTGACCTGAAGTTTTTGAAACATCCATAAATGTCTCAACTTTTACTAGATTTTGCACTTGCATACCAGAGCCATTTATTTTACATTAAAACAAAAATCTAAGGGTTCATTTGGTTTGGTTTGGTTTTTGATCAATATTCTTTAAATGGGATGTTTCTGGTGGGTTCTTAGTGTTCATATAACCTGCTGGGGAAAAAAAAACAAACAAAAAAACAACCAAAAAAAAAGTCAGTGAAGTTGTACAATGTCAGTGGGAACCTCCAAGGAGATAATAGCGCTCTCTTTTCTGACTGATCAGAATTCAACCTGTTTCATCTCATAAAAGAGCTCAGACCTAGCCATGTAAGATCTTACCCCACGGTGAACACTGTATATGAAGGTAATACTGAAGTCCTGCATCTCTCTTGGAAGCCATCATCTCCCTCACCCATCCCTCCCACAGATTCCAGAGATCCTCACTGACTCTGCACATGAGAACAGCTGGAAGCAGGGTTTCACCACTAGTTCATTTATGGAAGACATTGGGAAAAAAATCCAAACTGTGAGCTCTGAATTTTTCAATAAAGTACAGCCACGAGATACTCAAGTTTATAAGCTATCAGCCTGACTGTAACCCAGAATACCTCCATGCCTACCACTCTTTCGAGTGTTGCTCCCTAAAAATTAATTACTTGCTCAGAACTAATATGTCACCTGCTCCCACCATCCTCTAGGGACTTGCCATGCAACAAGCTCACGAAAGCATCTGTGACTGGTGTTCACACAGGCTCAGCAGACAGATTTAGCCTTCTTCTCACAGTTGCATCTGTTGTGAGCAAGAGTATCTGTCATGGTCTGTTTGGGTCTCTCAAATTTACTGGACAACTAAATACAACTAGTGAATACATACATTGTGAACAAATAGTTTCTTACTGTTTAGGCAGAAAATGGCTGTCTGACAGTGCTTTGAGTCAGTAAGTTATATTTCACGTTGCATTTCTGCTCATTTTGGCAAACTAAGCAGCAGTCTGAAAAGCAATAATTAAAGCAACAACATGGTGAAAAATATTATCCACTTTAGATCTACTTAAACTTGTCACATTCAGTAAACAAAGCATAGAAAGAACAGCTAGGAAATGTAAATGACTCTGCAGTAAATTTATATTAGTCCAAACAGCTATTTCAAATGAGGTCAGTAGGGTGCATTTTCCATTTAAGAGAGTCATCCAGACTTAACAGAAAGTATTATATACATATTGAATCCTTCAAAGAAAGAGAAAACATAGTTGGCAGGCAATTTAAACAAATACTAGGTTTTCAGTTAATCCTTATAATTGCATGACAGATATTTACTGTAAAGTAGGGATCACTCCTAGTGATAGTTCATATTGTTTATACCTGATTTGATATTGGTGGTTTTAATATCCAAGTAGCACTGGAACACAGACTGAGGGATATATGTAGTATCTCCATAAGCATCTTTGTCAGTTTTGGGGCTAGGAAATATGCCACTACTTCAGCTCTGCTGTGAATAGTAGGTGGTCAAAAAAAAAAGGCTTGGTGGTATTCTTGTATTTAAGATTGAACTATGGCTATCACTAATAAACATGCAAAGTCAAGATACTCACCCTCATACTGGTGTAAATTTGTAATAATTCCAGTGGTTCAAGTGCATGACTCAAACTTACACCACTAGAAAGGGAAACTGATTGCTGTCCTGATCTTATCGTAAGTAAGTGAAGAATCTGTTATGCACGTTGCCTGTACCACAAAGCATTCTGAAATTATACCTCCTGGACTCTTAAAAAAATACTCTCCTCTCGTAGCTGAACCTTATACTGCCATTGTCCCCTCCTCTGTGGCTTCAGAGGGTTACAGGCAGTGAGAATAACTTTATTAAGCAATGCAATATTTAATAAAAAAGGGGAGAAACTAGCAGAGGTGATCACATCTGATGTGGCAGAGTAAAAGAACAGGAGCTAATGTAGGTGTTCGGGAAGTAATGCACTCTTTGGATGTGCAGATGTGTGTTCTTCCTCTCTGTCTTATCCCACATGTGTCACGCGTGGGTAATGGGGGCAGCAGTTAGGGTGAAGGATGCTGCCAGGGCACAGAGCTGCAGGAGAGGAGGGGAACAGTGGGGCTATGTTCTGGGGCTGGATGCTGGAATTTCCATCTCTGGACAACCAAAGCATATTTCACAATGCAGGAATTTACAATTAATTTTAGCATGTACAGCTCAGTAGTTCAGGGAGACACTTTCACAAGTTGCCCTTTAGGGCTCTGCAGATCTTCCCTCTGTAGGAGCAGCTGCAAACCACTTGCTGCCTCTTCTCTGTCTTCATTCAGCCTTCACTGTGAGCCTCTATATCCTAAGAGTTACCTAACTATGTTTAATCCCAATTTACATTAAACAGAGGGATGAAAAGTGATGTGAATTGTATTTGCATGGAAATTCCCTCAGTGAGGGAGTGATAATTTGCTGCATGGATGTCTTTTCATGCTTTGCTTGCAGATATTTATACTCCATGAATACCATCCCATGCGCTGCCCCTTTCCTACAATGCTACCACTTTACTGGGAAACATAAAGTCCTATCATTCCATTAACTCCCTTTTTACTCTGAATCCAAAGTAAATAGCATTGGATTGAGAAAGAGTGGTTGAAAGATTG
>NW_009952893.1:5975815-5985085 GCF_000747805.2 Chaetura pelagica | reverse complement strand
AAGAGTGTTTGAAAGATTGGATTACTCAGCTAGAGGGATTTATTCTACCTTACTAACTTCCTTACAAACATTTTCATTTGAATTTTCAAGGGCAAGAGTCCATTCTCATAACAGCTATGGCCCAGCCTCCACATGCCATTTGGTGTATCTTTATGTGGCCTGTCTTCGTCAAAATCAACAGCGGTTTTTTTTTTTCAAGTCAAGTGTTAGTACCAGTGTGGTCATAGGCCCCCATGGAAAGCTCGGGAAACCTCAGTCTTTGGTAACACGTTTAGATACCAGGTGGGGCTCCACTAATGACATGCTCTGCATGAATGCAAAGAAAAAATGCTGCTATTACCCAGCCAAGTAATATATAAGTGTTGCTAGAGGCTAAGATATAAATATTACCAGGAGAACAGTGACACAAACATGACAAGGTCACTGACTAGATTTCTTCCTGGGAGATGGCCATCATGCCCTGGAAAAAACAGTGTTCAAAGGTCAAGATAGCTCCGACCTGCATGTTACTGTGCATCCAGAGTTCCCTATGCTAGCTAAGACTCCTAATGGTGTTAAGAGGAGTTCCTTTATGGGTTTCACAGATTTATAGATTTCAGGGTCAAAAGGAATCACTGTGGTGTTATCATCCGACTTCCTGTGTAGTGTGGGCTACTGGCCTCCCCTGAACTAATTAGCTGCAGTAAGTGGTAGTAACAGAATCTCTGTTTGCACAGTTAGCACTCAATAAATAATAAAATGCAAAACCCACAGTGGATGACAAGGAGCAAGAGCCTCGAGGCTGACACAGGGGTGCAGGAGCCAGAAGGCCTGAGCTCTACCCCACTCCTCACTGCTGTGACCTTCCTGCATGCACACCACATGGAGTCAGGACCTTGGTTTCTCCCTGCCACAAGTCACTGCAGTGCTTCCCCTGTCACAGGACTCCTGCATTCTTGCAAAGTGCATTTTGGAAAGAAGATGCCAGGGAGGCCCCGAGCCCTCTTTTTCAGATGGTATGCCTTTCAGCATGAGCTAACCCCAGTCATCCTGCTTCCAGTCGGAGATCTGAAACATCAGAAAGAAACAATGTATTCTGATTTAAATGCTGGCACCTTCTAGTCGCTTGCATTTTGCTGCAGTAAAAAGGTTGTAGTCATAGTAAAGGGAATTTTTCATATTCAAGTAAGAATTGTGTGTTCAGATTTGCTGATTCAGATATTTTATTTCTTTCCCCCCCCTCCCCGTGCATCATATGTGCCCAGCAGGCCACTGCGAAGAACTGCGTAATATTTTACAAAGAAGTGCCAAGGTATTTGTGAAGGTCAGTGTCCGTTTTTGGTGTGGTGTTCTTTCCTTCACCCAGAAGTTTCCACCTTCATAAGAATTAGCTACAGAAGAGGCTTTATGAAAGATAAAGATATTCTGTTATTGTGTGACAAAGGGAATCAATAAACCCAAGCAAAGAAATAACCTGAATAACCACTTTATTTCTACCATTCACTAACAAGAGTGGCAAGAATCAGCAGGACTACTGTGTCTCCCAGGGTCTTACCTAATTCAGAGGTCTGAACCTATGTGGATTTGCTATGGTGCATACAGGGAAAATGAAACAAAAGAAAACAAAACAAACACACACACAAAAAAACCAAAACAGACAAACCAAAACAAATACAACAACAAAAAAACAAACAAACAAAAAAACCCCCACAAACCAAAAAACACCACACAGAGAAAGAAATAGAAGAGAGAGAGAAGGAGAAATGCAAAATAGAATAAAATCCTTTTGTATTGCCAACAAGCCCAACAGATAAAAAAGCTTTCCTTTGCATATCAAAAAAACCCAACACCTTTTATTTTGTCAAGTAAGTAACACAATTTGTGTTCACCCTTGGCTGCGGTTGATACAGTGTTCCTGCTCCAGTATTAACTATCCTGGAGATGTTAATAAGGAATATTTTTGAGATTTTGGTCAGAGAGATTTGTAGTAGATTTTGTAGCCACCAAAAGAGTATTGCATAATCTGAAACATCAGAAAGAAACAATGTATTCTGATTTAAATGCTGGCACCTTCTAGTCGCTTGCATTTTGCTGCAGTAAAAAGGTTGTAGTCATAGTAAAGGGAATTTTTCATATTCAAGTAAGAATTGTGTGTTCAGATTTGCTGATTCAGATATTTTATTTCTTTCCCCCCCCTCCCCGTGCATCATATGTGCCCAGCAGGCCACTGCGAAGAACTGCGTAATATTTTACAAAGAAGTGCCAAGGTATTTGTGAAGGTGTCAGTGTCCGTTTTTGGTGTGGTGTTCTTTCCTTCACCCAGAAGTTTCCACCTTCATAAGAATTAGCTACAGAAGAGGCTTTATGAAAGATAAAGATATTCTGTTATTGTGTGACAAAGGGAATCAATAAACCCAAGCAAAGAAATAACCTGAATAACCACTTTATTTCTACCATTCACTAACAAGAGTGGCAAGAATCAGCAGGACTACTGTGTCTCCCAGGGTCTTACCTAATTCAGAGGTCTGAACCTATGTGGATTTGCTATGGTGCATACAGGGAAAATGAAACAAAAGAAAACAAAACAAACACACACAAAAAAAAAACAAAACAGACAAACCAAAACAAATACAACAACAAAAAAACAAACAAACAAAAAAACCCCCACAAACCAAAAAACACCACACAGAGAAAGAAATAGAAGAGAGAGAGAAGGAGAAATGCAAAATAGAATAAAATCCTTTTGTATTGCCAACAAGCCCAACAGATAAAAAAGCTTTCCTTTGCATATCAAAAAAACCCAACACCTTTTATTTTGTCAAGTAAGTAACACAATTTGTGTTCACCCTTGGCTGCGGTCGATTTGTGTTCCTGCTCCAGTATTAACTATCCTGGAGATGTTAATAAGGAATATTTTTGAGATTTTGGTCAGAGAGATTTGTAGTAGATTTTGTAGCCACCAAAAGAGTATTGCATAATGGCCATCTATGTGTGGAATGTGACCACTTTACTCAACTTTGAACATGAAACTAGTGGACATCATACCAACACAACACAGAAAAAAGATACATGGCTCTCAAGGGATCACTCACATGCTTACAAGTGTATAACACTTACAGAGCCAGAAGCTTACAGAAGGAAAACAATTATTTTAGAGGTCACCCATTCTGGGTTAAATTTAGCTGTCACAGGGGAAAGCCAATTTTGCATGTTATTTTAGGGATAGAAGGGTTCCCCATGATAGCATGTCCATTTTTGCTTACTCACAAAAACTGCTTTCTGAAAATGGCAGTTGGTTTTGCATTTTCTGTTCATGGCTTGTTCCATCACTTCATTCCTACACCCCAACTCCCACTCAGAAACTGAAGACACTCCATATTTTTGGTACCAAAAGTTCACTTAGCCCAGCATAGAGTGTTCAGTGGTCTCAATTGCAAAAGGAAAGATTATATAATACAATTTACAGGAAGCAATCCATCCCTTAGTAAATTTTCATCTGAATTTTTGTTATTTTTTGCTGTTTGTAGGGGGTGATATATGAAAATGTCTAACTTACTTTGAATCTCACAGAGCCTTTCAGGCTAAAATAGTAGGACTAAACAAATGAACAAAATTTAACCTGCTACTTCCCTTTTACACCTGCAGTTGGAGTCAGTAGGCACCACATCAGGTGCCTGGCCACACTGACCACTCTGTTGCCACCAGAGCCAGCAGAACTGGCATCGCACCATTTGCCACCTCTACTCTGCCATGTCCCTGTAGGGTTCATGACAAAGCCCCAAAATACCATACTTTAGAAATATCCCAGCATGGTGATGAATATAAAGTCTTCTTTCGCTTGAACACTTAATCTATTATCTAAAAGCTCCATGTTAAAAAGAAACATTTGTCTTGAAGGAAAAACTTTTTACTGTTCCTCATCTGTTTTTACAAATCCACACTTAGTCTGGCAAAGATATCCACTGTCATTTTAAATGAAAACTGACTGAATGTTACATCAGTTTAAAATTAACTCATACTGGAGTCAGACTTTATCATAAGGCAGCTGGGTTTTATTCCTATTTTTTAAAAAGAACATATGGATTATGACAGAACCTATTAAATATCTCTGGAGTGTATCTGGGAGGCTGTGTTGCTTTACTCTGAGATACATTATTGAATTTCTGTCTGAGCATCTTAGTCTCCTGTAGGCTCCCTTCAAGTTACAAGAAGACACAAACCAGAAAGGCCTTTCCTAAGCATGCTTGAAAACATAACTGGGTGAATGGCAGTTTCCTTGCTGATTCTTTGGACAAGTTGCATAGGTGACATTTGAAATTGGTTTTTTTCTTGCCCTGGTTAATACAGATGAAATGTGCACAGCTAAATGAGTGAACCAGGGATCATCAACATTTCACCTCACCTCTGCATTACCTGGTAGAACAGGTAACCTACAACACAGCAGTATCTTTTGTAGAGATTAATGGCCTGGTTTGCAAATGCTTTTACTAGATTTCTTGCTAATCCTACAGTTATGGCAAATATATTTCTGTCTCTTCATTCTTTTTACTGCATTATGATAGCAGTGTTTTCATATACAGCAAAATGAGAGAGCATTAAGACAGAACACAGCTGCCAGCCTGTGTCTGCAAAGCCCTCCAGGAATTTCTGTAAGAGGGTGTATGAAAAGAGGTTACTCAGAGGAAGCTGGATAGGCAATTTCTAGGCAGACTGAGTGCATTTACCTGGCTGGGAATTTGTGGAGGAAACTGTGGTTACTGCCCCTCCTCTCCTGAATAGTGCATGGGATCTTTAGCAACCACAATGGTCAAGATTCCAGGGTTTAGTTTAATTACTGGGAGACACTCTGTACCTTTAGTGCAGGGGGAAAAAGAAAAGTAGAGTTTGGTGTGTAGAATGTGTGCGTTTTAAATGGCATTTGATAGCCCTTAAAAGCTCTGTGCTGGAGCAGCTCAGATGCTTTCTTGTTTAGAAAACTTATGAAGCAGAAATTCTGTTGAAAGAAACTTCACTGGAATACATTAAGACCTTTCACTTGTCAGCAGCTGACATAATGAATGTTGCTGGTCTTTACAAAGAAGAAAATGTAATATTTCATTTTTATTAAATTGCAGAATTAGTCTTACTTGTTACACTGTTGCAAACTTGTGTTTTACTCTGGTTTGTTTTATAATATATTTTGTGTTACTACCTCATAATTAAGACTTATTCTGTAAATGCTGCCTGTAAGCTGCCACTGCAGTCCCTGCCTGTGCATTTTAAATACAATGTCTGTTGACACTGATGGCAAATATCCATTATTATGAACTGTGTGATTTTTGGCTCATAACAATGTATAGAGTCTTTAGAGTAACACAGAACAAAAGCATTTTGACTGTAATGTTCCAAGTTATTTGCAAAACGAGCAGTAAAAAACATTTTCAGACCTAACAGCATGAGTACTTTTATTGTGTTGTTTTGCCAATAAACACACTATTTCTAAAGGAGAAAAAAAAAAAAATCGGTTTTCTACCATTGATTTTTAAGAAACTTGTAGTAGAAAAAGTCAACTCATCTTAAAAAATAAAATTAGAGAAACAAGAAACAGTCAAAAGGAAATTAGAGAGACAATTTGAATACATGAAGCTTCTCTGAAGGTGAAGCATTAGCAAAGGATTTCATCACACTCACCTATCAACCACCACTTTTAGCACTGATTACATGCTTGTGACTTGAACTGGAGACATAAATCAGGCTACTGCTGACAAATCCAATTAATTTTCTGATCACAGAAACGCAGCATACCTTTCTGGCACAATTTGCACTTGCAAACAGGAAAGAGGAGAACCAGCATGTCTGGAAACTTACTTTTGAAAATTTAGCAACAAGCTTCTGAAGATCTACAAAGTGGAAATAATAAGAATAGCTGTAGAGAAAGCTTTTTAAGTAAAAAATACAATTATAGTAGGAATGATAGTCTAGGAAACTGGTATGCTAAAAAGACATTAAGAGTCCAGCATGCTAACCTATAATCTGTTAGTGGAACTTCTGTAGTGAGATGAAGTCTCTGAATTGCCCTAATCAGCTTCAAGTGAATAAGGTTTGGAGTATTGTTCATACTGTTTCAATATTTAACAGTGGTGAAAAATAACTTTCTTTTATTACGTCTGCATAAGAAGCTAATCTTCCACTTAAATTCCAAAAGTCAGTTTTTTCTTTAAAATGTTTCCTACTACATCTAGTGGAACTTCTGTAGTGAGATGAAGTCTCTGAATTGCCCTAATCAGCTTCAAGTGAATAAGGTTTGGAGTATTGTTCATACTGTTTCAATATTTAACAGTGGTGAAAAATAACTTTCTTTTATTACGTCTGCATAAGAAGCTAATCTTCCACTTAAATTCCAAAAGTCAGTTTTTTCTTTAAAATGTTTCCTACTACATCTCTTTTTTTTTTTTTTTTTTTTCCCTCAGATGTCAGTGATCCAGTAGTTTGAATGAAGGCCAAATAGACCACATTTTGCTGTGAACATAGTGATTGCTGAACCCCTCTTCATGTAATGAGGTGACAGAAAAGCATCAAAACATCTGTAGTTATAAATCTTGTGATCTCTTTGGAGAGAGAAGGGGACAACAGACTCTTATCATGAGACAGGATAATAAAGGAAGTGCTTCTCTTTGCATTCTGCAGTATTGCAAATACATTGTGTTGTCTAGAGTAGAACTCCTCTTCCACCATCTTCTCCAATACCAGAATACGTTCTTCTCAAATTAGTCCAACTGTAGGGGAAAGACAATATGTTTTGCATTCAAGGAAGTTACAGGGTTTTTGCATTTTGTTTTTAATAAATCCAAAAGAGCTAGAATATTTTAGTAGAACACCATCCAGCCACTAAATCCATCTGCAATTGAAGACCTCTCAAGGTTTTTGCAGTCACAACTCACCTTGTTCCCTTTTCCGTGAGCAGATCATTCTCCAGTGAGTGAGGGTGAAGGCAAATTCAGATATACAGGGCCAAAAACATACCACTGCTCTCCTGAGCTGCCTTTGCATCATATGAAAACCTCCTGTGCTTCATTCAAGATCACACATGACTGCAGTAATCTTGCCCATTCTTTTTACTTGTCTTCCATAAGGCTTTTAGTTTATAAGAATGTAAAGAGAGAAATAGAACAAGATTGGATGGAGGGATCCATTAGGATATGGATGAAGAACCGTTTTCTTTCCTCAGTGAAAGTAAATTCATTCACATTAAATTACTCTTTAGATTGCTTTAACTGACCATATGGTATGAGTTTTGGGGCAATTGGTGTACAGAAACATTTTAGATTTTTTGTTGTTTGGCAGCTGTGAATGAGATATTAATATTATTGAGCAAGGCATACAGGCACATGTGTGAGACTGACTTTCTGAAGTTGCTTTTCATCTTCTCCCTGATCAAATATTGTACAAGAAAGATACTGGATGAAATTCAGCCTTGGTGTGGCAAAATGTGTAACATGAGTTGTGGACCTAAATTCCATCCTAGCTGTTCTCTGGGTGGCTTTCCATACCACAATGGACAAGTGGGCAACACAGTTTAAAAGGACTAAAAAAATTGACTCCCTCCTCACTAATAGCATGAATTTATGTTGCTCTCTCTCTCTTTATAGGCGCCTACATATTTATGAATTCAGTGGCCCCTTCCCCATTGCAACTTTACTGATACAGTCAAGTCTTTTCCTAATTGTATTGTGTGCTTATTAGTTGCAGTTCATCTCCCAGACTGTCTTCCCTATGTGTAGATTATTGCAGATCTCAGGAATTGCTCTTAATGGTAGCTGTGAATGGGGAAAACAGACATTTTGCTTCCAGAGTAAGTTACACAAATTCTTTTTTTTCTTTTTTTTTTTCTTTTTTTTTTTTTTTTTTAGCACAGTGAATATTTAAAAATTGTATCAATAGGCCTCTTAGGAGTTTTTGTCTCAATCCAACATTAAGCCGAGCTGTTGTACTTGCTAATTCTCAGGGCAAAATCTCATTTGTTCCACAAGACTCTTTTTCTTGTTTGACATGTATTCTCCAGTGGGAATTCCATCACTCTTTGATTTAATTCTTCCAGATGTTTCATGCATCCTATTATGAGCCTCTTCAAAGAAAGACTAGTTACTGGTCTAGAAAGCAGTTGCATTTTCATTGTTCCAGGGAAGGTAATAATTTTATGCTAGGAAACAGGAGCAAAAAAGTGTATGGGTAGTTGAGCATATATGTGTCTATATGTACGTATATAAATCAGTAACGAAGAACTCCCTAAAATCCTGTGAGTTAAACCCAATGGAAATATACTACATTTAAGCAGCAAATACATACATAAAAAATACATTCTATCTGAAGGTAACAGTATCCTTGGGAATGGAAGATTTAGGGCTTTTAACTTCTCTCCTTTCCACATAATGATTTGCTTTGTGTTTATAAAGGGGTGTTGTTACAAAGGGGGGTAGTATATTGCACCTGAAAGCCATAATGCCCTCATGAAAGACTGTAACAAAGTAGACATTAGTAGAACAGATTTTAAATTTTGGCACTTGAAGAATCATTACACTTCAAACAAGGAAAGACAAAAGCATGGCTGAACCTTTGTGCTCTCTCAGAACTTACAAGTTGCTCCTATAGTAATTATTTTGTGAATGTGTCTATATTGGCCATTTGTATCATGTACTGTCCACAAATTCTCTGCACACATCATTCTTTTCCTAATACAATGCTTTTTCATCATTGCCATGTAACTATTGTTTAGGCATCATTACTTCTAATTCACTCCTGATCTCTAGGCTTGGGAGGAAGGAATAATTAGCTACTTTTTAAAAGAATTTTTGGCATCATGTTGTGTCTCTTCTGTTCTTTCAAATAGAAGTCACATGTTCATTTCCTCTTCTAAATGTTCATAGAGTATGACCAGCTAATACCACATCATAATTCAGTGGCCCACACAGACTTAAATCATTGAGCTAATGCTTGATTTTTCTTCAGGAGCCTTCTCAGTTCAAGCTACTTTTCCTCTGAGGAGTTATGGAAAGGCTCAAACATTCTCAGCAAACACCAAAATTTCTGCTCAAATTTTATGTGATGCTAAACTATCTGAAAATAATCCTTTTGCTTCTTTTGTCTTAAAAAAAAAACAAAAAAAAACAAGAGGCAACGCAGGGTAGATACTCAATATCATAAGCTCTTTTGCCCAGTCCTGTACCTTTCCAGTTTCAACCCAACATTTCCAATAACTTTGTCTCCAGACAGTAATAGGGCAGATTTTGCTGTCTTGAATTTTCACTAATGAAT
>NW_009952893.1:5961075-5975775 GCF_000747805.2 Chaetura pelagica | reverse complement strand
CACTGCCTGGCTTTTCTAAAAGCAGAAAAGGCTTCCTTCAGTAACACATGGTTCTGTGAGAGGAACCTAACTTGTAAGGACCGTAGAAAGCTGGAACAGATGCCCTCAGCCTCCATGCTGCTACCTGTAGGCCACCTAGGTCCTGTCATGTGGAGTACAAGGAGAACTCACCTTTCAGTTAGAGATGCAAGAAAGACAGAGGAGCTGAGAACCCTGACTATTAATATACCACACTGGAAAAACTACCCTCAAACCCAAAACATAGGTGGAAGAACAGTGATTAGGCTCACATAAACTTTGTGACTTTAGTGCCACAAATGTGTTGAAAATTGAACTTGATGGTTTTCATTCAAAGTGATTTAAATGACATCTGCCAGTTTTCTGTGAGATTCATGTTAGGACTGCTGATCTTTCAGTAGTAGTAGTACTAGTAGTAGCAGTAGTAGTAGTATGTATGTATGTGTGCCTGGCATGTATTTGTCCCTGTAAAAATACAGTAGAAAGAAGAAATATTTGGATTTATTTACCTTGAAAGAGCCTTCCAAAACTACAAAGCTAGCAGCTAGACATAGCACTTTCAGACAGCCATATCTAAAATAATGTGCCCAGGTTCTCACAGCAGCTCCAGCAGAAAATAAGCCTACAAGTATCAGCCTTTTTTTCACCTGTAAAGGTTATAGCCACTGAAAGTAAAACCTGAAATTTCTTTACCCTTCCAAACTCTTTTGTGGCAGAAAACAATGCAAACCCTTCAGAAAACCTGAGTTCCCACTGTGGCCCAGCAATAAGGCAAGGCTTTGGTCTGAAAATTATTAACTTAGGTACAGGAGGAGATGACTGAAACCTTCCATGTGTAACTAGCAGTTAGGTTGTTATGGATTATTAGGTTCACAAAAACTAGATCACAATCTGTAATTGCTTACACGTGGCAATAGGGACCTCTTTGGTCACAAAACTAGAACATCATGCAATCCAATGGCTACAGGTGGGACTAAAATTACTTTTTAAGTGTGTAATTGCTCCCTGAAGCAAAACAATTCCTTATGGTCTTTGTTACTCAAAGCCCTTCAGCTGAACATCTCTCTTCTTCAGTCACGAGTTACTGAGTTTGATATTGTTCACTAATTTGAGTGATGATCTATCACTAGCAATAAGGGTGACATGAGGGAGAGCAATTATTTAACAGAAAAGAATAAAAGTCTGGAGGGAGCTATGAACTAGGCTGGGGTAACACATTAGTCCCTCATGAATGAGAAAGTTATGGAACCAACCCATATTCCCACTGACTTATCTGAAGCCAAGTTTACCCCCTGAGTCTTTAAAAGTATGATTTATGTGTGCTGTGTATTTGTATTTGTATGGGTGTGTTGACATTCTTATGTTGAGGGAGAGGTAAAATACAGGTTTAGAGCAAGTAGCGTCACTCTTTAGTTCTCAATTTTTTATCTTTGTTCTGACATGTGAATGTTGATATGTTAGTGGTTAGTAATGGTGTAGCAGTGATGATCCAAGTGTATCATTTGGGTACACTCTAATTAATTATTCTTGATAACCTGGCTTCACATTCACCCTTCAAGTCTTGCTGCTAACAATGTTGTTATTATTTAGCTTGCCTGGAAGTGACGTTTTGGTTTGATATTAAGTATCACATATTTCTTCTTGTGGCTTATTTCCTTTGTTCTGTTTTCCCTCAGTTTTGAAGAAAGAAGCACTTTTCCCAGAAACTTGGTACCTCTGAATTATTCAAAATACTATTACATACACTTTAGCAATGTCCTGAGGGTCAAAACATGTTGAGGTTTCATCTTGCCAGAATATAATTTTTTTTAAAGGGGAGTGATAGGGTAAGTATTCAGTGGGTGTAACACGTGCTAGTAGGGTAAGAGGAGAGGAAGGAATACCTAGGAGGAAAGTGTTTCTAGGTGAAAAAGAAGATTGTACCTGTTGTGTGACTGGACATTTTACTGCCTGAGAAAGAAGAGCAGATCAGTAGCAGTGGTCCCCTGTTGTCACCTGCCCCATGTGTACTCAAGCTGATGACTCCTGCTTGCTCCTTCTGTGTTAGCAGAGGCTTTGCTCTGGCTCAGAAAGAAGCAGGATGACCTAGTGTGAACCGAGTAGGGGGTAAAATGAGTGACACATGGATTCAGCAGTAATTCTGCATTTCCTTGATTTTGTCAGTTTAAAGTTGACCTCTTAACCTTAATGTAGATTTTGTCATTTATTTTTTATGCCTGGTGTACCCACCTTAATACAGGGACAACAGTTCATGCTGAGTGTTTTATACGTAATTTATATCCAATACTAAAACCCTTTGTACTGCTTTAAGGGGTTATAAATTCACTGTAGCCTAGAGGATACGTTAATGCAAAACTCCTGGCCCACGTATTTTACTTGATATGAATTGCCTATGATTTTCCAACCTATCCTTTTTGCCAGCAATATATAAAAAGAAAAGTCGCAGAATGTATCCATAAGCAATAATAAAGGCTTCCTTCCTGGGAATATCCACATCTCTAATCACAATTGTCCACCAAAGTTTGGATGAAATTTTAATTGTTTACTTTAATTTGTTATCCACAGAGCAGTTCTGTTTCCCAGTCTTGTACATCATCTGAAGCTGTGGTGGTAGAAGAGAAGTATAACAACACTTTATCCAATTTTATTGCACTCCATCATTCAAATTAACAACATACTAAGAGTTCTGTTGTATTTTGTCTTGTTTGTTTACACTTTGGCTAAGATGAGATAAACCTGCTATTATGGTGCATAAAAGTCATCCTAAGGGCACTCCAATGTGTTCTGTGAAACTAATACTATAAGATACATCCACTTATTCTTCACTGCCTTGTTTATTATTGGCCTTTCTATCTTTGTACAATGACATTAGTGGTTGAGATACTTTCTAGATGTGAAAAGCATAGGCCTTTCCCACAAGAATTTGCACTTTTGGGGCACTATTCTACAGCCTTTTGTACACTTTGATTTTCAGCAGCTTGCAGGACTATACATTAAATTATGATGTGACAAAAATAAATAGAAAGGAAAAAAAAAATAGAGAAGGAAAAAAGCAAGGGAAAAGCCAAGACAGACCACTGTGTGCTAGCTAAAGGAGTTGTATTTGCA
Organism: Chaetura pelagica; assembly: GCF_000747805.2. Taxonomy (NCBI): domain Eukaryota; kingdom Metazoa; phylum Chordata; class Aves; order Apodiformes; family Apodidae; genus Chaetura; species Chaetura pelagica. The sequence goes on along the minus strand of NW_009952893.1, from coordinate 5,972,649 downwards.
TCTTTAGAGTTCAAGAGTGGGTTGGAACATATCAACATGTATGTATTGAAAATCCCATTTCTGCCATGAGATCGATATTAAAAAGAAGAGGAGGTAGAGCTGGACATTTGTTTGGAACCAATTGGAATTTCACTACTTTTTATATGTATGAACATGGTCTCTCAGTTACTTAAGTGGTGCTTTCTTTTCATACAGACTCCATTCTTTGGATCTGTATGACAGAGCTCCATCATGGAGAGTTTTCCAGGTGGAGACACAGTCAAGTTGCTGACCTGATGTGGAAGCAGAGGTGAAGGGGCAGATCTCAAGTGTAGGCTCCAGTAGGAGCAATGAAAGATGAGGGAAACAAAACTGGGTTTCATGTAACCATTTTGGTTATGCTAAGACTCCGTTTGTAGCAGTAGCTGGAGGAGACCGCCTGCTGCTCTAGCTCCTGCTGTTGCTAGACAGATGAGGATCAGAGTGCTGTTACTACATCTCTGAGGCTTCCAGTTTCCCCTTTCAGTGCTGCATAGGATCATGGCCTCTCTGGGTTCTCAGGGATGGCTTGCTCCCCACCAAAATCTCAGGGGAATACATTCTGTGCAACAGAGCCAGGTTACAACTCCTGGAGAGGGAAAAAAAAATGAATCCAGGAAAACTGCAAAGAAAATTCAGGAAGCCAGGTCATGATTATAGATGCAATAGTTTCTTATGAAAGGCTGCAAGGGATCCTTAAGATTTAAAATAAGCTGTCAGAGCTTCAGTTTTATATTCAAATAAAACAGAACAAAAATTAAATTAAAATTATATTTCCTTATGGACACAGCTTCTCATGAAACCACTCGGGAGTTTTGATTAAACACAGAGCCCAGAGAAAGTAGACTGTATTATGTACAACATTTCCAACAGTCCTCAAACTTCCCTTGGCAGCCTCTCATCCAGGTGCTTAACAAACCAAACACACCTTTATTTCATTCAGTCTTTCAGGCTCTCAGTCCGTGATGTTAAGAAACAGATACATCTACTGTAGTTGTACAGAGACATGCCCAATACACTAGGTACTGTGTCTCCTAGCAATAAGCACACAAAAAAGCTGTCATCCCATGTAGGGTTAACATAATACTGAGGAATTGTTTGTTTGTTTTTCTGAAGGGGAGCACAATTGGTCAGGCTGTTGTAAACGGAGTCAAAATAGATTTCAGCAAAGAGTTACATTTCACTGAATTATTTGTGACGGCTTTGATTAATCACAGATGTGATAATCAGATTTTTTCAATTTCTTATTAACTACAGTACCTTTTTTTTTTTTTTTTTTTTTTTCAGGACCTGACCCAAAGGCTGGCTTTGGTCCAGCCTTGGCAGCTCACAGTCGCTGCGCAAAGAAACAGGTAGCCTCTGGCTCTTTGTTTGTTTTAAAGTTTCTGTGATGATTGCAATCTGGCAGTAAGAAGACAGATCCACGTTTTGTTTTATACAATTGTTATAACACAGGGAAATTTTGTAAAATCCCTGGAAGCCAGTGATGAAACAGGACAATGCTCCTCTGTCATTACTCCCCACCAAACACTAAAGATCAGAATCTGTCCTGTGTGTTTAGGAAGAACTCCCTCTGAAAATTAATTAAGACCTAGGGTTTTTAAATGTCACCAAAATATATATATTTAAGAGATAAAAGGAAAAAATGACTTTGAGGTTACAGTCAACACTTAAGTTAATTTAAGTCAATTCTGTTTATTTTACTTACAGGCAGTGAGAGGAATCAGATTTCAACACATCACACACCTGCATCTTCAGGGTTTGTTTGCTTTCCATCCCATGACTTCATTCAGTAGACAATAGTAACAGTCAGTAAGAGCACAATATTTTCTAAGCAAAAATTAATGAAAATCCACATCTCAGTTTCTAGGGTTTAAGTAAACATTAAGGACCATGGGGGAAATTTGGGATATTGCAAACAGCCGATAGTTATGCCCTCAGGTTGCTCAGAAGCTGCAATAGTTAACACCGAGCCCTGATCACTAAGTGCTGATGTTTGCCGCTAGGCTGCTGCTGCTGAAAATCAAGTTGTCACCTTAAGGTTTCTGTACTCCCATTTTAACAGGGAATGGATGGAAACTTCCAATATTTTCTAGGCCACAAAACACATCAGCAAGTACTAACAGACTTTTGTTTCTCTTTTCTCAACTTGTTTATATATCAGACTTGAGCTCCTGAAGTTAGTTAGAAGGACTTTGTTTTTATGAAGCTTCGAATCTGCCCGTTGAGTGCACAAAGACTTTTAAACTGGAGGGCAGAGCATAAAGGCTCACACATGTGGACATCTCCACATCCAGGAGACCGCGTGTTTATGTGTGTATATGCAGGTGGCTGGCAAGCAGGTAGATATGTTCCTGACATTTGTTTTTGTTTTGTTTTTACTTCAAGGTGCATGAGCTCTGCACTTCCATCTGAAGATAATTCCTCAGTTCAACTCTAAGTTACATAAAGAGTAATGAAGCTTGGGGTAAAAAAAGTAAGATTTTCAATGTGTTTTCTGACTATTTGTGAGGAATTGAGGTCTACTGGGAGGACACTACCCTCTATTTATCTTTCCTTTTTAACTTGAGGTTAAGAACCTAATAAATCTCCCCAAGTAGTCCCCCTTTACCTCACAGACATCACAGCTGAATCTCTGTGGTGTGCAGCTAGCAACTACCACCCATTGCAGCTGCTTCATAAAACTGCCCGAACACTGTCTTTCTGCTTTTACTGTCTTCCCATAAATTAGTTGAAAAATGTAAAAACCTGGTAAAAATAGAAAGAGAAGATGCTGTAAAGAATCAGACAATAAGAATTCAAGGAGCTTCCCAGGGAAGAGTTTCCAGAAAGATACATATGAATATCCCCTGTTGGGATTTTTTGTTTTTATGTGTTGGTTGTTGTTTTTTTCTTTAAGCTGGGGATTGTTTTCTTGGCAGAAAGGGCAGGAGATCAAGTCCTCTAACACCCATGAAGTTCAGGGATCAGTAGGGCAAAGCAGCTCAAAACATCCCCTCGCCATCACAAGAAAAGTTGCCGGACTCCCCTGACTGTTGGTGTGATGGTTTTCCTCGGAGACATGCTGCCACCAGCAGCTAGTGGCTTGGAATAGGAGCTGATATTCCCATCAATCATCTGAGAGATGGTGTTGGAGTTTCCTGCTATTCCTGCTTTAAAATATTGCCTCCTCTCCCCATTTCAGTCTCTTTGCTTTGTGGAGCTGCTACAAGCATCTCGGAAGAGGGCACACGTTCAAGAGCAATCTTTCCTACATCTCCTGTGATGGGTGTTTAGAGGTTTCTTTTTCATCCAAGTATCATGTATTCATCAGTCCAAGACTACAAGGCCCAAAGAGAGAATACAATTACACAGAAGTGAACTTCAGAAGCAAAATTGTTAAAGCACTTGCAATGACTTGTATGCAAGATATTTTCATTTCCTAAAATGCAGAACAAAGGAGAAAAGGGAATGGTCACAAATGGAAACACACAGTTCATTTTCTTCTGTTTCAGTTTAAAAACAGACCAGAAGGGAAATAGTTACTTCAGAGACAGTAACTTCTCAGTCTTCTCACCAAAGCCAAAGAGTATTGCATCACTCTTAAATACTTGGCACAGGATTTGGTTTGTTTGTTTCCAAGCAGAGAGTAGGGATGTTCAGATTTGAAGATTTTAGGTTCATTTAGAAAGACAAACAGAGCTGTGACTACCTGTGTCTGACTTTCTGTAAGACTGAAATATTTGGGAGACTGATGATCTCTTTCGCTCTCTCTCTTTTTTCCTATTCCGTGGCTGGAATTTAGCATTTCTTTTCCAGACAATCTTTCCTCTATCCAATAACAAGCATATTATTTTTACCCTCTCTCACTTTGTCATGATGAAACATCTTCTGCAAACTCGGACCAGGCTCTTCATTGCCAAAACCAGCTGCTATTACCAAGAAAACTGGGGAGTATCCAAGTGAGACGTGGCAGCATTGTTTTAGATACTGGATGTACTGCAAGTTTTAGACCCTGATATTTTTTGAAGGTACTCAAAATGGAATGTTGAAGAGGTTCTTGTTATATAAACAAGAAATAATTGCAATATTCCAATGTAGGATTTTATTTTAGTCATCCTCACTTGAAAGCTTTGAGTTTTATATTGGTAATGAAAGGAACCTCGTCCTTCTTTTATCCTTCTTCTTTAAGAACTTTCCGAACTTTTTCTCATGTATTCCACAGTTATTCAAGTTTCCCATACTGGAAATGAACTGAGTGGTGATGTGGGAAGATGTAAGAAAAATGAATAATAATAACTGTATTGTGGAGGATGCTAAACATGTTCAGATTTATACAGAAAAATAATTCCTCTTGTTGTCTTGAAAACTGCTTGATTACCACTAGAATATTAGTCTTTAATTTTTACCCCTAGGTTACCTAAATAGTTTAGTAACATCAAGGATGGATGATATTTTTCTGAATCTCTTTTACCTCTGCTATGCAGTGAAGTTGAGCCACTCTGTACAAAGGTTACACCCAGTTAAAAGAGGCTGTTAATTATTTATGAGACAGCAAGAAGACCAATGGGACTTTCACTTGTCCTTCTGGAGAAATAATGAGACCATTACAGTCTGTTTAACACCATGAAAAACAATATCCACAAGTGACCTTTCAGAATCATTGCCAGCTTGGATTTATGGCCATCATGTACTCTCATCAAGTAAGAATATCAAAGAGGGGCTTAAAGGTAGATCAGCACTTCAAATGGCAACAGCACCCTTAGGTCCAAGGATTATAAAATCTCTTCATTTTCCTTTATTTCATTCAAGTGAGTGAATGTCTCTCACAGACCAGATCTGATAGCTAGTGTTGGTTTTGTTGAGTTCTGGGAGCCTACGGGATACTTCAGGTTTGTGCTGTGATATGATAAAACAATAATGCCTGAGATATTGCCACGTCTGCTAAAATGGTCAAAACATCTCTACTTGGAGAAAAACTTTGGCGCTCTGTTCCTTCAGCCACACAGTCTCTGAAACCAGCATTGGAAATTGAAAGACTGAAAGCATTTTTAGGCCACTGGTATAAAGGAACTGAATACCACCATCACCTCTCAGAGATGAGAATTAACTTAACAATAAAAATACATAAAACTCTGGTTCAAAAGCAAAAATACAGTTTGCCTTTCCTTTATGATAGCAGATTATACTGAAGTAGATACAATTTCAATCCTGATCCCTAGGTGGGTTTGAAAAGACACGTACATCTATCAGAATGGTGACTATAGGAAGAAATAATAACTTAATCTAAATGCTGTCAATGAACAAAACAGCAGCATGTAGGACACATGCAGCTGTGAAACTGTAGATGGAATAACAAGGAAACAGAAGCTAACTGCATATCTTGAAACAGATGTGAAGCAGAAGGGGCATGTTCCAAGCAGCTGATTTTATTTTTTTTTTTTTTAAAAAAGGGCATTGAACTAATTATAATTGATTGCTTATCTTTAAAAAATTACAATAATTGGTGATATGCAGTTCCAAGAAGCAGGCTCAGTCCTTGTCTAAATGACTGCACAACAGCATGGCTGAAACATCTTAATGTGGTAAAAGAGCATAGCCTGCAAGTACCAGTGCCAGGGGAACAAACTTGGCATCCAAGGAAAGCTGAGTCCAGGCACAATGCACAAAAGCAGTAAGATGTTTATTCATCTTCTGTCATGAGCATCACATTCATGCTTTTCTTGGCCAAAGTGTTGTAACCTCCTCCAGCTTCTGTCTTGTCTGTCCCTTCCTTCTCCACCAAAGCACCAACAGCAATTTTCTCATCTGGTACAGCACAGGAATAGCAAGGGACATGTTTTCTTTACTGTAACCCTCTGGTTATAAAAATTGTTTCTCCTTTGATGTCAGAAGCCATTTCTTAACTTTACTTCAGACTCTGCATATGAACAACACTGACTCTTGTGGAGCTCAATGCAAGCACTCTGCTCCTCTGTGCTAAATAATCCATCTACCTATGCAGCAGCACAGCTCCAGCTGTCACTGCTGCTGCTGACCATCATGTTCCCAACCTGTTCCCCTAACACTCTCCTGCATCACGACATGGCACTGCCTCCAACCAGTTCCATTCAGCAAGCAGAAGCATGTGTCTTCTCAATAGAAGACAACTCTCAGAGTCTGGATCAGCTCCACAGTGTCCTGTTTGTACTGCCTGATGATATCATCACCATGGATGGATTATCTGTACATAATGACACAAAACTTCTAAAGCCAAAGTAACTGCAGATCTATAGAAAAATTTGTGTCTCTTTTTCATATGGAGTCGTTTCAAGACCCTCACATCTTCTGGAAAGGAGGTGTTTATTGAACTTCTAGTCAGAAGGCATTTCACAAGGAACATTCTGAGGATAGAATTACCAGATTTTGCTTCAGGGCAACAGAACCTGTATTCCTGTTTGCCCTTCACAGTTCAGAAGCTCAAACAACTGTATATCCTCCCATAACTCATTAGCTGTCAGGAAATTGTAGGATTAAGCATGGTATAATCTTCTCTTTCCTCCACTTACCTTTAAAATCCTTCAACTCTATATTCTGGATTTTCCTTCCTTCCTTCCTTCCTTCCTTCCTTCCTTCCTTCCTTCCTTCCTTCCTTCCTTCCTTCCTTCCTTCCTTCCTTCCTTCCTTCCTTCCTTCCTTTCTTCCTTCCTTCCTTCCTTCCTTCCTTCCTTCCTTCCTTCCTTCCTTCCTTCCTTCCTTCCTTCCTTCCTTCCTTCCTTCCTTCCTTCCTTCCTTCCTTTTTTTCCCACAGCAAATGAACTGGAGTATTTACACACATTAAATATTAAATGCTGTAACATCCAAGATCACCTAAATCCTAAGAACAACACTGGCTACTTTCCAACTCAACAGCCTATAATCTGTATATTTTTTTTCTAGTTCACTTTCAGAGCTCTATTAAATTCAGAGTCATCTGGTGGTCTTCTACAATCCAGTATTTTAAGTTGTCATTGGTCATTTCTTAAAAAGTAACATGAGGTAAAATCTGCCTCTCCATTTTGTGTCATGAGCAGTGTATTTGTGGTCTGCTCTTGAAGCCTTCCCACATCCAGCCTCTCCTTTCCACCCCCTTGAATAATTTGATACACCATGTCAAAAACAGAGCCAATGTTTGAGGAATAGAATATCTGCCCAAATGGTTTAATCTGAGTTTTCACTTTGGGTCTGTCGAGCACCTGCTGACAGGGAGCAGATTCCTCACTTCTTGCTGTTCAACATATAACTGGATTGTAAATGAAGCTTTTGACGTTGCCTCCGTTACTAAAATCTGGATGCATCCTTCCATCAAGTGATCTCTTCCTCAAGTCCTCATCTATCACTTTGATATTCCCCTTTGAAAGAAACCAAACTTCCAGGGAGCAAAGTACCAGAAGGGAACCATTAGGAGAGGTTGTTTGGGGAGCAAATTATCCACACAGACCATCAAGTTTTGTCTATTCATTTTTATAGGTTCAAGACAAACCTTGATCAAAGAGTGCTTCCTTCCTACCCCAGCCCCCAAACTACAACAGAAGCAATTTATAAGGAGAAAATGAATTTTGGAAGATTCTGGTTGTTTATTTTAGAAGGACCATCACAACAAGTAGGTACTTCAGAGGTCCTTTTCTGTCTTACTTATTCAATATTGTGTTCTCACCAAAATAAAATAAAATAAAATACAGCATATTTTTTATCTGCCAGAGTTTGCTTCTAAAGAACAGGGAACTGTTCTGTCCAAGCAGAGCAGCCACTCTTTCTTCTTGACCAGCAGATAAATGCTTTCAGTAATTGAAAGCAGCTGTTCTCCTTTCAGCCCCTTCTTAAGCTTTTAAAAGAAACCCTACTTAAAGAGCTGTGTGTGCCTTCAGCAGGGATCCAGAACACGAGGGAACACCAACTGGAAAGACAGCCATTGCAAAGGACAGGCACTGCATAACCCCGTTTGTAAATCATTACTGAGAACATGGCTGCGATGCCATTTCAACTACCTATAATTTTTAAGTCTAAACAGATAGCTGGCATTTCTTTAAAAGAAGGTTTTCCACAAGTGAAGTAGCCTTAAGCTCTCTTGGATGGAGATGTCAAATTATTTTGCCAGTGAGATAATGCATATGAAGAAGACTTCTACAGGCATCTACAGACACCTCCTCTTTTACCTATTAGCACAACTGCCCTCGTAGAGATATTTGGTGACTAGAAGCAGGGGAGTTCTCAGTGATAGACGTTTGGGTCTACAGGGCTTCTCCCATGCTCTCATGAAATTATTAATGCAAGTGAGCCACCAAATACAGCCACAGAGGGGAGGACTAAAATTAACATTGTAATTTACTGTTTGTTTTTTGTAATATCACCAGTAAACAGATTTTTTTTGTTTATACCCTCACATTTAGATGAGACTGTAACATGGACCTCATAACAGAAAATGTATTTCAGCATTGCAAATTTTGGGGACATGCTTTCAGAACAAAAGATAGATTTCCTGTAAATACAAATTAATATACTGTGACAGCTAATGGAAAGTGCAAAATTAATATAAGGTATTAGGTCTCAGGAGAGTTAATAATAATAGCAAGATTTTCATAAATTACTATCTGTACTCAAACTGTGAAGTTCTTCAGAGATATGCCGATGTAAGGGTGAGTGGTGAGGGCAGTGGAAGTGCTGTAAGTTCTTAAAATGGATCTTAAATTAAGCAGATAGTTTCATTCTCTCAGGCTACAGACACAGCATCCAGTAGGTAACGCTGAAGGCATAAAACCAGATCAAATCTCACTGCAGCAGCAGTATACAAAGGAGAAGAGAATAAGCAATCAAAAGCATGCTGACCATGCATTGAAGAGGAGGCACTTGAAAGCCCCTATTTACCCTTGTTTCAGCCAGGGATACAGTTCTCCGGGCATGGGTGAGGCAAAACAGCTCTCGAGGACTGCATCAAGTGTCCATCCACAGCATTTTATACACAGATGAGCTGATGTACTAGAGATTAACTGCACTGTAAGCATTTCTGCAGTGTTCTGTGGAGTGAGGGGCAGTGTTTCCTGAGGCAGGAAAAAAACAAGTCATTACTCCCATGAAATGACACATCACCCAATTTAGTGAACCAGGATGCCCAGAATTTTGTAACACAGAGGCAGGTCTGGCTCAGGCAAGTCTGCATCCCATCATATAGTCATTAGCTGCTGTAGATGTGCAACATGTGTCCATAGTCCTAAAGAAAAATTCTTCTACAGGTAGTTCCCAGTAGCTTTACTGGATCAAAATCAGCCAGGGTGCCTCACATCACTGCTGGCAGAATTTTGCCCCCTCAATTTGGAAGCAAACTCTTCTGTAACTACAAATCCAGGAAGAATTAGGGCAACTTCTAAAGTCTGAGCAGCTTTCACAGCAAGCTGCCCTCGCACTTTTACGGACATCAGTGCGACTGTACAGCTCTAGGTGAGGATAGCTCACAGCTCCTGAACACTTATTTATGGGAGGAGAGGGAGAATCTGTGAATATAACAGCACCGCTTGGCCGCTGCTAAAATAAATGTTCTCAATGGCCGTGAAAGTTGCCAAATTGCAGAAGCCAGAATTTCTTAAGGGGAAATAAACATTTTTCCACTGTCTTCTTTTTTTTCTTTATATTTTTAACAACCTTTGAGGATCTTTTGGCTGCAGCAGCAAAACTGTCTACAGGAAAAATAAATTACTAATTCCTTTAGTTTACATTCTGGCATAAACTTTTTAAACCTTGACTGTCTTTATTACATTCTGAATTAAAGCATTTCTGCTGGATGTGGTGATTTATTTATATTTTTGTTGTTTCTGTTGGCATTTTATGTTCAGACATTTTTTTGAAATAGTTAATATAAAATAAACTCACATGCAGATAACTTTGGAGCAGCGCAGTACTTTAAAAACCACATGTTTACAATAAAACAGTGAGAGCTTTGAAACTGAAGTTAAGCCCAAGATGAAACTAGGCAAAAAGTTTGAAAGGTTTCTGTGCTCGTGAGTTTGATTCTGCCCAAATGGGGCCAAAAGTCTTTTCTCATCAAAAACTACTTAAATCTGGACTTTCCCCAATAAATGAGTGAAGATACTTCATGTATGCTCCTCTCAAGAAAAGCAGAATTAGGGCCTCTGTTCCCACTTTTGGTTTCAGTAATGGAAAATCGCAAAAGCTGAAGAAGTTGAGCCATGTGGATAAAAGGCAGCCATCTAGGGCTGAATGTTTTCATCCCTTCACTTAAAATGCTTTTGTTGCCTCCATCCTTGGTTTCTGTATGCTCTGACTTCATATCCTTTTGCAAGGGTTTTGTAAGTGAGGAGAGGCTTTAAATAACTATCTCTTACTGGCCACACTAAAAATATAAAAGACATTATATCATATCAGCTCTGAGCTGATACAGAGCAGCATTTGTCTTCTGTACATTTCGAGCAGATTTGTGTAGCGTTCTAGTAGTGGGAAAATTACCAAGGAATGGTAAAGACAAAAACATCATTCATTGGCATCCAAGTCTTTTCTGGAAAATATCAACTTAACTAATGTTCTCTGAAGATTTAATCCTGCTTTAATTACACCTTAATTATGATTTTGCAATTTAGTTTGAAAAAAGTAAGAAAAAGTTAGGTGGCTATCAGCTTTAAAGATGCCCCACATTTTTAAAGCTCTAAATGTATAACTAAGAAGAGGCATATTTAGTGTGCAACTTGCCTCATTTTTAGTTACTGTTGCCTGGTTCATCCAGTTCAAAGCTCAGTGACTGGAAGCTTGGCCTGTGTTTTCTGTTCTGGCCACTTGAGGGAATCAGTCTGTAGCTGTGGTCCATAATTTTTGTTTTTACACTAAGGAAGTAAGAAAAATTATATTTGTTGCAGAAAGTTTTCCAACTTTACTTCAACATGAAAGACATCACAAAGCACCGGCTCAGAAATAAATTACTCCCTACATACTAAATATCCAGGAAGGAAAAAAAAAATGTTGATAAATGAGAGTCTTGGGAGTTGCTAAGTGAGGTCCCTGCACACAATTTATGATCATGCACTCTTGGACTTCAGAATGATTAATACAGCTAATTCTCAGTAGAATAAGAGCTGTTTTAGCCCAGGAGAGAACTGTACGCTATTGTTTATAGAAGCAGATAACATCAAAGTGGCCCACTGCTTGTGTTAAGCAAATAGAGAATTCTGGGTCAGTGCAAATTAATCCTAAAGGAGTAAGAAAAAGTTCTTAATGACTGTTAGATCAGTGTGTTATCACTTTTCATACCACCGAAAATGGTAGAACTGTTAATGAGAATTACAAATGGCCTTGCTGACCGCAGCCCGCTGGCAGCTGTCTGGTAGCGTGGTCAGCATGGAGGCCTCTGAGATCTGCACATGTGACATTTGCAAGTGAAGTGAAGAAGATTTAGGCAACTTGCTGAGATATCTGAGCCTTGCAACAAACATGCGGAATGCTTTACTCTGCAGTTAGCTGAGTGGATTGAGAGCCTTAAAAACCATTATATTTTATTCACACGGTAAACTGGTTTACAGAAATAAATTAATTTAATTTGCACATGAAGTAACTGGG
>NW_009952893.1:5943858-5960510 GCF_000747805.2 Chaetura pelagica | reverse complement strand
GGGGGGGGTGCAGAATCTTGTTGGTTGTGCCTATTAAGCTGTGTTTTCTAGTTTAAAGACAAGGAAACCACACACTTTAGCTTTATATTGAAGGAATAGGTTGCATTTCACAGACCAACAATACTGCAAAGTTAACTACAAATTCCCTTAAAAGCATTATCTGGTTCCTTCAAAGTATGATTTAACAGCTAGACCACAAGAAGGTGCAGAAAATAAACTTCCATTTTTTCGGAGGTGGTTTGGGTTTTATTGGTAATGATTTGTGCACCTCTGAACATACCCCAACACATTATAATTCTGTGCCAGTCCCTCTGCCGTGATCTACGCACCACATTATGGGACGGGGCAGGGCTGTTGACAGGAAAGGAGTGGGAATAGGATGTAAGGGTACCGTGGCCTTGCAAGCTGCGGGCTCGTTAGCTGTGCTGGTGGAACAGAAGGGCAAAAGTCTCTTCAATCCCTGTTGGCAGGGCCATGACTGTTTACACATCATCATAAAATGGTATGAACACACACTCTGTGGGTGATTTAACTCTCTCAGTGCAGTCACTATACAATCATTTGCCCATCAAGTTTGTTTTAAAATAAAATGTCTTTTTTCATGTGGGATCATTATACCAAGAAACTCTTTTATACTAATTAGGTCCTCTGATATATTGTCCTCTAGTAAGTTGTTGTCACTCAGCACAGTTCATACACACACTTCAGTACTTCTCAGAAAATTTGGCCATGAAAGCAAACACTTTTCAGAATAAAGTAACATAACAAATGTAGGTTCCCCCCTTGACTTACAGCTTTGCTTTCTACCTCTTCACTGGATGCAATTTTTTACATGAAGACATTAGCTGATGTAAGCAAAGGATGTGAAATATCCCTGTGTGTGCACAGAGGGAAAATATTTTTCCTGCAGAGGACACCAGCTCTTTTTTTTTCTCCACATTGATACTCTTCCATGGGAGAGTTCTTTGCTCAGGGAATGAAACAGGGTAGAGCTGTAGCAGTCTTGCTTTATTCTAGCACCAAACTTCCCTGAAGACCTCTGAGATAATTTCATACACATCTGGGTGGGGGGTAACCCAGATCCCTACATCTGCTGTCTGGAGCAAACACACCAACTCTTTTGCAACACACAGAGGGGTTCCAAGCATTTTTGCCAAAAAAACTAAGGTTGGTGGGAAAAACTGCTGACTTCCGAAATCAATAGTCTCCCAAAGGAGAGTTTTTTAAGAAAGGGAAAAATCCCCCACAAATAAAATGAAAACACATCTTCTTTTCCTCTCGTTAGCCCTTCTCACTCCGTTTGTTTTGGGAAAGGTAAGCAGCTCTTCCTTTCATCCATGGTAAATCAGAAGGGAGGCTAAGTGGAGCAGCATAGGTAAAAATCACACAGCCTGCAGTCTTGGTCATAGGGAAAATATCTGTAGGTGGCTCTCATGTCCACTGCCCTATCATTGCTTAACCAAACCATTTATTTATATCTAAAATTTTTTTTAATCTTCTCACAGGAGTCTGTCCCTCCTGCCCTTTAATCAGCCTTGATGTTTCTCTCTGAAGTCCCTCCAGTATGTCTACATTTTTTGCTGGTATGTATCTCAACTAAACAGTGTAATGAGGGCAGAACAGAGCTACAGTGTAATAGGCACACAGGTCATTGCTTAACCAAACCATTTATTTATATCTAAAATTTTTTTTAATCTTCTCACAGGAGTCTGTCCCTCCTGCCCTTTAATCAGCCTTGATGTTTCTCTCTGAAGTCCCTCCAGTATGTCTACATTTTTTGCTGGTATGTATCTCAACTAAACAGTGTAATGAGGGCAGAACAGAGCTACAGTGTAATAGGCACACAGGAAAAAAAAAAAAAAAAAGCCCTGTGTCTTTGGACTGGGGTAACCACTGCCTCCAGAGTTAATTTACAAAATTTGTGTTTGAAAAGGCAAAATATGCTATTTTTTATTTGCCTTCTGAAATCTTCTACCTCCACTCTAATTCCTAGAAAAGGGAGGAACAAAAGGGAAGTATTGTGAGTGACTGCTTGTGTTTCAGCTCTGTCTGCCTCTCAGAAAGCCATGCACAGACCCATTAAAACACTCCACAGACTTTCTTGGTGCCTGGCTTGTCCAGGTCACCCTTTCTAAAAAAAAAAAAAAAAAAAAAAGCCCTGTGTCTTTGGACTGGGGTAACCACTGCCTCCAGAGTTAATTTACAAAATTTGTGTTTGAAAAGGCAAAATATGCTATTTTTTATTTGCCTTCTGAAATCTTCTACCTCCACTCTAATTCCTAGAAAAGGGAGGAACAAAAGGGAAGTATTGTGAGTGACTGCTTGTGTTTCAGCTCTGTCTGCCTCTCAGAAAGCCATGCACAGACCCATTAAAACACTCCACAGACTTTCTTGGTGCCTGGCTTGTCCAGGTCACCCTTTCTAGCATCATACGAGTAATATGCTGTGCAACTGGCCACTCTTGACAGCTTTCATGATGCCGAAGTTTATGGCAACTGTAAATCTATTAAGCCACAATTTGCACTTAATAAAATGAAACAGCAAGTAGTTAAATGAAAGCTCAATCCTAAACTGGAGAACATTTTTCAGGAAAAGTCATTGAGCCTGCCAGTGCTACTGCTCTCTTCCTTTGAGAAATTCAATCGTGCTGATTGAGGAAACCTGGAGAGAGCCGCTATTCCTTCCTTCGGTTGGTAATTGCCCCGTAGACCATTTAATCATCTGTAGATGAAACAAAGCCTGTGCTGTGGAGTCCCGGAAGGGCAGGCATGTGCTTATCAAACACTTCCTACCCACTGAGCAGAGCTGGGAGCTCATCCCAGTGCCTCTGAGCAGCCCTGCTGTCAAAGCAAGGAGCTGAGAGCAGACTGGCTCTTCCTGCTGTCACTGTGTCCACCTTCGTGCCTGCCTTGGTTTTATTACAGTAAAGTCTGCACAAGCCAATTTTTCAGGAGTGGAGAATGAAGGCTTTTCTGCTGGAGAAGGCAGTTGGCCACTGAGACACCCACCAGGACAAGAGCTGCTTGATGCCTTGATCAGAAGAGATAAGCACTGAAAGTTGAATAAGAGGAGCAAGGATTTACTGGCTCCTGTAAAACACATTTCTCTGTCAGCTTTAAAATGTCATTCCTCATATCCCCAGCTCTGTCTGTGCTCCATATTGTTCTGTTTCTGGGTGACCAACTGGATGGCCCTGTTTCATAGATGAATAGTCTGGTCAGAAACCATAGTTTCATTAACTCGAAGAAAAAAAAAAAAAAAAAAGCCTGGCCAGGGGAAGCACTGACTGCTCGAAAACCTGATCCATCATACTAATTGGTTTGGAATATTAGCCTTTAGTTGAGATTTGAAATCCATTTCCTCGTGAATATAGGCAATTTGCCTAACAGCTCAGGCACTATACGTAACCACGTAAAGCTTGACACTTTGCCCTCGACTCCTAGCTCTTGTTTTCTGGAATGCACTGAGAAAATGCAGCACTTAAAATAGAGTTACAAGAACTGGCTGCTCCTGAGAGGGCATCTCTGAGCACATATCTTCCCCTCTTTGAAAACTTTTGTCGGAAAGAATTCTTATGAGGATTTTTAATTCACAAAAAACACACAGTGCTGACTAATGCGTGCCAATTAAGTTCAGCGCATTGAATCAACAGTTTCCTGTTACCTGTTCCTTCAGGTAGAACAGCGGCTGATACCCCTGCCCTTTCCCAGGCTTCTGTGCAGGGACCTTTCCTGCCTGAAAACAGTGGGGACACCTGTTTTCTGAGCACGGAAGGCCAGCACCTGAAATCCTAGGAATGGGCAGGCTATTGAGAAAAGGGTGCTTGATAAGGCAGCCACTGTGATAGGCAGCGGAAATTTGATGATGAAAGGAGATGCCTAATAGATTAATCTGGTGTGATTTGCCAAAACACAGGGTTTTCTGGAAGATTATCCACACTCGCAATAGGAAGCCCTTTGTTTTGTAAAAGTCCCCACTTATCATGGTATTCTTTATCTCAACAAGAAACATAATGGTTTACTTGTTTACATGCATGGCAGATATATTCAGAGCTGGGTTTAGGAACTGTGAACTCCTTTTCATTTGAAATGCTTCCAGCAGGCAGGTTATTAGCTGAGGGGGAACAAGCAGTTGGACACACATAAAATTTAAATCTGCCTTGCTTAGATTGGCAAAAATGAATGTTATTTCATCCACTGGGAAAATGTTTTACTTCCTGCTCAAATACTTTTGGAAGAAAATCACAAGCTCATTTGTAGCCATCACATATGTATGTATACGTTTTTTTAGAGTTAAGTGTTATGTCTACAGAAACTTATTTGTTACTGTATACCAGTTATTTTCCACTAATATTAATTATGTTATTAGCTTGTTTTTACTCCTTCAATTTTACTTTGCTCACTATAAAATGTGACTGATGTCTTTACATTATTTATACTGAAAGTGTGGCTGGAATCTAGCCCTTGATGTACCTTGGATAGAACTGCTTTGGTTTCTGGAATTGATTTTTAAATATCTTACACATCCGGGACTTCAGAACTACCAAAGCACTGTGCTCTTGAACTCTGAAAATAAACAAAAACTACCGTGTCAGAAAACAGCTTTATTAAAGCCCTTTTTAGCAACCTTGTATCAACAAAGTCTTTTCATAGAGTGCAATATGAAGTTTGCTGGATACACAACGTACATGATGTACAAAAGCGGGTGCAGCAAGAACATGCATTGTATTAAGGGAGCTGGAGCTCAGGAGTTTGAAGGCGTTATTTTTCTGTGCTCCTCGGTGGTAGCATATTGTGTGTACCATACAGGCTTTAAATTTACTGCAGAGGCAGCCAGCACCCATATATTAATAAGAACGAGGTGGGGGGTCACTTCAAACAAGACTAAGAGAAAGAGAAGGCAAGTAAGTGAGCTGCTCGCCCTGATGCTGCAGGATTAGTTATGGGGACCTACCTCAGCAACCCGCCGCAGCCAGCACAGCAGCGAGGAGGGAACAGAAGTTAGAAATAAGGGGGAAATGGGGCTGGAAATCTGATAAATCCATCAAAAAAGAATAGACCTCCAAAGATTTGTCTGTCTAGACTACTGGATGACTACAAACAGGAGTTAGTGGCTCATGCAAATGGATATAGAGAAATGAAAAATTACCATAGAGTAATGCTTGGCGTAGACAAAGAATTTTATTTTACTTATAGGAAGTATTTTATGGTTTATGAAGACACTGGAAATCTACTTTCTTTTTTCTTCTTCCATATTCATAGTTTACATTACTTATTTTACAATGTGTTCAGGCACGCATTGTCATTTTTTCTGCCTGCTCCAAACCTTCCTATAGTTCAAACCATACATAAATCCAAGTCCTGCAATTCAGCATAGTCAGGGCACAGCTGAAACTGAAGAGCGTGGGGAAGGCCTTCAGAACATTCTTGGAAGTAGTGCAAAATCATCACAATCTTTGAAAAATTTCTTCTTCAGGCTTGCTGGAGCTCCAGATCACACAGTTTTTATAAGCCCCTAAGGTGGAATCAGCAAACAGGATCAAATATCACCCAAAATAATATTAATAATAAAACATTATAATGCTTTCCAAGGTAATTCCCTTTTCCTAAGTTTTACATCCGTTTTACATAAGTGTCTGAATAAAGCCACATGCTGGAAAACAGCAGCATCTTCTTGCCACAATAGGACTACTTTCAGAGGAAAGCCTTTAGCAAAACAAGAGTGACACGCTCTTAATTGTAGCAGTGTAAACAAATAAAAAGAAGTCTTAATGTATTTCTTGGCACTTAGTTCTACCTCCACATTATTGGAGCAACTGCACTTCTAGTACTTTCTGTATTTTTCATTTAGGCTGCTGATTAAAACATTCTAGCAAAGATGAGATGATTAAACATCTTAGCCTTTTAAGGAACACTGCTTCCACTACAAAAATTAAAACATCTCTCATTAGGGTAAGTATGGTCAGCCTTATGTTCCATAGCACTGTTTCTCACTCCCTTATCTTGAACATACAAATACAGGCCTCTAAAAGGCTCCTTTTTTTTTTTTTTTTTTTTTTTTTTTTTTTTTTTTTTTTTGTGGAGGGGGTACTGAGTTTTTTAGAATTGGTTTGTTTGTTGTTTTTTGGGGAGGATTCTAACAAATACCTCACACCCATTTGTTTGTTATTAAAAGCTTATGGTTACATGACCAGACACTAAAAATAGGATATTTCCTTTTGCATAGATGCTAAATGATTAAGCCTGACTGGGACTTCCCCCTAAAAAGTACCGCCTAGGTTAGTCAGGTTTCTTGCATGTACACTCATAGATGACCTATGGTGTTGTAACCCAAGCTCAGGGGTAAAATTTGCTAGAATATTTAATTAGAAGCTGAATTATACAACTATTTGTTATTATTATTATTGTTATTTTAATGTCAGAAGCAAAAGTATCTGTCCACATCCCAAGCGTCCTGGAGGAATATGTGCCACCTTGAGAAAAGGATACAGAATGCCAAACTGAAGATGTGCTGTTGCGCCATGAAGGACATGGCCCTTCTGATGGGCCATGCTATATAGCACGATGTGCTCCAGAGGAATCCACAGCAGTGTTTTAGATCACACCAGAAGTGCATTTCTGAACAAATCTCCTGGTTGTTCCCATTCACTATGCTTTTTTTCATGGCACAGCTTGGTCTAAGAGCACATTCAATAAAGATTTGTTGGATGAAACTAAGCCAGATATGCTCCCTGACTGCACTTAATGCACTCCAACAACTGACAGGTAGCTAACAGGTCCCAGACCGAGGCACAAACTAGCCCAAAGCAAACCCCTCTGACACATGCCTCGTCCTCAGCAACAACAGATTTGCTCTGATAAGCTCCTACAAGCCTCTGCTACCTGCTACTGTGTGCATAGCTACTGTGACCAGCACTAATTTTGCCATATGGAAGGAAGTTTATGTGAATAAAAACATAGTGGTGGATTTCAGAGCAGATTAAGATCTCCTGGCACAAACAGAAGCACTGCATGCTGAACGGCTGGTTTGCTGCTCAACAGAGCTTCAGCTGAAGCAAAGTGGCTTGGTAGCCGTACAGAGGAAGCCCTGACGCTCCCACTCAGGATTGTTTGCTGCATGATGCTACTTCCCGTCACAGCCGTCACTTACCATTACAACAGACGTTTGTAAGAGCGACTGAGCAAAATAATAGATTTTAATTCAAATCAGTGTCCTGTGTTGCTATAAATGTCCATCATAGGGAAATACCTCTTTAAAATGTATGGGAAAACTACTGAGAAAAAAATGACACATAATGATAAAGTAGCAGGTGATGGAACATCACTGGCTAGTGAGACAGGCCCTTCAGCATTTCTGATTTGCCATTAGAGAGGGATGAGACAGAGCTTTGTTTCTGGAAGCTCATGGCTTGTTTTTTTTTGCTATTATACTTCAGTTAGGTCTAGTAAAATATACCAGCTCTCCTTAACAAGCCTTGACTTGGTTGTAAACTTAGATCAGCCAGGCTACAACAACAACAGAACGAACTCTGCATAGTGCAAATGTAATTTGCAGGGTCAGCATGAAACTGATCCTGGCTCTTGGATGCAGAGAGAGCTATATATGTTGTGTCACATCCACGGAGCTGCCAGCACCTGCTAGGAACCTTCAACACAAACTGAAGCCAAAGTGAGCTGAGGTCACGCTTCAGGAACGCCAGGATGGATGAAGTCATTGTGCTCTGCTACCCTGGCTAAAAGTAATGGCGATATATACATACTGCAAAAACCACAGTCCTCTGTCCATCCTCTGTTCCAGTTGTTCTTGGGCCTGCTTTATGGAGGATATGCAGGAAAGGTAGCCTTTCAACTACATGAAACAGCTAGAAAATTGATTCCTACATTGCTAGATTAGGTACAGACTTGAAATGCATGGCCAAAAATGAGTCCATTGTGTTTTCAAGGTTTTCAAGGAGATGCTAAATATTCTTAAATTCAGCTTTGAAACAAATGTGTGAAGTATGTCTTATAATACACATTCGGTTCTACAGACCTCCCTAACTGGAAGACAAACACTGCAGAAATGTTTACTGAATAGAAGGATGACTTTGGCATGTCATCTCTCCACCACTGGATTGGAGGCAACAGAACATTTATTGTTTTCAGATCCCTGAGATTTTTTAAAAGAAATTATTGGATTTGGAGCAGCTGGAAATAAGAACTTTGAATTCAGACTAAGGAATTGTTGTTTCTGGTACTCATCCAAAGGACAAAATACAACACAAAAAATAAAATACTTCTGTCTGTACCTTAATGCCAATGAAGTGTGTGCTCTAATTTTATCCTCCTCATCTTTATTCATGGATAGATTTGTCATCTTTTGCTTCTTTGGTCATCTTTCTGGCACCACAAGAGGACATGGTGTGTGGCGTCCCTTTACTCTCTCATTTGGCTGTACACATCCAGAAATTGAGACTGTAACAAAAGGTCATCAGATCTATAAATTAGTATGATCTTTGTGTAGAAACTCATGCTATTTCACATTAGAGGGACAGCTTCCATTATCTAGTTTGGTGTCCAACATACCATAGAAATAAATGCAGCTGTTTCATTTTGGAGCCAATAGACTGTTCCCATCATCAGTAGCAAAATGACAACTGTTTTGTTCATGCTGTCTGCTTGTCCCCTCTATCTGTCTCTCCTCTTTCCTACTCCTGACCTATCCATCCTGCACATGGCTCATCACTAACCATGAAACTGGACTGAACTATTTTCAGTTACTCCCTGGACAGGAGTCACCTTCCTAGTTTCAGCCTAGTGAGACTCTTCACTTAAAGCCAAATCACCACTGGACAGAGAGATCTCTCTGCCTCTTCTCTATCCTTCCGCACAACCCACATGGCAGAAGGATCTCAGTTGTCTTCTGCATGTTCAAACAAAGGCTGCTTAAGAGGAATGAGCATCCCTGTTGCCTTTCTTCTCTCCCACACAAATTATGATCATTTATAGCAATTTACAATAATGGGTTTGGAAAATACACACTGGAGGAGGAAATGTTTTAAGAACTATGTGAAATTTTCAACATAAAACTAAGAAAAGCATACGTATTTCTAACAGTAAAATATTTTAATCCTTGCATGTTTGACAGATTATTCCACACGAACAATAATGATTTGTTGTAAATATCACCCTAGCAGCTACATATAAATCTATATAGTATAGTATGCACTCTTGTTTAATATCTGCTACTCCACCAAGAATAGAAAATCCCCTTCCTATTCTTGAGAAAGAACACACTACACTCCAGGTTTGCCTCTTTCTTTCTTTCTTTCTTTCTTTCTTTCTTTCTTTCTTTCTTTCTTTCTTTCTTTCTTTCTTTCTTTCTTTCTTCTTTCTTTTCTTTTCTTTTCTTTTCTTTTCTTTTCTTTTCTTTTCTTTTCTTTTCTTTTCTTTTCTTTTTCTTTTCTTTTCTTTTCTTTTCTTTTCTTTTCTTTTCTTTTCTTTTCTTTTCTTTTCTTTTCTTTTCTTTTCTTTTCTTTTCTTTTCTTTTCTTTTCTTTTCTTTTCTTTTCTTTTCTTTTCTTTTCTTTTCTTTTCTTTTCTTTTCTTTTCTTTTCTTTTCTTTTCTTTTCTTTTCTTTTCTTTTCTTTTCTTTTCTTTTCTTTTCTTTTCTTTTCTTTTCTTTTCTTTTCTTTTCTTTTCTTTTCTTTTCTTTTCTTTTCTTTTCTTTTCTTTTCTTTTCTTTTCTTTTCTTTTCTTTTCTTTTCTTTTCTTTTCTTTTCTTTTCTTTTCTTTTCTTTTCTTTTCTTTTCTTTTCTTTTCTTTTCTTTTCTTTTCTTTTCTTTTCTTTTCTTTTCTTTTCTTTTCTTTTCTTTTCTTTTCTTTTCTTTTCTTTTCTTTTCTTTTCTTTTCTTTTCTTTTCTTTTCTTTTCTTTTCTTTTCTTTCTTTTCTTTCTTTTTTTTTTCATTTAAATAGTGAGAAACTTGCAATGAAAGCTAGCCAGAAAATGTTGGCAATTGCACATTGGATAGACTTGAGGAGTGAAATCTGAGAATCCCAGAGACGAAAAAGAAGGATGTTATCAGGTGAAGAAACAGACCTGGTAGCCACCCTCATAGAGATGGTTAAAAAAAAGCCAGGAAAATGAATTAAGTTGCCAAGGGATGAGTGACCACAGAAGACCAGTGATGGAGAAGAAGCAAGAAATCCATTTGGAGAAGGTGGCAATAGCCTCAGTGAAAGCACTGCAGGAAGTCTGGTGCAGGGAAAGGCATATGAAAGGGTAGCTCCTGAATCAGAGAGTGAAGAGAAGGTGGACAGAGCCCATGAGGGAACCTTGCTGTCCACTCTGTGCATGGTCTTCCCCCCACCTCTGCCCCTCTGATATGGGCTGGGCAGAGAAGTGTTGGCAGACTGCTGTTATGTAGCCAAGGGCCCTAACATGTTCCTTTACAGGGAAATTACATTTCTTTAGGCCCAGCCTGAAGGGGAAAGAAACCTTTCCTTCTATCGTTGTGGTTGTTGATCTCCTGCAAGGTCTGAATAATTTCCTCCTATGCTTAGGCCGTTTACACCATCCATCTGAAGACATTTGAATGCAGTGCCTAAACTGAGGCTTAGGTGTCCCCAGCTCCCACAGTCAGCAGAAGAGAGGTTGCTCCAGGCAGCAATTCAGGGCTCCTAACACAAGCTTCTTGTCTTGACCCCTCAGGAAGTGACTTTTTCTCTCCTTGGTCTGTGAAAAAGGACCTAAGGAGTCCAGTCCCCAGTGGGGCAGTGCTTAAAAATTAAGTCTCCCAAGCCAGCTCTAGATTTCTTACACTGAAAGCAAAACCTATAGGTAAAGAGAAGTTAAAAACTTAAACCTGTATGTCTACCAAAGTACTTTCTTCCTCTTTTACTTTTTTGAATGGGTCGTTTCCTAAACACTTCCCACTGTAATTAAAAAAGTTGTGTATATCAATTGCTTGTAAACTTCAGCAAAGTTTAGAATGCAGGTACAAAATAATAGGAAGAATTGTAAAGCTAAAGCATGCACTCTGCAGTGAAGAATGTGAACAGAAGTTTAATGTTTTGTCCTCTAAAAGAAGTTAATGTTGCATGCGTTGGTGCAGAAGCACCATAGATCCTGTTTCAATTAAATTACTTCATTGAAAGAACCACAGCATAAAGATGGAATGCTACTATTTATTGAAAGTGATAAATTATCCAAGGATTATAGTTCATAAACATGAGACTTAATGGCTAGGAAAAATGTAATAACTGCCTTAGTTATATTTTAAAAAGCTGTTCCGTGAGTAGCTAACAGAGCCTGCTCCCCTGTATGTTTGCCTCTTACATCCTCTATACATTACTGCTGTATTAACTCTCTTCATCTCTCATGTCCCTACTTGATAATCCCTTTTGGCAAGGGAGAGCACAGCCTGAAGCCAGCCCAGAGCCATGGGTTCACTGGGCTGATCCATGGCCATGAGCATTCCTCCTGCAGCTGGCCCTTGCCATGCAGAAGCAAAGCTGGCTCTGCTGAGCAGGGGCCAAGTTACCTGGAAGAACAATATATTTTTTCTCTTCCATCCAACTACAAATTTTCATGGCAGTTATTGGAACTTAACAATATTAGAGGTTCTCTTCTCTCAAACATGGTTGGAATTGGCCTGAATTTTTGTGGGGACAGGAGGGGGTAGGGGAGGAGAAAGAGAGGGTGAGAGAGAAAACAGGTCTAAAAATAACATTTTGATTTTTCCAGGCCATTTATTCTGGAAAATTACAAAATATATTGTGTAAAATAATAGTACTTTTTTTTTTTTTTCCCCACTAAAGACACAGAGTAACAGACATAAATTGATTATTTTTATTTTGATCCAGTAACACACTTTCATACACATTGACAGCTGTATTTTCTTCAATTGCTAGTACACACACTTTGAGCTCTGTATTTTTCATCTCTCAAAAGGGCAGAGAACACAGTAGGAAGTAATTTGGACAGTGGGGGAAAGATCACTTTCCAGTGTGTGGATTATTACAGAGATAAGCCCACAGCTGTGTGAGAAGCTTATTGATAGAACCACATCTGTTTACATCAGCTAAGGATCTATTACTGATCTGTAGTAGTATGTTTCCCAAGACAGCCTAACTGATTTGGACTTAATACTAGATTACATGGTTATTTTAAGAACTCTACAATGGCCCATAAGAGAAATCTTATTGTCTTCAGTAGTCTTACCTAATTTTATACGCAAGGTATAATTGTTGCTACGTGTTAACAAACTAAAGGGAATGTGTTTAAGTCAATGTCGTTATGTTCACACAACTCACCAGTAAAATTATTTATAATTTTGATAAGTTAAAAAGTTTTATTTAAAGTAACCAAGCTCAAAGGCTGGTCCACAGGCATACCTGACAGTGTCAGGAAGGTAGAATGAAGTTCAAGTCCTACACACTAATGCAAACAACCAGACACAGTAAGTACAGGACAACTACCACTCTTTTGGTATTCTGATGTCGTGGATAAATACCAATTATTATTTTTGAGACTGTTATCCTCACTCAAGTTCCTATTTTCACACCAGTTTTGATTTGGCTTGCTGCATCTTAATTGCAAATCTTGCAAAACCTTTTCCTTGTCTATCTCCATGGCATCCGATTAAATGCTACAGAGGTGCAAGACACCAGATCAGCATGTGGTGGATGAGATGCAGATGCGTGTAGTGAAGGCTTTGCTGTTATGTATGTTGTAATTTATAGATTTCATCAAGTGTCACTCAAAGGAAATAGCTTTACATGCATATACATTTCTTTCTGATTTTGGTCTGACCCCCCCACCTTCATTTATTTACATTTTTTTTCTGTCTCAGTATCTCTCTACTGTTCAGTTGTTCTTGTTTCCTTCAAGAATACAATCATTTTATATGTTTAGATTTCTACAGCGAAAAAAGCAAAAGAAAATGGATCAATGTAAATATTCACTTTGCAGAGGACTCTAATAGGCAATGGCCAAGGAAATACTGCTGCAAAGTCAGCCAAAACTTAAATTCTACTGCCTCCAATGCACACATTTACCTTCGGGGTGATTTTTACTTGCTGTGATTCCAAAGCCAGAAACACTAGAATATGATCTTAATGCCTACAGACCCTTCTCATTTGAAAAATTAGTGACAATGCATTTGTCTATAGTCCAGATCTCAAAATGCCAACCTTTTTTTTCTTTTTTTTTTTTTTTTGTTCCCACAGGAATGTTGGTGGATGCATGGATGGGGTTGAGACTTTTGTTCCTATCAGCTTTTTATATATATACTATTTCACATTTTTTTAAAAATTAAGAATCATATGTATGGAGGATGAACAGTTTTATTTATAGGGAAATAACTGTTTTGTCTGTTCTTAATTTATTACACATTCAGCTGCTTTCTGAATATATCATATGGGCTGTTGTACTCCAAATTCACTTTGCAGACATCTACAAACAGAATAATCAGTTGTGTTTACATTACAATCAGACTTGACTCATGCCTGTAATGTCATCCCATTTTATGTGTTTACATCCAGGTTTTCTCCCCTCTTTCCCCCAACAGACCACATAAAATGCAAAGAATGGTGCATAAATTTGTGAAGTTAAATCTGCAAAAGTTAAAAAATGTCAGGATAAGGCTGCTGCTTAAGCTAGAAGAATAACTGGCAGTGGGAATGAGGAGGTGGTCATCTGTGGACCAACTCTGGAGGAGGGGCTGGGGTACATGCTGTAGAAACAGGAGAAAACTCAATGGTGACCCTCTGGCATCCTGAGTCTCATTCTAGACTGTGGATCAGGCAAGGAAAACCAGGCTATTATTAGAGACATCAAAAAAATGAAACTTCTACTGCCATTATGTTTTTCATAGACAGTAGGTTAAAATCAGCATGGGTAAATGTGGACATGTAGCTTCAGTCACAGAAGTTCTGCTGCCTGTACTCCAAATGTCAATCAGATGGGTTTCAACACATGGGAATCATGACTGCAATTAATGTTCTGTGTGAATGGGTCTGCTCTTGCAAGTGTTTCAAAGACAGGAATCTTTAAAGAGGATTTTTTTTCAGGAAATTTGGATGAAATACGATTTAGATGCAAAAGGAGATCAAAGAGGCAAAAAATTAAAACAAAAAAATGCATTATTTCAGGTACAGACAGAATCCAAAACACTTAAATTCCACAGTACCTTGTGTGGCTAATGTGGATTAATTTATATTTTTATTAGACAGCTCTACAACAGCCCTGTTTGATGACTTGAAAACAGTGGAAAACATGTCACACACACCCCCCACCCCCTCAGACTCTCCTCAGTCTATCTGGAAGGCCAAGGGACTTAACTCACAGTACAGCAGTGTACTAAAGAGCCTGCACCATTTGAAGCACAAATGGTCTCCCTGATTTGATGCATAATTCTCTAGAGAGATAAATCAAACAGGCGAAGATCACAGGAGTGTGAATTCAGTGAAAATTACTCAGAGGTTGAATCTAACTGGCAATCACAACATAGTTTTGTCAGGCCATAGTGACTCACTGAGCTAAAAATCTAAATGCAACAGTACCATAAACCAAAACAAAACGTGTGGTCAGGAAAAGCACCACCAAAACCTCACAAGGAGATAGCTGGCATGGAAGTGCTAAAAAAAACACTTTGCCAAATACTTGTTGGTGAGGACAAATGTTGATGTTTTGATTCAAGTCTATAAAATGGAAAAAAAATAAATCTCTAGGACCTATTATTTGTATCTGTGTTTTCTCTGTAAACTTTGTATGTATGAAAGTTACCATGCACTTTGTTTATTATGATTTTAAATCAGTGAAGGTTGGATTTTGTTGCACTCTGAAGTGATCCCAGAGTGTAGTCTGCATTGGAAATACTTTAGATGAAAAGTAAGCACAAGGAGTTTAAGAACACAAACATCACAAAACAATAACTCGTTTATGCAAAAAGCCAAATTAAAAGCACATCATAAGATTGTCATGTGGTCGTGAAGGTATTTTTTAAAAAATTAACACTCCTGCAGCAGATTATCTTTTCCTGTATTCTTTAAATGTTCTGATTTCAAATTTTGAAATGCTTTTGTATGTCAATGACAATCTTAATAGAGTCCAATTAGTTCCACAAGGCACTTTCTGATGCACAAGCCCTTGGCTTGATTGCGGTGAATGGTGGGTATTTCCTGTGTTTAAGTCCACATATGGATTGAGTAAGGCAGTGGCAGAGAGACTACTGTTTTCCTTCACTACATCTTCATTTCTTTTTCACAGGCTAAGCCTTTTTTGTTTTTCCTGGCTCTGTTGTCAAAACATTGACCAGAGTTTTGGCTCATGGTATTGGAACAAGAAGCCAAAACAACCCTCTGGAAACCAGTGTGGCAAAATGTATTTTAAATCTAGACATTCACCATTCAACCATGGGAGTAACCACGCCCACTGCCCCACTCTGTGGTTTAAAAACAACATGGGGTTGCCCCCAGAACGGTTTGATTTATTTGACAAGCTTTTTCAAGCTGGGTATATCAACATTTAAACTGTTCTGAGGCTTGGCTTCCTACATCATATATACAGCAAGTATTAAAACATGCTCTAATCATTTTCTGCCTCTATTAAACTAGACAAGGTGAATGCATTGTGCATTCTGCAGGATTTCTTTGAAAACCTGTCAGCCTCTCCAAAAACAGACAGGCTACAGTGATTCTTTTTTCTGCCTCAAAAACATGCAATTGGGATCTTTTACATATTATCTTTGTTACTTCCCCACTGGAAAATACATTGTCATAATAAATGTGTAGAGCTAATTCCTGATCCTGACATACAAAGGTCCAATGCAGAACAGTAAAAGATGACACATTTTAAGGATTTCTGCATAAAATGTAACATAATGCACAAGTACCTTGTGACATGGCAAGTTGTTTTACTCCTTTCCCAGGTTCCCGAAGAGATTCTCTGTCCTCAGGAATACAAACAAAAACTCATCTGTGAAACTGAAATCGGGACAAGACCAATTTCACATATATATGACCAGGAGAATTAAAGCATAGAGATTATGTGTGGCAGATTAAATAATCTATCCAAACAGAATCTAATAGCTTCAGTACTAGGATGTTGTTCCCCTGAACCAGAATTCCTGTATGATTTACTTCCAGATTTTTTTCATTCAATTTTTTTCATTGGCTATCACAGCACCAAACTGGGCCTCTTTTGGTGTAGGTTGCACAGACATGCTGTACTAACACTCACCTACAGAAATATAAGCATAGACATGCAACAATACACCTACATTTGGGGTGAAGATCTACTTGTACCCTGAACCATCTATACATGATCCATGTGACGTTTGAACCAAATTTCAGTATCCCACCTGGATCCACTCCCCAACTGCACAGCAGGAACCAAGGAGCAGGCCTGAAAGTGCCATTTGTCATTAAATGAAACATAAACTTCTCAGCCAAACCTGTTTTGTCGTGCGTGCTGCAAAAAGCTTTACAAGGGGGAGAAAACATTTATATATGTGTGTGTGTGTGTGTGTGAATGTAGCGACGTGTTTTACGGTTTCTCTTTTACCTCCCCCAGCCTCCCCTGCCCAATTTCAACCCAGGCAGCGGGGCAGCCCCGGGCCCTATTGAAAGAAAAGCCCCAACAGGCCCCCCGCCCGATGGATGCTGCTGATG
>NW_009952893.1:5943032-5943293 GCF_000747805.2 Chaetura pelagica | reverse complement strand
TTAGTTTTTCTTTCCAAACACCAGAACTTGTTTTACGATTAGTGCTCTGTTTAAAGATTTGTCCTGGAAGTACTCGATATTGGGTTACAAAAGGTTACGTTAATTGCATTAAGCCATAATGACCCGTGAAGGATTGCAAAGACTTAAGAGAAAAACACGCTTCTTCCTTAAAGAAAGCAAGCATAAAATAAAATAAAATAAAATAAAATAAAATAAAATAAAATAAAATAAAATAAAATAAAATAAAATAAAATAAAATAA
>NW_009952893.1:5935312-5938114 GCF_000747805.2 Chaetura pelagica | reverse complement strand
GGTGGGGGGTGTGGGGCGGGAGGAGAAGCCAAGGCTCCCGGAGGACGGAGAGAAGGAGGGAGGACGACAGAGGCCCGGTCCCGGTGGGCTCCGTCCTCGGCGGCCCTGCCCGTGGCCCCCCCAGGTGCCCTTGCCCCCCACCCGGTCCAGCCTGGCCGGGAGCGTGTGTGTCGGGCCTGGGCGCAGCCGCCTGCGTTACGCTGCGGAATTAAATGTGTCTACTAATAATCTATAGTCTTGCTCGCCGGGGCAGCGCAGGCAAACAAAATTGTCATTCCAAATGAAAAGAAAACACTATTTCTTAGAAGTGTTTAGTAGGGTGCACAGCGGGGCGTATTTTCTTTCTTACTGGCAAGAGTTTGTAACTGGATCCCTTAACATTACTGAGAACATGAAAACATGAAGCAAAAGTATTGATCCAAGAATTCGCAGAAGAAAAGTATTTAAATACACACCGATTTGTTGGAATTTTTTAATTTATTTATTTTTTTTAGGTTACATCAGATGTGTACGGAGGAAAGTGGGAGCTCGTGATTCAGCCCTTGCATCCCCCATTCAAACATACGTGGGGGGAGGTGTTATTTGTGTTGTTAAATTTACATTATGTTCATTTTAATTGCATCAGCTGCTCGATAGATCTAGGAATAATGGCATTTAAGAGGGAAATAGCAGTCATCTTCAGAAGGCTGCAGCATAATGGAGGAACCTAATTAATTTAACCTTGCAGTCTTCCATAATGGCTGCACTTTATCATTTCCACAGATGGAGCTTGAAGGAATTAACAATGTTGTTTATCCCAGCAGACATCTCTGACTGTGGTTAGCCAGTGGCAGATTTCCCACTTAGAGATGCATTTCTTCACTTGAGGGAAACCGACTCGAGCCCTGGCAATAGCTGTCGAAACTTGCCAGCGTAATATGTGTGTGGGATATTGAAAAACTGAGAAAAAGAAGCACAAGACACTTGATGGAAGAGAGAGTGTTGCCTTGCTTACCAGAGCCAAGACTCTTCCAATACCATTTAAGTCTCTCTTCCCTTATTTTCCCCTTCACCATATTATTTAACAGCTTGCTCTACCATTGTTTTTCCCTATAAAATGGCAGTACGTGCCTGTTTCTAGATTTTAGAATTCAATCCAACACTTCTAGATGATTTGCAGTGTTTACAGACTTTTTTATGCTTGGGAAACTTGAGCAGAGTTGAGGTAGGCACTCCACTCACAAAACACAGGGAAAGATGGGTTTTTTGAGCAGGCTGGTTGTTTATTATTTCAGGAAATAATGCATTTTCCACGCTGGCATATTCTAGGTGCAGACGCACTCACACATTCAAGTCACTTGTGGGTGACAAATTGGGGTCCGGAAAGGAGGAATCTGTAATTAGCGGCTTGAGGCTGAGAGAGATGATCCTCCTCTTCCCTGATATTAACCTAGGAATAACTACAGCGATTAAATGCTCCGCTCTTTTACCTGCATAGCCGGGATGTCGAGTGTTGTTCGGGCACTTTGAAACGCATATTTGTTACCCTGAGCAGTCGGGACCTGAGGAGTTTTCCATAGGATTGAAGTGTATCAGACGAGCACATTTTCGGCACGATTTTCTCCCCTTGATCTTGTACGAAAAGAAACGCTTGTCCGTGGCTCGGAGACCAGAACAGATCTGCTTTCTGTGTGCACTAGCTGCTCTTTTGTGCTCCAGATAGATCTTAAACTGTATGGATTTTTTTTAAAATATTGATTTATTTATTTATATTGGTATTTGGGGTTTAGTGCTGCTGCTGTTTCTTTAGGGGGTGGGTATTTGCTTTTGCTGTTGGTTTGTTTTTGTTTCGTTTGGGGGTTGTTTTTGCGTGTGTGTGGGGGTGTTTATTGTGTTGGGCTTGGGGGGGGGAGGTTGTTTGCTTGTTTGTTGTGGGGTTTTTTTCTGGGTGTTGGGGTTTTTTTGACTCTTCCGAGTTCCCGGCAAACAGAGCTCCCGTCCCTGAATTTATACCTGCTCCTGTCCCAAATGACAACTTGATACCGTTCTTACACCTTGATGCAGAGAGCGTCTTTTCTAGTCTTCTTTTGTACAACCAACGCACGCACAGAAGATTGGGGGATCCAACCCTCCATTTGTTCATCTGGCTGGTATCCCCACCACCAGCCAGCGTTCTGACATTGAATAGCGACACGATATGACACCCTTAGGTCCACTGTCAGTTCTCGCACTGGCGGGATAGACCCCGGGTGCTGCCCCCCGGGAGCACGTCGGGGAGAAGCGCAAGGCAACGACGACAGAGAGATGCTGGCGTTTGGGCTGATGACGTGCGCCGTGACGCTAACCCAGCTCCTGGGGAACTAACTACTGATGCCTCTTCTCCCAGCCAAGAAGGCTAACCGATCTGAAATCCTGGTCATTCGCCACCCCAATGTGTATATTTGTGTGTATATATTCCCGTGAGGAATATGTATGTCTTTAAAAAGACTAATATAAAAATAAAAGACTGTAAGGAAGAATCGGCACCAAAAGTAGCGCAAAGGAAGTCAGGCTGTGAGCGGCAGGTAGCTCAAGTCTGGGCGTGGGGTAAAGCGTGAGGTGTAGCACCGCTGTCCGCGCTGCGTGGAAATCTGTCAAACCAGCCAAAAAAAGGGGAAACAAAAGCAAAACAAAAAAACCCACCCAACCAAAAAAGAACACACACGCACACAAACCCAAACAAACCAAAACCAACCCCCAGATGATAAGCACAGTCGGCGAAGCCCGCAGAGTCACGCCTGCCCGGCAGAGCACCTGCTCCCCCCCCCCGCCTCCCCCCCCCCG
>NW_009952893.1:5933309-5934260 GCF_000747805.2 Chaetura pelagica | reverse complement strand
GGGGGGCAGCTGCGAACGGGCCAGGCTCCGTCCGGAGGGTGGGCTCCGCTTGCGTTGGGGAGATCACGTAAATCTTCAAATCTCCTATGAAAATTAATAAAAAGACACGAAATCCTAGGCAGTCCAGAGCAACTGGTTTTTATCTACCATTTAACGCTCTTCATTATCTGCCTAAATATAGCCCCCACCCCCCTTGTGAGTTCATGTAGCTCACGGAGACCGCAGGCATTTTTGGCTTCCCTTAGTCTTTTCATTCAAGCGCTGGCAATGGGCTGACTTCAGATTTCTCTCAACAGTTGAACATATCTGGTGGTTGGGATAAGACCAGGGAGGGAGAAAATGATTGCATTAAATGTACTTGTCTTGGTGCCTCTTCAGACCTACGTGGGGAGCCCCAGGCTCTTCACACCCCGCATTTCTGGGCACCTCTCGGGGCTCTTGCTCTCTGTCACTGCTACGCCCCGGGCAGGGAGTTTATCTGGAAGCTGGAGACCCTGGCCGGGCTCGGGGGAAGGCGGGGGTTGGCTTTAATCAGCATTGTCAGAGAACCAGAATCAGGTGTGGATTTGTTTCAGGCCGTGTTTACATCAATCAGTATTTTCGTTACAATCTTGTCAACAGTTTTAATTCAAAGCGTATGCTGAAGCTGAAGAAATTAAGCGGCACAAGGAACAGCGTTACATTTAGGAAAAGATCAAACACGTTGGCAAGGCTGAAATATTTTTACTGTACCAGAGGCTAGTATTTTTTTTTTTAGCTTTATAGACAACGAGATGGTTCGATAAGGTGTGTGAGGACGGTCAGTAATTTTTGTGAGCTACGACTGTGGCTTGCCGAGGCGGAGGAGCACACTGTGCCCTCCTGAGCGTTTCCCTGTACATCTAAATCAGGAGCAGACATAACTCTCCTGTTTCCTCAGCACCGGCATCGGCTGTGGGGGGGGAGGGGGGG
>NW_009952893.1:5926527-5932904 GCF_000747805.2 Chaetura pelagica | reverse complement strand
TCTGTAATTTTGGCTTAGCCATTTGCGCGGGGCTGGGGCGGTGCGGGCACCCTGCGTGCGTCTGGCCGCCTCTTCTCGCTGCCGCTTGCCTGTGTCCCCAGCTCACTTTTCACATCAAATAGGCCAGTAACTTTTGATCCTGGCTGTTACATTCCAGGTTTCCCAGTGATGTTTCCTGCACACTGAACCTCCCCACCCCCACTTCTATTCCGTTTTCCGTTTAAACACGACCCGGTAGATCTAAATTTCTGTCGAAAATGTAATTTTGAACATATGCACTCACTCATCGCTTCGCGCTTGGCCTCACATCGAAATCCCTCTCGGAGGAGGGTCCTGAATTTTTAGATGCCCCGAAAGCGTGTTGTATTTTTGGCTGGCTTACATCTTTTAGCAAGAATGAGACCTATTAAAAGACCGACTAATGCCTGCGAAGTCGATTTTCATAACTTCAAAGCCCGTACGTGACTATTGGCGATGGCTGCGCTCAAGCCCTGCCAACAGCCAAAGGGATCAGCGAGGCGTTAGCTCCTGGTGTTTAGGACGTGATTAAGCAGGAGCAGTGAAACGATGTTCAGCCGAATAGGTTTTCGGGTTTGTTTCCCCTCTCATTTGATCTCCCAGTTTTCTTTCTTGGCCGTAGGAAGCCACTCGGGTGACCAACGGCAGTGCTGGAGGAGCACCCACCCCTGAGGTGCTGCAGAAGGTCCCTCTGTGGGACAACGGGATCGACCCATCGTGGGCTAAAGGGGATGATTTCACCCCTATACCTGAGTCTCTCCCATACAGTTCCCCAAAACCTGGCTGCGGGGGGAGAAGGCGGCGGAGCCCAGGGATAGGTCCCTGCCATGTCCCTGGGAGCATCACTCTCTGGCCTTGTGTGCCCGGTGGGACCTTCAGCCTGGGAAGTCCCGTCAAAGTAGCCAGGGAGGGGACTGTTCGAAACACAGGAGTGCGGGCCGGGCTCGGCATCCCCAGCCCGGCTCCGCCCAGCCCCATGACCGCGGGAGCGGCTGCGCAGCGGGGCAGGCGGTGAGCGCGGCGCGGCCGGGGCAGCTGCAGCCGGTGGCCCTGCTTTTCCCTCCACCCTGGTTTGTTCCTAGCACGTTTTCACGGTCAAATTTGGTCGTGGGATAATTTCTAATAATAATTATTTACTTAAAATTCGCAGTTTCGTTATGTATCTTGAAAAAAAAAATTCGCTCTCTGGAATATTTCCAGATGTGGTCAGAAGAGGCCTGAACAAACTTGGAGAAGTTAATCTTCAATCCAAGCATTTTCCCGTAAATATCTAAGGATGGGTTTGTGGTTTTTTTTTCCTAGTAACCTATCAGAAATATGTTGCAATGCCTTGATATCCTTTTGCTCATTAAAAGAATACCCTTATTTTCTCATCACTACAATAAATATTTGCCTCGTGAGTTAAATTTTCTTTGAAAGCATTTGAACATCCTGTTACAAACAGCTTTCTAGAATATACCAAGAGGTTTTCTTTTATGATCTTTATGAGGACATAATAATGACAGATTAAGAAAGACTTGCACTGTCAACAAAATGATTAAATTACACGGACCAGCCTCTCGGAATGTTAGGAGTTAAATCAAGCCACAATGTTCTCAGGAAAATTAGGAATGTTAAATATACACAAGTTTTCCAAGTTCCCAAAACAAGACACCTTTGATTAAACTCCTGCACCTGATAAACTGCTGTTCCAAATTTGCAAGTCACTCTGTGCTTAACTACTTCCACAAGTGGTCTCAAGCAAAAGTGCTACAGAAGTCCATGTTTGCAGAATCTGACCTTAAACAACTGGATTGTCATTCTGAGTGGTTCACCCTCCCCTTAATACCTGTGTTGTGTACACAGGCTTCTGATTTCAGGCCTTTGCTCTTGAAGAACCTTGTTTAGAAGTGTAAAGAGACCAAAGCTAAGGATATTATTCCATCTCACATGGAGTATTCAGTTTGAAGATCTTAATAAACAAAGACACAATAAACATGTAAGATATTAAACAGGTTTTCATTGCTAATCTACTTTATAATCTGGTTTTAGCCAGTTATTTCATGCCGGAAACTTCTGTAAATGCATGCATTCATAAATAGCTCTGTGAGTAGTTTAATTAGAATTACAAACGGAAGTGTTTACAGTGCTCTAGATCTTAGAAAGCATTAGAGATGAATTTACGGATGCTGAAGAAAACTGCTTAAAACTCAATGGAAGTTGGAGGGAATTCTACCACCGACCTGGGGCACTGTGGGAAGTTTCTATCTGCAGTGACACAATTACCAGATTATGGAGCCGGAAGACTCTTTTAGCTGCTCCACACGGTGTTAAATTGCTGCTTTTCCCATCCCCCTCCACCTTCATCAGTTTTAGATAACTCCCTATCGAAGACATATTGACAAACTAACAGAGTATCGGGGGGAAAGATAAGCAGCACAGCAGAGGGAGAGATACTTCAAGTTTTATTTTCTAAATCAGCAAAACATGTAGAGAATAACAACATTTGAGGTAGTGAACACATAAACACTACAGATGAAAATGGTTTATTTGGGGGAGTAAAAGAAAACATAACCGAGAGTAAACAGATTCACTTTTGAGTGGACAACGTGTTAGTTGCCTTCCTGCGGGATCCTCTGAAGGAGTAAGTGAAGCTCTGTTGCCACATGGGGCTCACCAACAGGGCATTAAAGGTGCCAGGTTATAATGGATCCCAGTAGGATTTTCTTCAGAAATGTTTCCGAATTCCATTAGAAACCATTACTGGAAATGCTCCCTTTAACTCTTTTTTAAAAGTATTTATTATTATTAATAAAAATTTTGCTTTTAATTGCATCTAGCTTAGGACAGCATCTGACTCTGGAGTTGACAAGATCAGTTTTATTTGTCCTTCTTTGCATAAGTCAGACATATATTCATGGCAGTACGTTTGTTCATAATGCCTGTGCCAGAGCAACACCCAGCTCATCTGACATGACTGCATACATCATGCATGGGACTAGTGGCAACAGCATAAAAAATGCCTTTCTGTTACTGAAGGAAACAAAAAAGACTCTGAGGCAGACAAGAGGACGTTTGCGTACTGGGGAGGTCCTGGTTTATACTCCCTCTCCAGTATGAAACTTCACTTATGTAAAACAATGACTATTTTAGAAACTGAATGTGTGCTTGAGTTGCTTCTAGAAAGTCAAACCGCAGTTTCAACTGAGGGCTGGGTTGTTTTTTTTCCTCATCAGGGCAAGGCACTCAGCATGCTACAGTAGACCTGACACAGAAGGAAAAAAACATACAGACAGGGCACAACAACATCTCTGGTAATGAACTCAAATCCTCGACTCTGTAAAACCACATTGTATTCTTGAGTGATGAATTTTGTATTTGGATCACTAACTTAGTTGAAAGAAGTGCAAAGACAGCTCCCTACTGGCAAAATATCTGAGGAGGTTACAGAATGCTGTTTATTCCAGCTAGTGTCTGGAATAAATTATGTTCAAGAAATTGGCTCCTGATACTGCTATTTCAGATGAGAATTTGTACAGTGTACTAAGTCCTAACACTTCTGGCCAAGCCATAGCTTTCATTAGGATTTGCCATTCATCATACCTGCCATGAACTCTCAGATCTGGCGAGGTACCTGTTTTGAGAAATCATCGTAACAGAAAAGAAACATTTATTGGGAGCTACTGTCAGTTCTCAAAGGCATTGGTCTTCCAAATGCCAGGGCTTTGAGATGTC
Organism: Chaetura pelagica; assembly: GCF_000747805.2. NCBI lineage: Eukaryota > Metazoa > Chordata > Aves > Apodiformes > Apodidae > Chaetura > Chaetura pelagica. Next base: position 5,929,172 of record NW_009952893.1, on the reverse strand, counting down.
GGCCCTAATATGCTTTATAAGCTATATATTCCTTATAGCTATATAAGGAAGACTCACTTAACATTTCAGAGGTTTCTACTGCAGATAAGGGGATTATGGCAGCAGGTGACCTGCACAGGTCTTGGGGCAGAAGGGACCTTTCACAACTTGCTTTAACTCCAGCGGCAACAGCAGACGCTTGACAACTTGTGAGACTGAACTCTAGGAAGGAGGATGGCAATCCAAGTGCATTTTTAAACATTTGGATCTATAAGCCACGTTTACCAGTCACCTATTGTGAATGGTAATTATGTTGATGTTTTGATCAGTGCCTATATGTTATATAGGCTTCACTTGATTCTTCTCACATCAACAGCTCAAAACCCTGCATTAGGGATAAGCCAGCAGAAACATTGCAAAGTCAAATCTAAGACAAAGCAAATATTCACCGTAACATCCAGGGCTTCCTATAGGAAAGAGGTCCACTCTTTTACAAGTAGGCTCAGGGCTGTCACAAGAGCAAGGTCCTCCTTGGAGCTGTGTTGCAAGCATTTTCACAAGTCTATGCAACATTTACTCTCATGCTGCAGCTGACATTAATATTTATTCTGAGGTATCCCATAGGAAAGAACAAAAAACACCAAAAACCAAACATTACTGGGGTCCTACACATGCTCTGGCAGAGACCTATTAAATATCTGGGATATGAGTATGGTTTTTGTATACTACTTGCTCAAAATCAGTAAATACCTAGGAAATAGAAATATTTTATTTTTTTACCAGGCAAGATTTATAGGTGAAAAAAGACAGAATTTGGACCTAGGCTTAGTCCTACAGTTGACTTTGAAGAAAGGCTTCATCACAGAATGGATATTCAACCACCTGTTAGTCAAAGATCATGAACTTTTGAAGAAACTGCTCTGTACAATGTAGAATTTAGGCTGTACGTGTCTATTCCATGAGTCCAGCAGAAAGTATGTTGCAGAGATCCTGTTTTCCTCTTTGCTTCCAGAGATTTCTCTGGATCCACATCTCTTCTCCATTTCATATTCCAGTAGACGAGAGCAAATGGACCTGTGACTTTATCTCTTTTGACTCTTTCTTACAATCTGTGGACCACAATTTTTACAACACATAGATCATATTCTCCCCTCAGGTATGTTAGGATCATTTAATCTGTTTCCTTGTAGTCTAAAAATGCTCAGCTGAGGTAGTATCAGCCATTACTTCCCATTATTGTGGGTCAAGGTGGTTTGGCTACTGAATTTAACAGGAATTAAAGTTCTGTTTAACATCCTTAATATCTTAAACATCTGAAAATTGTTTTGAACTAGAAGTGGTTTAATGAAAAATTTCAAAATAATACACATATAAATATCCTGTATTGGCTAAGTCAAACAAGGTCTAATGGATTAACTCAGCTTCAGAAGAATGTGGACTCCATCTCAGTTTGTCAGTATGTTTGTACATGGCCCCATGCCTGATGTTTTATTTAACTCTTTAATTTACAGGACGGTAACAGTGGAGAAGAAACAAATGGGGAAAAAAACTCTTCAAATTGTAAAAAAAAAATATGAGTTTCAAGTGATCTGGATCTTTCAGGACAAACATTTAGGTATTCTAGTGATTAAACTGCATTGTTTGTGTAAATACAGGTAAGGAAGATCATAAATGCTTGAGGGAATGTACTTTCAATTTCTCTAAAGGCAGAGATGTATTTTGTACTTCCTGAAATCACCATACAGCCTGACTGGGCAGAGCTGGAAAGGAAAGGAGCAGAAAAGTACATCATGAAGACAAAGAAGTGTCTGCATTAAAAAGAGGAGACCTTGAAGCAGTGGCAACTTTTTTGTTTTGCTTGTCTAGGGGAGCACACCTTCTGGTTTAAGAAAGAATGAGAGGAGGAGGCCTGGGCTGCAATGGTCATCTCTACAGTACAGTAAAAGAAGAAAAAAAAAAAAAAAGAAGAGGAAAATGAGCAGCCGTGCTGCTTTCACATGCATGAGCCTGAAAAACTGAGTGGGGCATTGATTTACTAATTTGGGTTAGACTCAGACACCAGTGCATCAGGCTTCATGCAGCATCTAAGTTCATACCCCCAGGATGGACAAGCAAAAAGAATGTGCTACTACAGTTTTGCACTGACTTCGTACCTGAAGCATAAGACACAAGGAACCGAAGTCATGCTTTCTCTCTTCATGGCTAATGAGGAGGGGATGCTGCGCACAAGCTCTGCCTTTGGGGATAATCCGCGGTCCACGGGATCAGGTGCCGTATGCGCAGCACAGCTTCTCCCAGAGCACTGCTCGTTCCCGTGCTGTCCTTGATGCTTTGAGTCACTGCCTTCTCCATCAAGGGCAGCGACGGATTTCCCAGCGCGGTGAGGCGCGGTGTCAGATAAGCTTCCGCAGCCCAGGGATGCTGCAGGTACCCTCCTGACTGCCCGCCCTGTAGCCCCCGCGCTGCCGAGAAGACGCAGGAGCTGCCGGGAGGGCTCGGGGATGTTCAAACCTGCAGCCATCCCTTAACGACCCCGCAGCGCTGCAGGAAGTCGGCATCCCTGGGGGCACATCCTTCCCCTTCCTTAACAATAATAATAATAATAATAATAATTCAAAAAAGAAAAGCGGAGGGGCTGAGGGGGAGGAGAGGCCGGGGGTGCTCTC
>NW_009952893.1:5925386-5925677 GCF_000747805.2 Chaetura pelagica | reverse complement strand
GTGCCGAGCATCGGCGGCGGGGAGGGGTGGGTACCCAGAGGTGTTCCCGTCCTCAGCTCTCCTTCGGGAGGGGTTCGTTTTGCCCATCGTCACCGAAGCCCTTCGAAAGATTGTTAGATATGGCGAGTTATGAGATTATTTTTGGCTGTGGTGCTGGTCTTGGAGGCAAAGCTTGCTTTTCTGGAAATACTCTGTTCTCCAAAACCGTAATTAAATGGGCAGCTTTTTTCTGTCACAACGATAAGAGTTTTCTTAAATTACGAAAATATAACATTAGGCTTCCCCCCCCCC
>NW_009952893.1:5920227-5924675 GCF_000747805.2 Chaetura pelagica | reverse complement strand
CCCCCCTTCTCCCCCCCTTAGGCTGTAAGGAGCATGGTGTTGCATTTAAATTGCAAAGATAAGAGTAGTTAACATTGTCTTTTAGTAGCAAAACACTTTCATGGTTACATATGCTCCAGCAAAATCCAGTATGAACAGCAGCACTGGACAGTTGCTACATTTGAAGACTTGCACATTCCATAAAACTATATTAAAAAAATATGGTTATAAGAAGAGAAATCAGTCATTCAGTGTTGTGAGAAGCTCTTTGAAAGGAGAGTGTGGTGTTTGGAAAGTCCCTATGAAACAATTCCCAGTTTAGAGTTGTTTGTTCTCTGCCAAAAGCTGTGTAAGCATGAACCATAATGAGGGTGGTGGTAGGATCACAGAGTAGTCATGGAGCAGGTAGTCTGTCTGCACCCAAAAATCAGAGGCAGAAGGCAATATGCATGGAAATGCCCCACAAGTGAGGGCTGTTGCTCATGGAGGTAGCTGGCATATCTTCTAAAGGCTGGTCTGGATACATCCACCACCCAGACCTCTGTCCTACCTTGCAAACATCTTACTCCATCATAAATGTTAGTGTAAGGTAACCTACCAGTACCTGTGTCCTTGAGCAAAATTTTAAAATGTATAAAGTAGTCTTTATGAATAGTTCAGTGATCTTCAGAATTGTAGAATTAGTCATAGCATCAATGTGTTTACAACCCATCTAAGTAGACATTAAGGCACTGGTTCCCAACAGCTGTGTTATTTATTCCAGGCCTGGTGTTTCATTCCTGATTTTCTCCATTAGCTGCATCTTCCCATGTAAACTCAATCATTAAAAGGGTAGAAAGAGAAAGGAGGAAGTAAGTTACTTTTTTACTTGGTCAGGGCTCTCTTCGTGGTCTGAGGATCCCATCACAGTGGGCAAGGTTGGGATGGACTCCTCTAGCAGGAGAATTTTTAAGTCTTCTAAGGTCATTTGAACAGCTTCTTCAAGTTGGCTGGAAACTAGAGGCCTCTTGCATCATGTGCATTTAGAAGATGTCAGGTTATTTTCTCTTTTTCTTTAATGCAATTACTTAATTATAGAATCTATAAATACGATTGCTCAAAATAACCTTTCTGTCTAGATTTAGAAAAAGAGGAGGAAATTTAGGAGATGAAATATAATTAACAGGTTTGATTTTTCCCCCCCTGCCTTTCATTTTTACTTCTCTTACATTTGAATGTCTAATCTGATGCATCATACATCACAAGGTAATGATTTCTCAAATATCTGGACGATTTTAATAATTTTACCTCTTTTTTTTTTAACATCCTTGTGACACAGCATCTCTTCTCACTCTGTCTCAAGAGTGCTTATCCTACTGCATGGCCAGAGAAAGTAAAATGTGAATTGACCATCAAGTTCTAAGCCCTGGGCAGTGGGTGGGTCTGTGGGCAGCAAACACTCCCACCCCAGCCTTCCCAGGGCCCCCACCATGCCAGGCTGCCTGGAAAAATCACAGGCGTGAACTCCCACCCTCTGAGGTGGGTCTGCATTTTTGCACTTCTCCTTATAATGAAGTGAGCTAGGAGAAAGCTCTTTTTATTTATAAGAACGGAAATTGTGTGTAAAGTCCTTAAAATCAGGGAGGCCACAGCTGGGTACTTTATATGCTTTTAAAAGTTTTTCTAACTCAGAGTTGTTTCTCTGTCCTTTCCTATGCTGTTTCCATAGCGAGTCACACCTATGGCCACTTTAAGCAGTTGGCCTAATTCCTAAAAGTTCTGGATTTTAATTTCTCAACCTCAATAGCTGGAGCTCTTTATCATTTGGATACTGAATAGGATTGCATGGTTTTGTGTGAACACAGTTTTAGTTTTTAGCTTTTAGGTTCTACGGGTCTTACTGGAAAGTGAAACATTATGTTCAGCATATGTATAGTATGTTCTTAATTTTCTCCTTTATTATGAAATATTATTTATTGTAGCTTAGTTATAATGTTATTTGATAGATGAATAAATAATTAATCTTTTATACAAAAACCTGAAAGATAATGTTGTATGGATGACAACTGTTGTCATTTTTTCACACTTAATATATTGCTATAGCCAGTAATATATAACTATAATTGCATTTGTATCTTTACCTGTGATGGTGAAAAAGATATCAAGGGTATTAGCGTAAGCAAACTTGTGATAAATGTTTCTTTTGCCAGAGGAAAGGTTGCACTAATGACTTAAATAACTTTGATGGTGTTTTGCACTTGTGTGTTTTATTTTTTCATATATTTATATAAAATTCATTCTCATTGGTGGATACAGTTTGGAGACATGGAGAACTGAAACAAAATACTGCTGTTTGACTAAACTGGGTACATTTTTTTCTGACAAAGAACATGTAATGCATCCTTATGTAGTTGTGTAAGCAGAGCCTATTTATCAAGGTTCCCAATCACTAAGTTTTCAGTTTTTATTATGTTAAAAATGATGAGTTATTGAATTCTTCTTCATTAAAACACAGTCTTGGAGGGCAATAATGTCATCTGTCAAGCAAGAGATGTGACAGAGTTGAATCAACCAGCATTTAAAAATGTTTTTAAAATGTTTTCTAAGGAACTGAGTGCCCTACAAATGCTCTTACAATAATTTCTTTCTCCTCCCCTGTGGTATTCACACCAATTGTTCTAATTTGGTGGAGATTTATTGGTGAGGTTTTAGTTTCATAAGGAGTGACTGCTGGCTAGAGAAGAGAGGTCCTAGCCAGTGCCTACTCCCTTGAGCCACTAGGGAGTGGGAACAGCAGGGAGCTGGGCAGCACTGTCCCTGGGATTGCTCCCCAAGAAGCAAGAGCTCGAGGGTGTAGCACAAAAACATGAAGGAAAGTGGGCATCATTGCTACGTAAATACAGTATCATTTCTGTTTTAAAATTAATGTTCAGTTAGTGAATTGTTGGTATTTCTGATCACCGTGGGTCAGACTTCCAAAGGTATTTAGGTGACTAAATGTGCAGCAGGGTGCTGTCATTCATAAGGGTGTCTGCAGTATAAACAAACAAATAAATTCACAACTGTAAATGGCTGTAGATGCTTACCCTGATGTTCTTAAGCCGGCAGATCAAGAGAGGTGATTCTGCCCCTCTACTCTACCATGGTGAGACCTCACCTGGAGTGCTGCATCCAGCTCTGGAGCCCCCAACACAAGAAGGACATGGTCCTGTTGGAGCGTGTCCAGAGGAGGGCAATGAAAATGATCTGAGGACTGGAGCACCTCTCTTATGAAGACAGGCTGAGGGAGTTGGCGTTGCTCAGTCTGTAGTAGAGAAGGCTCTGGGGAGACCTTCCAGTACCTGAAAGGGGCCTATAAGAAGGCTGGAAAAGACCTGTTTGCAAGGGCATGTAACAGTAGGACAACGGGTAATGGTTTCAAGCTAGAGAAAGGTAGATTTAGGTTGGATATTAGAGGAAAGTTCTTTAATATGAGGGTGTTGGATCACTGGAACAGGTTGCCTAGAGAGGTGATGGAGGCCCCATCCCTGGAGATTTTCAAGGTCAGGCTTGATGGGGCTCTGAGCAATCTGTTCTAGTGTGAGATGTCCCTGCTTATTGTAGGGTGGGAGTTGTACTAGATGACTTTTAGAGGTCCCTTCTAACCCAATACATTACATGATTCTGTGACTCTATGTGGTGCCTTTAAATATCCCTCTGAACATCCCATTGGCAACTTTGACAATTCACTGATACAGCAACTGATACAACAGATTTTCTCAATCTGTTGATTTCACTTGGACATTAACAGAGACTGAAATTGGAAAAAGAAAGGACTTCCTTCCCTTTTCTGTTGTTGAAGATGAGTCCAAATAAAGAAAACAGACTTACCCCCACTACTGAAATTAACACCTACTACAAATAGGTACCTTTACTGCATGCTGAGAAGTATTTGTAATTGCAAGCTGTGAGGTCTCACATTTGATCTGTTGTAAAGCTTGAAAATAAGATGCTGCTTGTACTGTGTGAATGCTGTCTCTGACCAAAGACGATCTTTGTTGAACTTGAGAGACAGGGAAGTTTTCTCATTCTGTGGTAGATAGATAGCAAAGCAGCATCCTTAGCTTTACTGATGAAGACGTGAGGAAGCACATTCGGTTTAACCTTGGTGACAGATATACAATATCCAGTGTGGATACTGGGAGTACCACTCGTGCAGAGACACTGGAGCTGTGGCTCTGTGCCACGGGAGTGCAGCTATGCTGCTCCCAAATGCAGGGTGAGTCCAGAGGCAATTTGGTTGTTCTTACAGGGCACAGGGCCTCAGCCTACCCTGATCCAGTGCTTAGGTCCCCTTGCACTGGGAGGTGCCCTGGCTTTAGCCTGTGAGTTTCCCAATTGAGTGTTAGCTTTCCATAGCCAGGAGGACTCACTCACAGTCATGCTTTTGTTAGCCCATCCTAGTTGGGTATATTTTTCTGCTCTCTGGGATACTGTGGCTTCTCCTGCTG
>NW_009952893.1:5906650-5920198 GCF_000747805.2 Chaetura pelagica | reverse complement strand
CCTGCTGAAAATACTGCTGGTAGTGTTTCTTTCTTGAATGCTTTCACTAGCTTGGGGGAAGCCTGGTCTTTAATGTAGGTTGTTACAATTTCAGAGTCAAATGTATCTGTTTAATTTAAGAAACCTTAATAAAAGTTAAGAAGAATAATTAAATCAAACATTATTTCACCTAGAGGAAAATTACTTTTAAATGCTCTGTGTAAACCTTAACATCTTTACATGTGACTTTTATTAATCATAATTAGCAAACCTTTACTTGTTTGCACTTAGTTGTGCAGAAGCAGTACAGTTGTTTGTTGTTAGGCCACAAACTTTTATAGACTGCATATATTTTGCAAACTACTTTAAAAGCCCATGTAAAATAATAATGCCTGTTCTCTAATCTAAATTTATAATAGATATAGAAAAGCTTCCTAGAGCAAGTATATAATTATTACTCATTAGAAACGTTGTACAGAAGCACACAGGTTGAAAGTAAGCTTTGTAAAGCATCTCACACTTATTTCCTGGGCTAAGTAAGTATTTCAGTCGCATATTATGGTTTATAGCTCAGCATTTTTCTCAGTTGTATTTCATGTTCTTTATTAGCCATGACACTTAGTCTAATAGTCAGTGTTAATCTCTGGACCTCCTCACCTTTTGTAGTGTGTTTGACAAATAAAAAGCAGAAAATGGATGTATTGCTCAAAGAACTCATGATGAAGGAATTGGCTGTTCTGTTCTCTTTTTGTGCTCTCTGTTGGTGATAAATCAGTAAAACCTGGGAAAGTAGAGAATCCTGTCACTCTCTGATAACAAAGATCCCGTAAAATACTAAGAGAAAAGCTATTTAATCCTGCTTGAGGCACAGAATTCATGTTGTAAAGGGTCATTTTATGAATTTTTTCAAGTGTAAGTTTCCCTTATGTTTTCATATATTCTTTATTTCCTGTCCTAAATTGTTAGTGTGTTTCTTGCCCAACAGTTTCAACCTACATTTCAGGTACAAATAAAGTTGATCCCACTGGGTAGTTTAAACATATTAATTTCTAAGTAATTTTTTAAAAAAAATCTGGCAAGCAAGGTGCCAGTATAATTTCATCATTGTTTTACAGTTTGACTTTCATTTGTATGTAGGATTCAGTGAAAAATATGATATTTTGAGAGCTCTGCTTTTTAAAAAAAGTTATATGTGTGTCTGCCATTTTGGCCCTTTGTGGAGCTTCCTAACACAGGCCTCCTCTTGGGTGCCTCTGCCAGGGAAATAAATGCACTGGGCAATTCTGCCATTGCTGGCACCAGACTTGGGTACCCGATGCACATACTCCCCAGAGCCTCATTCCTGTTTGCAATTCAAGCTGCTCTTGACTGTGGTAGATGAAGGAAGCAACACAGAGACTTTATCAAGATGGTTTCTGAACCACTTATATTTCAGTTTTGAAAGTTGTAAAATAATAGCAAATTGTTAACCTGATTTTTGCAGTTCTCCCATCTTAAGCTTTATCCTTCCCAGGTGCTCTGGGAGTTTTGGTCACTGTGTTGTCACCTTTCTTTCTCCACCTCAGGAGGGGTTTCTTTGTATTTGACTGAATCTCTTCCAACATCAGGGGACCAAAGAAATTGCTGAAATGCCAGCTAATTGCCATTCCTTGCTAAATATGCCAACATCTTTTTATTTCTTCAGGTGGGTTGTTTTGTTTTTTGTTATTCTGTTCTTCCACTTTCTTCCAATAGCTCAGTTTGAATAATTGTGCTAATCAGGCACAATACTTTTTCTAGGCTGCTTCCTCTCAAATGGAAGATATTCCACATTAGCAATTTAAATAAGCAAATTATTAATGAACAACTTGGAGAACAAGGTGAATAGCAATGAAAACAGATTGAAGAACTGCACAAGCACCTTATGGGACGAGACACTAGACAATAAAATGACAGATGAAATTATGCAGGCAAATGTAAACTGCAAGACCCTGGGCTACATAGTTGTAGCTCTATGTGGAAAGTGTTGGGCCCTGAGCTGACTCTCATGATTCAGCAGTGAGATTGAGGCATCAAAGATAATTCCAAGAAAATTTTTCAGTGCTCAGTAATGCTTCCCAAAAGTGAATGTTCAGGATTATTAGGAACCCAAAAAGTTTTCACGGGCATAAGAGGAAAATGGACAAGAATTTCAGAGACCAATAGTGAGGCCACTAGCCAGATGAACCAGGCTCAGAAAATCTGAACAGGAATAGCAGGAAGCTGGGAAAATACTGGGGAAATGGCATGTGCTTGTTCTGTTCTTGGTCTTTTGTGTTCAGTTACAGCTGTTGTTTGAGACAGCACCAGGGGGATCGTTGGCCTAAACCAGCATTGTGGTCCTTGTGTTCTCAACACCCCTTTTTTCTTGCTGGATTTAATAATATATAGGAGTAATGTGACACAAACTCGATTTTCAAATGGCTTCTTCAAGACACACTTAGGCTTACAGTGTTGAAACAGTTTTATAAATACTATCAGGACTCAAAATGTAGTATGGATATATTGCACAGGCTGTCATTAATATAATTTGCTTAGGGTTTGTTCTTTGTGTTTATAGTCCTTTCCTTCTGTCTTACTTCCTTGTGCCCTCTCTCTTAATCTGGACCAGCACCCACTGAGATTTCTGTGAAGATAGATGAGACCTCATATTTTCTTACCAGAAATGTTAGTTTTCAATGAGATTAAAAATATTTCGGAAACAACATAATTTTAGTTTTTAATATCTTATTTTTTTCTCTTTATTTTCAAATTAGAAGAGTTTTCCCAGAAAGGGAGAAAACCCCCAAACAACAATGAAAAAGAAAACAACCAACCCCCCATTATTTTTCATTTGTATTGGTGACTTAAAAAGAATTAGATTACCTTGGTGCTAACCTTGGCATTACAGTGAGCATAATGGTTGGACCTGATGATTTTCAGGTCTTTTCCAGCCAAAATGATTCTACAATTCTATAAGTGCTGTGGGTTTTATAGATTCCTGTCCAGGACACCAGAGTGCTTGTTCTATATTTATAAAGGAGAGCTTACCAAGAAACCAATAAAACTGAAGTTTTTCATCCCTCCTCCCCACAAGTCCTGACACTCCATGCATTTCTGGGCAGCAGTATTGGGGGAAAAAAAAAGGTGGATGTTTTATGGGGGTGCAAATGCAGCCTGTGCTCTTGTGCAGGGTGTTACCTGTGGGCTGCATACCTGTAGAGGGATTTGGATCTAGCCCAGAGGCTGTGTTTAGGTCAGTGTCAGCACTGCAGTTGGTGTGGGATGTCTTCCAGCAGATGTGCATGTTAGGTCATCCACATCAGGTCACCTATCCCTTTTATGGGCATCCCCGAGGCTCACTGGAAGTCAGGGTGCTGTACTGCTGGCATTCTGGGCTGAATCAGAGGTGGTCTTCAGTCACAGTGCTGGAGTTAATTGTTTATAAAGCTGCTGAAAGTTCCCGACTAAATTTCATTTTAAAAATATATCTTTCCCTCTTCCTTTTTATTTCCTTCCTCTCTTATTTTTTTCTTTCTTTCTGGTTTTTGGCTGTTACACTTGGCAAGTTTCTTTCCTAGCATTTGGAAATAATTGTTTTCTAAACGCTACCCAGGTTATCTGCCAAATTTAACACCTTAGAAGGAAGCAGGAGGTGGGGGGGTGAGAGACCTACCTGGGAATGGAGTGAATGTTGTGAACCTTTACCAAATGCTAAAAAGGGAATTTCCCAAGTCTCAAGTATAGCACCTAAAATCAAAACCATAGAGTTCTCGAACATTAACCGTGAAATATCACACACTATCATCTACATAGTAAAAAAAAATAATCATTTTGCCTAGCCTTGTAACCTTGTTCTTTCTCTATCAAATGATGGAGCATGTGTGGATTTTATATTACCTTTTTGTCTTCTAAGGAATGGGTATGGTTTGGGAGAGATTAGATTTTGTCTAGGTGTTATAAAAAAAATCCTACTGGTTCCTAAGAAAGCGGGATCAATCTCGCAAACTGATGTCCTAAGTTACAGCAGATCATTGGTGGTACAGGAACAGGAAAAACTGTTTAATCCCTTCTCCTTGGTGATGGGAAGGGGAAAGTAGCCCAAGGTATTGTGTTCCTGCTGCTTCTGATCACAGCAAGCTTTGGCAGGGGCTCACTGCAGCTGAAAGGATGTTGTGGCAGCTCTGGGATGGCTCTGAGATGTGTCTGTTAGTAGCAGAGTAGGGCTTGGGTAGGAAATGCAAGCTTTTATGGAAAACAGCTTGGCAAGAAATCAGCTTGGTAAGAAATCAGGTTCCTTGTCCTTGAATGTTGGTGTCTGTAAGTGCTGGGGGTCAGCTGTGGCCAGTTGCTTTTTGGTCACCTTTGAGTTTGGTGCTGTCTATGCAAGAGCTCACCCTCCAATGGTACCTTCCAGCCCTAGGAGACTATTTCAGTGTCCCTGACTGCATTTAACATCAGTTTCCCATTTAATTGGTCACTTATTTTGGTCAGGCTTTCAGGTGGGCGCTCAGACAGGGACATGACATGACAAGGAGCTTATTGAAGCTCCTGGCCATCTCTGCTGCCTGTCTGGGGAGCTGCTGGCTCCCACTCAGGTCCGTATGTGCGGGGAAAATTGCACAGTGTTGGATAACATTTCAGAAAGAAGGGAATAAAATCTCCCTTAAACCACTTTCTGTACCTTTTTGCTCTTAGTGTTTGTTTTTTTAATTCCCTTTAAAATGGTAATAGCTGTTTGGAAAAGGGAGCTGCCATTTACCATGCCTGGTACAATGGTGCTTCTTTAGCTGCTACCATCATGTATTTAATAATACTATTTAACCAAGCAAAATTACTTCAGAAGTAGTAGAGAAAAATAAAAGGGGATAGGTACTTTCATTACTTCCCTTCAATTTAGATCCTGTCTTTTTCAATAATTTGAGGCATTTTCCCTCATATTCAATGGCATATTTTGCATATAACAACTTCTCTGTAATAGATACTCCAGGTAATTCAGATGTAATTTTTGATATGTCAAGGGAATTTAATTAGGATTCGTAAAGCTTAACTGAAAGTTAAAAATAACCTAAGATGACAATTATAAGAAGGATTACTGAGTTGCTATTGTTTAAAAGTTGAATTTTTCAAAATTAAGATGACTTAATTACATTGTAAATCAACTGTTGTGTATGAATATCTCAGCCCTCCTGTTACTTCTAGCTTGATTCTGCTGCCAGAGGTCTCTGGTGGCTGCTGAGAAAGACGAGTCTCTGCCTCTAACAGGGTGTGTATATGTAGGACCTTTTCTTAAATCTCTTTTGCAGTGACTTGGAGGGGAGAATACGTCAGAGCAGAATATGCAGTAGTGGGGTCTTTTGACACTGGTGTATTGCAGGAACCTCTCCCAAAGAGACAAAATGTTCACTGCAGCAGTTTCTGCAAGCTAGGTCACCTAATTATGGTTGAACTATGATACACACTAAAACATATATGCTTTTTCCTTATGGGCTTTAATAGAAAATGCTTTTTAAATGTAGACGGTTACCAGTTGCAGTAAAGTTTTCTTTCCATTAGTAAAGAGAACCCTGCTGATCTGAAAAGCTGTCAGGTCATCCACATACCAGCATTACATCAATTGACTTTTGAATATTTTTCCATTAGAAAAGACTCCATTTTATTCCCTCGCCGAAGTGGCAGACGTTCAGCTTGTGCGGTTTTTCCATTTATTGAATTTTGCAATAAAAGAGTTTTTGAAACAGATGTCAGTCATTGCTTAGTAGTGGGGCATTGTGACAGAACTGTTTTCTTATGTTCTTAGCTATTTTATTTTTTTGTGTTAGGAGAAATTCTTGTCCTTCCCCTCCCTAACTTCAATTGTTACTTTTAAAGGCCTTGAATAATTTTCTAACCTATAATCTGCTGTCGGAACAAATATGAGCACCAAACCCAAGTTTCATAGAAATATTTCAGATTGGCCATTGTTCTCAGCAGGAGCAGAACTGGATTTGATCTCTCAATTGTGAACCAGAAAGAAGGGAGTGGATACATTACAGAAGCATGGTTCATATTAGCATCTTCCTTAGGGTGTGGAGTGGACCTGTTAACACTTTCTTAATGCTTAGATTTTATAGAAGTAGCTGAGTGTGGGTAATGAGTAGTGTCCAGTACAGATTTATTGTACACTGCACTACTGACCTTGAAGGGATTTATTTATTTTCTTGCTAGAATCCCATTCAGGTGAAAGATGCAGAATAAGATTTTTGGATCCTCATCCTAAAATTTACGTGTTTCATATACAGAGGGGTTTTAGGACAAATCGAATATCTTCAGACCGTTGGATGTTTGCTTGTCACAGATAAGCAAAGCTCTATTCACATTTCTATATATATAAGGTATATATACAGACACACTTAAAAAGGTCTTATTTACATTTTGATTATTCTTTAGCAGACTGTATTTGCCCTATGTCATTAAAAAAAAAAAAAAAAGCAAAATTTTCTAATGAGGATTTTAGTTGGGTTTGTTTCAATTATTCAGATGATTGATTCTAAATTTTAAGAAGGTCACATCATTTTATTCCAAAGAAAAATTGGCTCTGTAAGGAAACCAAATTTTTAATTGATGTCTGTTTGGGAGATAAGCCTCTGTTAATTCATCTCAGTGCTTCACTGTTATTTTTAACATCAAATAACACAATTTCCAAAGGTGAGAGAACACGAAGTGTCCCATATTATTAATTTAGAGGGACTAGGACTGTGACCTAATGTAAACTTGAAGAGATTTAGTATAAAAATATCCTTCGCTTGAGGGCAACATTTTTAAAACTTTGTGGATTTTCTTTTTTATCCCGGCTCAATCTACAATCATATTTCTTTGTTATTATTTCCGCTTAGCATTAAAGTACAATTGACATTGATTGATATCAGGGAGAGGCTGTACTCCACAAAAAAGAAAAGAAAAAAAAAAAGAAGAAAAAAGATGTGTTGTTGGCACAGAAATAGCAACGGTAGAAGAGTTCCTGGCTGCCTTTTATTCATCTGCTGACAGCGAGCACAACGGGGCTCTCGCTGCCTGCCTTTGGCTCATGTGGATTTGCCATAAACAGCTCGACTATGTATTTATTTTCAAGATCAATTCAGTTCATCAAAGATAACTGCTCCCAACTTGTGAATACTTGTTAGTGAATGGAAAGTCGCAGATGTAAAGATCAGCTCTTCATTTCATGCCAACAAATTAACACGGCAATGCGGTGCTGTCTTTTCCACAGGTGCGGGTGTGTGTGTACTAGGACTGTCTGAACCTCACGGGAACTAATGGCCCGTATATAATTTGGAAGAAGAAATCTTCAATGGAAGACCCCCAGGGAATAAATGGGAAGTCAGTAAGTAAACAACTTGTCAGTCCTGAGGAAAGGGAAAAAAAAAAAAAAGGCTTTTAAACTGGCAATTATTTTTGTTGCATCCAAGTGGCTGGGAAGTTTGCACATAGAACTACGTGCACACAGTATGCTTGAAAGCTACATGCACTTTTAGTGATTGGAAGCACTGAATGATGAAGTTCATTGAGAGGTGGAGGCTTATACTAAAGCTACAGAAAAGAAGAATAGATTTAAATATATTTGTCTTCAATGACTTAAATTATAAAATGATGGTTGTTGCTTTTTTAAAGAAACATTTAGCTTACTGCATTTATATTGTTGATATTTCAGTCTGCTAGAGTTTTCATCCCGTTAATTGAAATAACTTCTCTTTGCCTGTGAGAATATATGCAAATATTGCTTCTGGGAGGAGGAGTGGGTGCAGTTCCTAGATGCAAAATCTTGTGAACGATGGCAAAGTTTGTGTTTCTAAAAAACAGTCTTTAGCAGCATTGTTGTTTCTTTTAAAAGCCTGTTTATAAAATTACACTAGTAAGAAATTTTGAAAACCATCAGACATAGGTAATAATGTTTTAAAACAGTATTTTACGCACAGTCAAATGATTAGTGTGTGTTAGGATTTGTTAGTTTGGTTTGTGATATCACTCTTGCCCCTCAGTGAACATCAGAATGCTACATAAATGTTTTTATTCTGGATTGTTTTAACAAAAGTGGTGCACATTGAAATTGCCTGATTTTTACCTGTTGTAAAAGAACTGCAAAAACTACTGTTTAGTAAATTTGATTAATTTTCACTTTTTTTTGTGGTTTGCTTATTTCCTACATTTGACAGTTCTCTGTATCATCTCACTCTTCCCCTTGTATAGCCAGTTACCCTGATGCCGGTGTTAGTTTTTTACAGAGCAACAGAGGGGAAAGGACTAAGCTACCTAATAATAAGCCTATTGTGTTTTGTGTTTTTGTGACACTTCTTGCTTAGTGTGATTTTTACTGTCTGAAGCAATATGGCTTTGATTATTTTCCAATGTTTATTTGTTCCACAGCCTGTCTCTATGTGTACATTGGAATATTTATCCATTGCTGCTACAGCAATGTGTGAAAAGGACCAATTAACTCTGAGAGAAAGGAGTGGCCATGGTGACTGACTGGTGCTAAACAGGGATGGTCCTCTTTCCAGTTGCAGTCCCAGAGCTTTCAGCACCACCCAAGCCCAGTCCATGCTCTGTTTGGCATCAGGATTTCCTCTATGCATGAAAATCCTTTCCCTGAGGCTGTTGGGATTTTCTGTGGCTTCCATTGCTATACTGCTTTTCTGTATGCCCAGCATAGCCTGAGTTTCATGTGCTGCAGTGGGTTTGGGCTGGGTAATTGTACTCTGGAGCTGTGTACAATGACAAATGTAACTGTCACTTAACAGGAGTATTAAGGGAAATATTTATTCATGGCTTGGCACCACCAGCACTCCTGTTGGGGTTATTAATTCCATTCCTTCTTTTCACCACTTAGTCCAGAGAGCCTGTTAAATGGCTCATCTGCTCAGAATTTCCCTTCACATTACCCAAGTGGATGGTAGTCATGGTTGCTATCAGGATTATCAAAATCTAAACCAGTAACTGCTGGGTACACTTGCAGCATCAACAAGCACTCAGGCTTCTGTAATGGCGAGGTCTGGACAGCCCAGCCGTAGGTGTCACAGGGCAGAAGTGCCACCGTGAGGTGAGACTCTTCTGATTCCTGTGTCAAGTAGATAAGTTTAAAACCTGGGGGAGTAAACTGGTGAATTAGATCCTGCAATTAGGCCTCTCTTTATTTAATTCTTGATTAGACAGGCTGTGGTGGTTCCATCAGTCAGTTGACCAACACAGAGTTTTCTTAAAAGCAGTAGTTGAAAGGAAAAATTGGCTCAGTGAAAATAAGATTGCGTGAACACTGGTTTTGTTTATTCTGCTCTGTGTGTGTGCATACAAGAATGAAAGAGAGGGTGAGGGCTAGATTAACACTCTACAATTACAACACAGAACTCAAAAGCTGTTTAGGATTTAAGGTGCCAAACATATGTAGTGACTGCTAAAACCTGGTCATTGTCCATAGGAAAAGAAGAAAACTTTCTGACAAGCACCAGTTGAAATGTACTTTAATTTTTGAACTGGCCAATGCAAACTATGCTGTGGAGGCAATTTATTTCAAGTGCACCTGGGCAAGGGAGGAACTTTATTCAGCAACTGAGAGTTGAAGGTATATAATGTTTTAGAAAAGTAGAGCTAGATGGACAATGGAGGAAGTATCAGGAGAAGGAGAAAGGAAAATGAAAGAAGTTTACCAGACAACACTACAGGAGAGTAGAGGGGTAGATACTTTGCCTTTTCTTTTTGGCCAGGATTTCTCTGTTGAGAAAGAGGATGGTGTTTTACATGGGAATGAAGCCCATCAGTGTTAACATGCACAGAGGATACCATAATAGGCCTGGTAGGCCAACTTTTGCTCTCTAGTATGTTCATACAGCTGAGGGGGGATTTTAGCATCTAAACAACAGTTTCATCACCTGGAGAAATGATGCTAATGGTATTGTCCTGTGTTTGGTTCATGTTCTGTATGAACAGATGTGTAAACTTGTGCTTGTAAATTTGGATGCTACATCTGCCTTGCCTTTCTTTTACAACGTGCCTGAGGCAGAAGCATAACACGAATCTGAGGCTTTCTAGACAAGAGGGTATATATAAGTCACCAGTGTTCAGTTTCTTTCTAAGCCCAAAAAAGGCCTTCAAGCTTGTTTGCTAATGATATATGCACCTATTAAAGATGTTCAGTCATGTTTTTTCAAGCTAATACAAGAATTCTTGAATCTTTGTAAGCAGTGGGTTATTCTAATTTGCATCTCTGTGTTAATAAATTGGTTGTTGATTTCAGACCGATTTGTCAGTGAAGCAGACATCTCAGGGATAAACTGGGAGGTGCTGTTGACTCTCTTGAAGGACAGGAGGCCTTGCAGAGGGATCTAGATCTAGATAGGTAAGAGCATTGGGCAGTGATTAACAGGATTAAATTTGAAAAGTCTATATGCTGGATGCTGCACCTAGGACAGAGTAAAGCTGGGTACAAGTATAAATGGGGAGAGGAGTGGCTGGAGAGCAGCCCTGCAGAAAGGGGGGGTGTTGGTCCCAGCAGGCTTAACATGAGTCAGCTGTGAGCCCTGGCAGCCAAGAGGGCAAACCCCATCCTGGGGTATATGAAACACAGCGTTACCAGCTGGTCAAAATATTTGATCATCCCATTGTATCCAGCATTGGTGTGGCCTCACCTGGGATATTGTGTACAGTTCTGGGCCCCACCATTTCAGAAGGATGAGAATGTTCTTGAATGCCTCCAGAGGAAGGCAGCAAAGCTGGTGAAAGGGCTGGAAGGAATGTTCTGTGAGGAGCAGCTGGGAATTTTGGGCTTGTCTAGTTTGGAGAGTAGGAGGCTGAGGGGCAACTTCATTGGAGGGGAGGAGGGAAAAAGAAAGGAAGGAACTGAGCTGTTCTCGCCAGAATCCAGTAATAAGACTCACGGGAATGGTTCAAAGCTGCACCAGGGGAGGTTTAGACTGGATATTAGGAAGCATTTCTTTATCAAGAGGGTGGGTGGTCAAACACTAGAACAAGCTTTCTAGAATGGTGGTTGATGCCCCAAGTCTGCCAGTGTTTAAGAAGCATTTGGACAATGCCCTTAACAATGTGCTTTAACTTTTGGTTATCCCTGAATTTTGGAGGTTATTTATTCCCCATGAGCCTCTCTTTGGTAGCAATGTTAGGTTATTATATAGCATAAAATACTTTTCATTCTTACCCTGTCCAGTCTCACAGTTGAAAATTCTTGTTACAAAATTGTACACCAAGAAGTACTTTTCAGCATTGAGTATTTCTGATGATGGACTTTGCCCATCTGGAAAACAGAGCACAGACTCTAAGGCCCTCAGCAGTCAAGTTAGATCCAAACAGTGTGTACCCAACGAGCCAAGAAAGGAGGTGCTAGTAGTCTGCTTCAGCAGTTAATCTTCTCCAATTCCCCCCACAGCCCCCAAACCTCAGTTTTGAGTCGGTGCTCTGGGCAGCCTGGCTGCATATTTCCAACTTACTTCTCTTCCCTGCTGATCACCGGACACTGTGCTCCTTCTTACCCTATGCCATGTAGCAGGGAATGGCACTTGCACCAAAAATTCACCTCAAACCTTTGCTAAGGGCAAGACGCAGAGCAAGAAGCTGGTTTCAGCAACAAAAAGCGGGGGTGGGGGATGGTGGAAAAACCAAACCAAAAAACATTCAGCACCTGGCTGCAGCAAAATAATGAATTTTGCAGCAAACATGCGAGATTCTGTGGAATCTTGGAAAAATGCCAGGCTCCACGACCACAGAAATGCTGAGTCCTTGGGGCCCAGGGAGAGATGGCTGGGGCAGTTCACATCTCTCCGTCTTTGTTTCAAGCTCGTTCCAGTCTTACTGAGGCATCAGGTTACACTCTCTTCACATTTTCAAGGTTATCTTCACTACCAGAAGGGCTAGAATGTTCATTTTGTATCACGTCAAGCTGTGATTTGGTGGCGTGGCTCCAGAGGCCATTGCTGCAGTGGTGGCATGGCCATGCTTGCAGGCCTGGCTAGTGACAGCCAGGCTTGACCTCTGGGTTTCAACAACACCATTGATGGCAAGTTTGCTGTGCTGTCACGTTACCTGTTTGTCACTTTGGGGAGCAAAATCTATGAGGCAAATGAGTGAAGGTAGAAGTATTTTATCTTTGTTGGAAAACTCACAGCATCATCACCTGTGAAAATCATAGTATTGGTGCTACCTCACTTTCTCTCAAAGGCTAGCACAGCAGTGTGCTCTCTTCTGCTTTCCTTTCCTATTCTGAAGAAATGTGTAACATGCTTCCTTTTTGGAAAGCTCTGCGAGGCAATAACCAACAAGCACCATGCAATTGCAGTGTGTAACTGAGCCTATAAAATGTAATCGACTGCACCCTTCCCACTCCTCTTCCCCTCTGTATCTGGTATTGGTAGGATATTGGAAACATAAG
This sequence comes from Chaetura pelagica, assembly GCF_000747805.2. Lineage (NCBI taxonomy): Eukaryota > Metazoa > Chordata > Aves > Apodiformes > Apodidae > Chaetura > Chaetura pelagica. The sequence goes on along the minus strand of NW_009952893.1, from coordinate 5,907,810 downwards.
GCAAAAAACCCACTTACAACTCTTGGTAAGTGTCAAAAATAATGAACAGCCGGAAGTAGCTGATATATTTTAGTTCCCCAAACTGAAATGAGCTGCTGTTAGGCAGTCTATGGTAACTGCTCACTCAGTGACTGTTAGTAGAATTTGTTGTTTAAAAACCTTTTAGCAAAAAACCTCCTGAAAATTGTAAGCTGTTTGTGAACTGTTTGAAGAGCAAACCTTCTACATTACAAACTATTAATTCAACTGTGTGTGCAGTAACACCATGGAAGAATCCTTGTTGCTTAAAAAGTACTTTTCTGAATTGGTGGCAGAAACCCTGCAGTGCCTTAGGCAATGATGCTTGCAGCACTCACAGAAGTACTTCTACCCACAGCTTATAGTGTTGGACCTGTTCATAAGTCTCTGCAGAACCAGAACCTAAATGCAGCATTCATTGTGGCTCGTATTTTTCATGAGCATTTATAATTTTCTGCCAATGATACCAGAAACTAATCCTGCCCTCAGTGTAACTCCTGATGTATTTCCCATACACGCACATCAGCGCTGACCTTATAGTTCTGGCTTTAGGCACAGGGCAGAGACCTTGCAGGGATTTACTTGGGGTCTGTCCACAGATACCACCACTGATCTCAGCTACAAACCCTCTCTTCTGCAGAGAGCTGGATCTTTTTATTATGGTGTGAGGCATTTTTAGATTGTCTTATAAAACGTGGGTATATATATGGGTATATAAAAATTACACAATCTGACTCCTTCCAGCTGCTATGTACGTGCACTGTATACATGCTGTTCTGCTTGAAGTCTCATCTTGAAAGTCTTGATGAAGTTGTAGCTTAGCCCTTAACAGTAAAAAGCAAACTGCCAGTGAAGTTTATTTTCTTTTTTACTAGGTTTTCTGGACCATTGTTCCGCTCGAGGAACCATGTTTGTTAGTTTTGGCTCTCTGACTTTTCTTCCTTAAGGATAAACTCTCCTTAGGCAGTCGTGCAACTATGCACTAGAAGACTGCATAGCAGTTTATTCACAGCTCAAGCTCCAGCAGAATTCAACTGTGTGACTTCCTGGCTTAAGCAGGGGTGCATCCGTAATGTAAATACCTACTTGATTTTGTGGAAAACCGGGAGGTTTTGTGTTTGTTCTTGTAAAAGATTCCTGCT
>NW_009952893.1:5901053-5906257 GCF_000747805.2 Chaetura pelagica | reverse complement strand
TTCCTGCTGGAAGCTTAGCTTTAAAGTTGGCTTTCAGCCTTCTCTGCTTTGACTAGGATACTGATCTGATTTTGTGCTTTCATGGACATTTTTATATTTCAAAATTTTTTTAATTCAACATTAGCTTTGCTTACAAGCTACAGAGCAGAATGAAATCGCATTACAAACATTGTAGTATTAGATTTTATCACCATTTATTTCTCCTCATCTGCCCAGGGATTTCTACATGTTCAGTAGAACTAATTTGCAGTCAGACACTGAGGTCTTCTAGAAGGCCAGCAGGCTCCACAAACTAATTTATCCAAATAACCAATCCCTCATAGGCCAACTGTAGAAGGACACCAAAATGGCCTAAGCAGGCAAAGCCCCCTTTTGAAGTCTGGAATGTTTTGACTGACTTGAAACAGGCGGCAGGAATGAAGGGATAATTTTCAGTGACCCATGGGACTTTTTTTGCCATTTTCAAATATTAGGTAAAACAAAGAGAAATTGCTTGTTCTAATTTAGAAAGACTTAGCAATCCGGAAGGTAACCAGACTCAGAATTGAGTACGAAGGTATAGAGCTGAAGTTTACTCAATATATTGAGGGTTTGCATCTGGGTGATAGTATTTACACACCCACACATATGCACACTGCTTTACTTATATATGCACATGCCTAAACTGTTTTTTGAATGTAACCTTTATAACCAAACTTTAGTACAGGGTATATATGCAGTATTAAGTGAACTACCTGAAATGCTGTTCTTAAGTCCATATGGCTTTTCTTTAAACAATCATTTTTAATTTGAAGGATGTGTTCCTGTTGCTGTTTCAAAAACAGATACTCAGATGTCAAAACTTCCATGATGTACCTGTTTTCTCAGACACCCTGTCCTGCTGCCATTCAAGTAAATGCAGAAATTAATATAATTTTAAGCGAGTTTTCTAGTCTACAGTAGTCTTGCAGATGCAAAGGGGAAATATTTTGATACGTACATGAACACAATTTTCTATGAACAGTTCTAGGGAGATAGAAATAATGTGAATATTTAGGAATAAAATTAAAACATGCAGTAACTTCATGTCCAACTGCCTGAATGTGCGATGCAATCTCATGGATTTGAGCAACTTCCTTAGAGACACACTCATAAATTTTGTCTTAAGTTGACCATGCAGATTTATTTAATAGGTCCAACCCTGTATTTAGCAACACTAATGACACAGACCAACTCTAGCTCTCAGCTTTGTCCCCATGACACGGACTCACAGATAAGATGGAGTTTCTTAGCATAAAGACTGTTGTCTGTAAGGAGGAATCACTAAGCCAGTAGTGAAGCTTCTACACCCATGCTTAATAGAAATGTGTTTCCTTAAAACAGTATTTTGGCAAGGATATTGGCCACCACCAACTCACCCTTTTCCTTCTGACATCTTCAGTCGTTCTTGGGAACTGTACAGCTATAACACTCATAGTTAAAGGAGAGGGTAAATGCCATCTCCTGAACACTCACAGTACAAGTTTTGAGGTCTGCAGAGCATTGCCGAAGGGCTCACGTGTGTGTGCTGATAACTTTGTGGATGGCAATTTTAAGCTGGCATTTTAAAGTTGGCACTTAAAGCTCTATGGTACTTGGTTGGCCTATGGCTATTGCTGGTGTCACTCCTACAGACACAGCAAACTCCTAGTTTTAGTTTATTATTTTACATAGCATACTGAAATATAAGTCCTTCCCAATTCCAAATTGCTCTGAAACATTTCTGCTTAGCATTGTCCTATGGTAACAGACAAATATGATAGAAAGACAGAGAAATCCTGTTTAAGTGCAGTTTTCAATCTTATATATACTGACCTCAGATTAGTGGATTTCAGAAACATGATGTTTAAATTAATGCTTTTTTGGTGTGAGTGTATATATGTGTGTCTGTGTGTGTGTCTGTGTGCATGGAATGTATTACATTAAATTAAGTTATGTTCCAGCTTTTACTTGAAGAATATAATTTTGTTAGTAGTTAATAATGTTAATGCCAAGATTTTCTCATATTATGTTTATATATATGGCTACAGTAAAATCAAATTATATTTTCTAGGCGTAAGATTAGTCAGTCAAGGACCTGTTTACAGCAGGAGAACTTAAAATTCAGAATTTGTAGGAAAGAGATGCTTCTCTATTTCTGTCTGCCTTGCTTTAGCTGTGTTGTCTAGACATCCCTTGAAGTCACAGACTCACTGGTCTTGTAGTCCTCATACATAGCACAGCAGCAGAGCCTGGCAGTAAGCGGGGAGACTTCATAGGGGTTTCTCATGAATAACATAGAATTTGTCATTTTGACATTTTTGGCATTCAAAGCCTTATATTCTGCCACAAGCATTCTCATATGGTGAACTTTCCATTGTACCAACAATGCACCTATACAACTGTGCAGTGCAGCAGATGGGAGAAAATTTCTTCTGAGCTCCTGTGGTGATCAGCTCATACCCTGGAGCACAGGATTTCATTATCCTAATTATAATTTACAGAGCTATAAAAGTTGTTAATGGTCATGAGTCAATGAATGAAATTGCTTGAAGATAAAAAATTATGCTTTTTTTTTTTTTCTCAGTCTATTTTAAAAGGAGGAAGTAAGAGACAAAGTAATTTCAGGCTGACTTTCATGCTGTCCTTATGCAGCAGAGTAATTTAAAAATATAATCTAAAAGTTACATTTGGGTAAAATGAATGGGGATTAAAAGAAGATACAGGTTTTAGAGTAAGCAGTGCTTGTAGATTCAGACATCTGCTTTTGATGAATGTGTGTTTAGTACTGTAGATATTTTTAGGAAAGTAAGCACAATCTATTTTTTATTTTATTTTTCTTCTTAATAATTGGACATATTCTTCATGTTTGACCATCCTTTTAGGCTTGTAAATAATTTAAAAGATCTAAAAGTATCTCTATGTTCAGAATCAGCTAGTTAAATGCTTATATGCCTTGCTTTCACCTTCAGTTATCTGCACATGAAAAAAGAATCTAAATTTAGGGATGTCCTATTTTACTTCTATATTTATAATCTAGTTAGAAGCCTTAGTGTTTTTGGAAACAAGGTGTATTTAGTGGTATGTTGATAGGCACATCAGATTTGTGTAATTTGTGACAGTATTTTGGAATGGGAGAACACGTAAGATCTATGTTTTTCTCTGGTTTTAGTAAGTCATTGTAAAAGCAAAGTAGCACATCAAGCAGGTTTATATAGTGCAGACAGTGCATAAATTCTCTGCTCAGTCCCTGGAAGGGCTATGTGCTGCCATTATGCTTTCTATAAAGAGAAGAGAAGCACACTGCCAAATCCTGGCAGCACTGGACACCAGCTCTTTCTGTTCTTAGCTTGTCTTGTTTATTGTTGCTCAAAGACTGTCTTATTTGCCAGCATTGCATCTGCTTTTGATCGTCAGGAGCAAAGAGTATCTTGCACTGGTAGCTGGGCTCTCCATCTTCTCAATTTCTTCTCCATCTGCAATTTCATATAAAATAATTGCATCCGGTGAGTGTAATTAATCTGGCAGTATTTTGGTCTGACTAAGGAGAGTTGAAGACAATAGCTACTCAGAAGGGAAGACTTCAGGGGCTGGACAGGAAAACAGGAGCCTTGTGTTACAGCTTGAAGAACATTTCAGATTTGCCCTGGCAGAGAAGAGCAAGAGGTATGTTAAGTGCCACTACATTGGGTTAAACAACATAATTTAGCTCACTGTTCTGCCTTCAACAGAGACTGGCATCAGACATTTAAAGAGAGTAGGAGAAATAGAACAAACCCTGCTTTTGATAGGGTAGAGGCTACATCCAAACCATTGAACTAATGCTGTCCCTCGTGAACTTGCTTTTATTTGGACATGTTTATGTTTCGAGCCTCTGTAGTGATGAGTTACAAGAGTTAATGATGTATTTTCTCAGAAAGTCTTTTTTGTCATTTTACACTTGCTGCCTAATAAATGCAGCAAAAAACATGGGGGTGTTAAGTTTTCCTGACATGAGAAATAATGAGTTCTCAATATGTCTTCACTTCCTGGAGAGTCATTCCTGATTCTGTAGACTTCTGTTGTTTTCACAGCACCGAGCTCTCTCTTCTGAGCTGAAGAGCCCTGGTTTTTCCTGAGGCTGGGGATGGGCTTTGTGTGAGAGCTTCAAGATAGGAGCACTCTGCCTCTATGGTGTTTTCTGCTTTACTCTGTATTTCCTTCCTAAAATTTTTTAACATTACATTCACTCTTTTGACTGCCACTGGCCACTGAGCTGTTTTCAGAAAATTATTGGCAACAACTCCAAGATCACTTTCTTGGGAACAGGAGTTAATTTAGCACTTATCCTTGCTCAGCCTCATTTTGAGATCTCTTTTTCTATCAACAAAGAATTTCACTGGCTGTTGTAGTGTGTAGTCACCATGATGGCAGTTCTCCTTAGGCAGCTTGGCTTTGAGCTGGACTAAGTAGTTTTGCAAATTTATAACCTTGCTGTTTTCCATCTTTTCCAAGGTATTTATGTTTAATAGAGGAATTCCACTTTTAGTAGTGGAATTCCACTAGTAACTTTGTGAAAACTGCTCACTTGTTCTCTTCCATCTTTGAAAAGTAATTAATGAAAAACCTTTTATTTTACTTTTTGACCATTTATTTAAGAGCTTTTGACTTGTGAGAACTTTTCAGAAATCTAAATATACTACATTAACCAAATCATCCTTACCCAAATAATCATTAACTCCTTACAGAAAAGCTAGTAATCTTGAAGTTGTGACTTCTTTTTACAAAGCCATCCTTTCTCTCCCCATTACATCACGTTCCTGTGTGCCTACTTATTATGCTGTTTATTATAACAGCTGATTTGATCATGCTTCCATTGTTTTAGTGCTCTTGGGTGAACTCTTGGGTCTGGGTGTTTTCTGCCTCTTCATTTTTTTAATCTGCCCCAAAGTTTCCTCTGCTAATACTTTGGTTTACAGCTGTTAAAGTCTTCTCTTCTTGCATAGTGACTATCATGCAAATAATTACTTTGGCTTTACTGCCATGGTCTTGTCTTGACTGAGCATTCCTTTATTACCATAGGCAAATGTTGGCTTTTCACATGCTGTTCATGAAGTTTTTACATTAATCTGAGCCAAAAGCAAATGGTTCTTCAGGGTTTTGTTTTGTTTTGTTCTGTTGTGGTGGGGTATTTATTTATTTATTTATTTTTATTTTGTTTTCCCTAC
>NW_009952893.1:5852668-5900918 GCF_000747805.2 Chaetura pelagica | reverse complement strand
TTATTTTTATTTTGTTTTGCCTACATTCTTCGGGGTTTGCATTTGAATCTACAGAACTTAAGTCCTTTTTCAGTTTCAGGTATTCAGCTGTCATGTATGGCACTCAGCTTGTGTAATGTCTTCAGACCTTCAGCACCTGCTCAGGTGAAGCCTGAGTCTTTTGCAGCTCTGCACAGGTCCTATGCTGGTGTCTAGGACATTGAAAATAGCACTAGAGGCTTTGTCTGGGCATCAGAATTGCTTGCAGTGACTTTTTATTTTATTAGTCTTTTCCTGTTTAGTAGTTTTGTCCTTTTGTGCTCTTGTTATCTTTGCAGAGTGTAGAGTGAATGTACTGTTGCAGATCATTCACCTCTTGCAATTGTTGCTGGCTACTTTGTATATATAAATCCCTGGTTAAGTGAGATCTACAGATTGCATGTGTAGATACAAGAATACAAACAGAGAAAACGTGGGGGATTAATTGCATGTTGACTTCTTAGTGGTACAGTTATAAAGCACAAGCTTCATAACTTTTGGGACGTTACGTCTTTGAGACATACCTACCATGCCAACTGTCCGTGCTGTGAGCACGTCTGGTAGTGTAACAGAATGCATGCTTGCACTTTTGGAACCTCTTCTTATTTCTTAGGAAATTAAAAGATATTCCTAGTGTTAGAATATACTAGTTGGTTGGTAACTTTTCCTGGTTTATATGCTGCAGGAGTCCTGATATTCCAAGCCATCCTAATGTAAGTATTGGTCTAATTATTTTTTTTGTTGTTTAGTTGTGTGTTTCATAAAGTCATCTCCCACATGGTCTTACAAAAAAATTAAATAGAAGCCTAGATACACCTTTAGTTTGCCTAAAATGCTCTTGAAAGATTTTAGAAATTTGGTTCCTGTAGGTGAGCAGCCATAGTCTTGTTCGTGCCTAAGGCAGAGAAGGTGGTGGTGTCTCCTGCCCAGGCAGATGCTCTGCTGCTGCCTCCTCACTGCTTTGAAACAGGAGTGGGACAGCCACACAGGAGTGGGACTGCTTTCTGTCAAAGCTAAAACAACAACAACAACAGGATATTTCAACAACCCTGAAGCATTTTTAAACATCCAGCATGAATAATTTTTTGAATTTTATCCTCCTGCCTGTTTTGTTGAAGGTGAACTCTCCAAACTACATCAGGGAAAATTAGGTCACAAAACTCTGGTATGTAGACAGCATTTTTGAAGCCATTTCCTTGCAGCATGAATAACCACGGAAATGAAGCTGCAAAACAAGCAAAGTATACTATTTGTTATTATTTGAAACAACAGGTTCTTGTTATGAATCTCCTTTATCTGTGTGAGATTTTCTAGTTTGGGGTTGTTTTCTTTTGTTTCTCAGAAGTGTTCCCCATGAGACCAAAGTGCCCTGTGATGATGTGTAAAGCTTTTGTATTATGTGCCAATGACTGAGAACAGAACTTACTATCCTGCCATAACTTTTACAGTGGGAGGTTTTATAATCTGTTCAGTTGTGACAGTACAGCACTAGGGCGAGATCTGAGCAAAGCTTTTTGTTGTTTTTAGAGTTGTTTGAACAGTTTAGCTGAACAGACTGTCACCAAAAAGGACTCCCTTCTCCAGCTGAGAACTGAGCTGACAAAATTTTGCTTTTCACACATTATGCAGCACATTTGGTGCATAAGCTAAATAGCAGAGCTCATTACAGTAAGCAGTAGAAGTGTTGATATAGCTGTGATGAGCTAAAGAGGTAAAGGAGTAAGATCTTCCAGGGAAAAAATGTCTTCCTGTAAGATCAAAATGACAGAATAAGAGGTTGGAAAAATAAATTAATTTTAGGTGCAAAAACGGTCAGAACCTTTCCTACTGAATTTATCCAATTTAAAAAAAGAATACCTTTGAAATTGAAACTTTGTGAATTTGTGCTGAATTGGGGTTAATGGTTTTGACCAAAAGAACAGAACTGGGGTACTGGCATGAGTTACACTTTGGAAGATGTGATTTCAGTCCCATTCTTGACCTCCATCATGAAATGTTTTGGCATATAAATGGGAAGAGATTAAGAAGTGTTATCAAAAACAAAGTTGTATGTAATACCTTAATATTTGGAAAGTGTTAAGTGTGCTTCTTTATAAATAGTTTAGACAGTCTGTGTGGGGATCACTGTCAAGGAGGGAGTGTGATGGCTTCTCTGTCCTTGCAATGCCAAGGTGTATTGACTGCTTGTCTCTGCATAGTGAGAAGGGTCACGTTAATGCCTTTGACTCCCTGGCCTTCTTAGTCCTTCAGATTTACCATATCTAACACAATTTCAATAAACCTCCCATAGAGAGCATGGCCATTCTCTGATGTTTTACAGCTGTTGTCCACATACTATGGCATTTGGTGTGATGTGCAGGAGGAGGCTGTGGTGAGCAAATTGAAGGTGAGAAGGAAGGTGGGAACTGCAAAGTGTGGGGTAATGCATCAGTGGAAGTAAATGTTGTGAATGATTACTCTGAACTCTACAAGAGGCAAGAAAGTTTGTTAGAAGAGGGACAAGTCATTTGCTCCCTCCTTTTGCCTCCTGGTGACAGCTCTCCTCCACTCACCTGCCTTTCCCAGCCTTTGACTTCTCATCTTTGTTTTCATGTTTACCAGCACAGAACAGCAATTTTTTCCAGTTTAATTTAACACATGACCAAAGATGATACCAGCTCATGCCTGAAAAGTTATGTGTGCCTCTGAGCTTTCAAGTCTTATATGACCTGTGAGGAAATTAAAAATGCATGTTAAACATTTTACCAGTGTGACTTTGAGGGTATAAGTTACATACCTGTCTTCTGCTGACGAGCGTTGTGACTATTTGCTTACTTCACACTAATGCCAGATTTACACTGATGCTTTTTAGGTCATCCTGAGTCCTTTCCCTAAGCTCTGGTACACCTTTGGCTTTCTTCCCATTCACTGTCAGCTTGCGCTAATAATAATGTGTGGATCTCAGCTGTTTTTGTCGGAAGGCCAGTGCTCTTTTGGGGATTTTGAATTTTTTTTCCTGCACTCATCATATTCAACCACTGATGTTCTGTGCCACTCTAGTTTCCCATTGTCAACAGCTAAGAAATAAAATGTTACTCCCTCCAAAGCATGCACAGGGCATTCAGAATTAGAGACAGCTGCTAGAAATAGAAGTCACGTCCTTCTTGGTTTTGCTGAGCAGTTGTGGACAGAGCATGTCAAACTGACTCCTCGGTGGGAGACTTTGGGTAGTTGTTACTGCTGTTACCTAGAAGGGATTATAAACTTTCGCCATGCTTTCTATTACAGATCACATTTACTGTCAGAGTTCTTTCCTTAGTATTTTTTCTTTTTACAAGGTGACTTGGCAAATATTCCACACTGAAGTATCTTTAACCCCAAATCCTTGTGAGATACTAGTTTAAAAGGTGTTATTATTATGCCTTGAAGTCTTGCATGCCCCTGAGAAGTATTGAGAGTTCAATTTATCGGTCAAAGATAATTGCCAGAAACAAGCAGTACTGACAAACCCAGCGTATTTTGTACTTCAGCTGTTTTCTGTGAGTCATTTGTAAGCATAAAAGTAACATTTGAGTGAATTAAGTGCTGAGAAGTGGTACACAGGACCTGTGTAGGTCCGCCAACAAAAATAAACATAGCAGTGATGAAGTGTGTGACAGTGGTGTCAGCAGAGCTGTAGAGGCTCTTGGACGATCTCTAAACAAGTCACATAAGGACCACAAACAGGCTGACTGTGGGGAGTGCAGGTGCCAGGCTTCTGAGCTGGGGTGTTCTTCATTCTGCACAGCCTCTCAGTTTAATGTTCATAAAGGAATTTTAAAACTTCAGAATGTTTAGCAGCTCTGAATCTGTCAAAACTGAAGGACTAGGTTAGTGGGCTGTAACATCCAGTGAGTGTAATCCAAAATCTATTTGTTTGCCTGGCATGCGTGAACTCGCACGAGAGGTTTCATGATTGCTCTGCTGACACTTTTTAAAATTCTAAGACTTCAGTGAAGAAGACATTAAATTTCTCTGTTTTGAGATATCCTTGTCGAATTAGATGTAATGTTTAGGTGGCAAGGAGGGTTTTGTGATAAAGACATTGACCTGGTGTTGGGATATATGAATCCTCCCCATGTTTGCCCTGCAAACCCATTGTATGACTGTAGTGATGCTAGTCTGTCTCTGCAAAATGGGGTAGTTATGCTTTCCCTCTCATCATAATAGACTAATTAATTTGAGCTCATTGTAGTAAACTTGTGTTATACATAGAAGTTGCACTAAGCACTGTGTCTTGCAGTCCTGAGTATTAAATTTGTTTTTCCTTTTGAAAGTCAAGTGAGAAGGTGCCAGACATGAAAGTTGAACTGCTCTAAGCTTTTGCTTTCAGTAATGAAAATTAGGAAGCTCAAAATATTATTCCTATGAACATCTCCTTGTAGATGCTTGTAGCAACTATATTCCAGTGGGCAAATCCAAACCACACAGGGACTGACCCTTACGCTTTTGCTGTGCTAAAGATCTGAAGTCTAGGTTTGAACGCTGTATAATCTGTTCCTGTGGGGGGAGTGGGAGTTATGTGTGCACTGCTAAAGCCCTGAATTTGATCCAGGATTTTCTCCTATGGTCTGTAAATTCAGTAATTTCTCTTAAAGCATATTTGTGTGTGTAGTTTTTTCTTCTATTGCACACACATTTTATCATGAATGTTACACACTCTGTGAAAAAAAAATAAATGTATTATTTTGAACAATTTAATTTCTAGAGCAATTATTTTCTATAGCAGACGCTGGCATTTTAAAATACTGAGCACATATTTAAATAACATGGTTCAATGCTTTCACATTCCTTGGTCTCATCTGGTCAGAATACAGTATGGGAATATTTTGTGATTACATTATAGAATACATTTAGTAGTTACTCTACTGAGTAGTTTGCTTAATTCATACAAAATGGTACTGAGAGACAAATGAAGTAAATGTCAGGATAAATCAAGAAAGCTTTTAATCTTTTGTTTAGGTGTTTTTAAATTTGAACAAAGTTAGTAGACTTACTTTAGATATCTGCTGTTGCTAATGTGCACAAATGATACTACATGAACAGAGACCTACGTAATGCAATTTTAATTTTAATAATAGCAAGAATCTATTATCTTGTAACTCAATGGGTTTTTAACTAATGCAAATTTTAGAACAAATATTCGTAAATAATACATATAAAAGTAGTCACCACATGCATTTTTTCTATTTATTTTATATTTAGCTGTGGTTCCTCTATTAATCTTTGTTTCAAACATTAAATGCCTTCCTCATGGCAGCTGTCCATTCACTTGTATCATGACTGGCATGTTAAGTTCAAAGTGGAATGTCATGGAGAATGCAGATAATATATTTAGTTCCTGTCACCAGACAGCACAAGGCACCAGTGCGTCTCGTTCTCAGAGAGGGATGCCAGCTACTTTCACTGCAATGTTCACCTTCAGTTAATATAATTTGTGGTTGTTTTTTTTCAGAGTAAGTGTTGTTCAAGGCTATCAGTGTGATTTTTACTGTAATCTTCAGTGCTGTGAGTACCTGAAAGAAATGTTTTAAACAAAATAGTTTTAAAAGCACAGTCAGAGATAAGATGTAGAAGAATATAGGTTTGTTTTTCAGTGCTTTGATATGTGCATGACAAAATGTAAGTTGTAGCTGGAGTGGATGAGGGAGAACTCTGGGTCTGAATGATCAGAAGCAAGCCATTTTAAAACAAATTATGGTAGCTTATAGAAGAGAAAAATTTCCCAAGAGCATAGTGAAAGGCTTAATCCATATTTCTAGAAAATAGCAGCTGTCAGGCTTTCTTTTATTACCCTAGCAAAATGCTGTGTCAGGTGTTACAAAGAAGTTTGGCCATGCATTTAGAAAATTAATAGCTTCCTTACATCAGATGTGTTAAATAGAAACATGTCTGGTTGTGTAGACAGTTGTATTTTGATGTTCCTATTGGAAGTTATTTCTTTTACTGTATAATTTATGTTCAGTAATTAAGCTATGAGGAAAGAGACATTTTGTTGGAACAGAGATCTTCATGCACATAAAAAACATTTATAGGATGAGACCAAGGTTTGCTATGCCAGTCTTGTTGTATATAATTTCAAAGAAAAAAGGGGTATTGACAAATTAATTTGTATCCCTGATAAATTGTGTTCAGTTTGTCAAAAGAACAAAGTGACAGCCAGTAGAAGTCTTTTATACTGATACAGTACTTGCTCTGAGTTTCAGCAAGTTCTGCCTTTTCTGAATGGGCTTTCCAGCTTGCCAGTGCTTTCTTTCATCTAGCTGTAGATTACTATTGCATTAGCAGTTTAAACTTATGGGATTGATTTTTTTCATTCTATATAATGATTAGCATACTGAAAACTGGTGCTGCACTACTCTTATGGTGATTTTTTTTCCCCCTTGTGTGTAATTTTCCATGTTGATCATGGTGTTTATTGTCTCTTCCCCTGTCACTGCACATGTCCATGAGGAATCAGGCTTCTTCTCCTTAGCTCCCGCTACGTAGCTGTAAAGATCAATGCTTTCATATTAGCCTTCTCGTCTTCAGGCTGATCACACCCAGTTCCTTCAGCTTCTTCTCACATGACATGTGCCCTCTAATCTTCTTCACAGCTTTGCTCTGGGCTGATTCCAGCATGGCAATGTCTTATTCCAGAAACACTAATAGAACAAGTATAATAGTTTTACAGGAAAGTCCAGAACTAGTCACAGTACTCCAGATGCAGTATTCCAACTGTGAAATAGAGGAGAAAAATAACTTTCTCTGGTCTGCTGCTTGTACTTTTGCTAATACACCCCTATATGCTTTGGCCTTTTAAAATTTTGCTAGTTCATGTTCAAATGCTCTGCCAGGTACCCCCATCCTTTTCTGTAAACCTGCTTTCTACTTTCTGCCTGCACTGTTGCATGGGGTTGTTCTGTCCAGGCATGGGACTTGACGTGTTCCTTTGTTGAACTCCATGAGGATCCTGTAGGTCCACATCTTCAGCCTATCCAAGTCCCTCCGATGAATAGCAGCCCTGCCCTACCAGTTTGGGAGGGCAGGGTTTCCAACTTGCAAACTTTGCCATCTACAGACTTGTTGGTAGTACACACCATCCATCTCCCTGCTTCATAGTAAAGATCCTATATGGTATTTGCCTGAGAGATGACACTGGCAACTAGCTGCCAGCTGGCTTTTATATGGATGATCCCAAACCTCTGAACCCAGAAGTTCAGCTAATATTCCATCCTCCTTATCTTCAATTTATTAGTCTGAAAGGTTACTATAGGAGACTTGTGGACTCTGGTCCACAGAGCCAGTCATTTCATTATGAAGGCAATCAAGTCAGTTAAGCACAGATTGCCCTTGCTAAAATGGCTTCTGAGAGGATTTGTCCCATAATCTTCCTAGAGACTGAGGTTAGTCCAACTGGCCTATATTGTCCCACAGTATCCTTGTTCTTCTTGAAGATGGTACAATATTTACCCTTTTCTAGTCTTCAGGAACCTCCTCTCATCATTATCACCTCTCAGAGCTGGTCAGTGGTGCTGCTTTCGTAACCCTATCCTTGTACTCACTCATGAGGCCCCTGCCTCGACTCCCTGTGTACTTAGTTTTGGTGTTTGAATTCCATTAGGAGTGTCATGTCCAGCCATACTGGCCTTCTGTCCTTCCTGCACAGATTCCTAAACATTGAAAAGGACAGTACTTTGGGGAGGTTGTTGTTGAGGGTCAGTCAGCTTTCCTGGGCCTCTCTACGCACCCAGGGTCCTGCCAGGGAGTTCTCATCTCCTTTTCTGAATGGTAAGATTTGGATAGATGAGAGAATAGTTCTCAGTCATAGTCTGTAGGATGAGATGGTTCATGGGGGTCCTGGTGGACAGGAGGATGACCATGAGCCAGCAAAGTGCCCTTGTGGCCAAGAAGGCCAATGGCATCCTGGGGTGCATTAGAAAGGGTGTGGTTAGTCGGTCAAGAGAGGTTTTCCTCCCCATCTATTCTGCCTTGGTGAGGCCGCATCTGGGATATTGTGTCCAGTTCTGGGCCCCTCAGTTCAAGGACAGGGAGCTTCTTGAAAGAGTCCAGGGCAGAGCCACAAAGATGTTGAAGGCAGTAGAACATCTCCCTTATGAGGAAAGGCTGAGGAAGCTGGGTCTGTTTGGCTTGGAGAAGAGGAGACTGAGGGGTGACCTCATCAATGTTTACAAATATGTAAAGGGCAGGTGTCAGGATGATGGAGCCAGGCTTTTTTCAGTAACATCCAGTGATAGGACTGTGAGAGTGACAGAGCACTGGAACAGGCTGCCCAGAGAGGTTGTGGAGTCTCCTTCGCTGGAGACATTCAAAACCTGCCTGAACACGTTCCTGTGTGATGTACTCTAGGTGATCCTGCTCTGGCAGGGGGTTTGGACTAGACGATCTTTCGAGGTCTCTTCCAACCCCTAGGATTCTGTGATTCTGTAATGTGGGGTTGGCTTCTCTCTGTGAGATAGGTCAGAAGAGAAGAGAGAGGATGTAGATCTGGTTTCTAAATGGGCAGCTTTTGTGAGGGAACATGGAGTGGAAGAAATGGAGATACACGACTTCCACTGAGGACTGCTTTAGGTGATAACAGAGCTGCTGATGCTACTAGCTAATGGTGTTAGCAAGATAATTTTAGAGCTGGGATTTAGACAATCCAAACATGAAGAAGATGTTTGCTACGAAGAGGACATTCAGTTTTTAGTGTTTTGGAAAAGTCCTTTAGCACTGGAATCCTCAGGCTTTTATATCAAATCTAAAAAAGGTAATAATGACAGATTGGCCAAAAATGTTTCCCTCCCTTGTCTCTTTTCTTCAGAATAACTTACTTGTAATGCACTGCAAATGCACAAATGTATAGGGCTGCTATTAAATTCTTAAATAACAAAGAGGTAATTGCATATATTGCAACAGTAGCCTGTTTTATCACTGTTAATTTCCTGGCACAATGATGGCATACTAGATCCCAACATCAATTAATTTATCTTATGTATCAATACTTCATTGACATTACAAAGCCCCTTTAACAAAATGAAAAACCAACTGAACAGTGTGTCAATACTATTATACTTGTTCTATCAGTGTTTCTGGAATAATACATATATGATTTTTCCTCGCTTGTGAGGAAAATGTGCTGCTAAATCCAAATGCATGTGCCTGTTTTCCATAGAGGCAAGGTAAGATGGAAAGCTCTGGATCTTCTAAAGCAGCAGGCCCTCACATTAGTTCTCATTTACTGCTTGAGTCAGGAGACATTCTAAGCCTTAGAAAGTAATTGATTGGTTTCTCTCAGTTTTCAGTGAAAATTGCTTTGTTTATTTGAGTGCAAACTGGCTAAGAAAATATCACACCAGAGACTTGATGACAAGAAGAGAAAAAATGGTAGAGTTTCTGTTTTAGTTACTGCTGCTGAATTATTAAATCAGGAAGAAAAATGAAAAAGTGTTTACCGGGAGTATTTATTTTTCGGACTATACTGTTGTGCATTGTGAAATATCTCCTTATTCAGTTATTGCACACTTCCTAATTTGCTGGTTTACCACATGTCTGAGGCTAGATTCTGGCAGGACTGCTGGATGTGCTGCTATTTAAGCAGCCCTTTTTTTTTTTTTTTTTTATCAGGCTGAAGTCTGTGCATCACTAGCTGAGGAGGAAAAAGGCAGTCTACAAGTAATATTTATAATAAACAATCAAACCCGGGATAAATATAAGCTTATTGGAATCCCAAAGATTTTATTAGAAAATGAAGTCATTGGGATGCTATTTGGGGTGACAAAACAAGTGGGAGCCACTCCAGGGAGCAGCCTGCACTGATCAGCTGGAGAGGCGTGACTAGGAGGGAGCAGATGAATGGCACTACAGTTTGAAGGGGTTGGGAATCCCTGCAGAGTGAAAGGCAGACAAGTGAGACACAGACCATCTGAACAGTCACAGTGGCAGCAACGTGGCCTTGCTGGGTTTTTGATCTCGCCCGTCTGTGTGGTGCGCATTGCTGACTCTGCCAGGGCTGCTGCTGAAGGAAGCTTCCAATGGTGGCCTTATCCCTGCACTGCTAATGGATTTGAGTGATATTCTTTTCTCTCAAGATATGGGAACAATTTTTCACGGTCATTTTTATCCATAAGCTTCAAAGGAAATAGCTTTAAATGAGTGGGCATTTGCCTAGAAATTGGCAATATTTACAGTGGGCTGAATGCCCATGTAAATATAAAAGAAAT
The DNA here is from genome assembly GCF_000747805.2 of Chaetura pelagica. NCBI lineage: Eukaryota > Metazoa > Chordata > Aves > Apodiformes > Apodidae > Chaetura > Chaetura pelagica. The sequence goes on along the minus strand of NW_009952893.1, from coordinate 5,890,677 downwards.
CAAATAGTAAAAGATGAGTGTGGATTGTGGATTTAAGCCATGGCTGACTGGGTTGAAAGAGGAAATTTATTTGTGTGCTTATTTTTTTTCCCTCTCTACAGAAAAATGCAACGTAATTACAATATTTTGAATGACAATTGTTTCTGTGTAATGCTTATGGCATAAACACAGCCTTGGACTTCTGAGAGCCTGATAGGATTTTATCAATTCCTGGGGGAAGTTCTCGCTTTTGAATGACCAGCAATTTTTTGTCCTTTTAGCTAATTGATAATGTTTATGCCTGTACAGTGTACAAAACAGAAAACCACTTTTGTGGCAACTTTTAAAAGCTGAAACTGGGCTACAAAATTTGATAACCACAGAAACTATTTAATGCAGCTAAACTCCAAGGCCCAAGTATTTTCCCATTATGTAATGTACAAAACAAATTAAATACCCACAGCATTAAAACAATGTTTTTCCCTTCTTTCTGGAATGCCTACAGTTCTCTGCCTTTCATTCTGTAGATTTTTTATTGCCCCTGTCTGCAGAGAAGTGCAAGAATCACTAAATGGGTAAATTTACTGATAAGTTTACCAAAAGCTGTAACTCTTCAGTAGCTGTCAGTGGACATTTGTAAGCACGTATCATGAGATAAGTTTGTGATGAGGAATACAATATTAAGTTTCTGATTGGGAAAAGAAGAGGTTGAATGTTAAAGAGATTGAGTTATATAGATGCAGATGTTAAAATGTTAGCAGTTCCTCTGCTTTTTCCACCTCAGCCAGTTTATGTTACTGAATGCTAAGAGTGACACAGTTAATTTTAAAATTGCTAAGGAGACTTCCAGAACAATTACCAAAAAAACGTTTAAATCCTGTAGTCTCTTCCAACTCACAGTCACGTTTCTGGCAAGTAAGCGTCTGCCCCGCTGACCTTAAGCCTGGGGATATCCCTGACACAAAACATTGTTTGCACTAAATTATGAAATCATAGTTTTATAACGTAGCTTATGTTGTCTAGGGACTAAACTGGGACTGTCACAGATATTTTTTGAACCTAGATGCTAAGTACCAAAGTAACTTTTTCTTATTTTCTAAAATGTGCACAAAATAATGATAAAAAAGGTCAGAAATGTCATCTTTTCTTGATCCTTTAGTGATAGGAGTTAGACTTCCTCGGTGTAGTCATGATATTTGAAACCTCATCAAGCAACCTAAAAACCTTAATAAATGGGCAGGTCTTAAAAGACTAGTTAAGATACAAAAGGGTACTATTAATGATTTTTAATTTAAAAATGTTATGCCCAAATCATTTTTGCATCCCTTACAGCTATGAGTTTCTTAATAATGAGATTTATACAAGTATTCAGAACAGGGGTAAATGAGGCACATAGCTGAATATTAGTTCAGTTGTTTTCTGCTCTGATGAACACAGTAGTTCAGTAGTAACAGACATGATGTAGTCAATTTTAAACTTCATGCCAGTGATAAGTCTTTTTCTGTAAAAACAACCTGAGTAAAGCATACATATCAGGTAATTACATATATATTTGTGTTGTGTAAATATATATATAAGTATATTATGCTTATACCTGGGTTAAGTGAACTGGGAAAATGTGTGGAAAGCTTCTCAGTACTACTGTAAGTATAACTGCTGTGAATGGATCTCAAGTTTACATACATGAAAAATGATCTATTAAAGCAAATTTTGTTCTAAATGCTAATTGAATTTTTGAAATGTTTATACTGAATCACTTGCTTTCATTCCTTCTGTATTTGTCTCTTAATCTCTGCAGAAGCAAAGCATTTCAATCACTAGAAATCTCTTAAGTCTTGATTTATTAGATCACATCTCCCAAAAGGGGACTTGAAAGAGGGAATTTTATACTTAACTTTTCTAGGTATCTGATTGAAAGAAAATTATTGAGAAAACTCCGCTAGTGCCAACACTCATTTTTAAGGTGACTGAACTTCTGAACCCTGGCCAAAGTGATAGTTAGGCAGGTAATTTGTCACGCTGTTTGATTTTCCATTTTTGGTTGATTTTTGTTTGTGAGAGTTCACGTTTACAAGGAAGATCTTGAGTATGAACCTAGTGTAAGTAGAACATTTCAGTGTTACTGTAGTTAGCTCTACCAACACACAGTACTTTTGCAAACCTTGTGTTTCTGTATTTATGAACTATTATTAGTTTGTCATAATACAGGCAGCATATAAATAGTTCACTGTAGTGTCTAGGCACCTAATCACAGACTCTGTGTTCCTAGGTGAATGATGAAATGCATAATTATTTTTAATTATTGGACCTAATGCAAAGATCCTGAGAGAAACTATGACCACGTTGAACTCAGCAAGAGATTTACCAGTGATGTCAGAGGGACTAGCCTCCCAATTTTTTTGCAAGTGTAATTTTTTCTTACTTGGGATAATTGCATGGCCCAAATTCCTCCCTTTTTATAATTGCCAGTTTCTGCCAGCTGATAATTAGTCTATAGTGGATTAGTCTATTAGTCCATCGTACATTGCAAAGACTATTATTTTGAATTACATCAGCTTAAAAGTAGACCTTTGTTGAAATTCATGAAGCTCAGTTTTCAATAGCTGTCTCCTGTGTGGCTTTCCTATTATCTAAAATCTGACTGAGGTTATGAGGCAACCTTTCCCTTTATGGGGAAGTGCTAATCAGGATCACTCTTCTAGTTAGGCTTCGCTGTCCCTTAGCACTGTAGAAGTTGTCCTCTGTCTGCCAGCTTCAAACGTTGCCAAACAATGAGACACACATGGCCTGGACAGCAGTAAAATACCTGGTGTTTTTCCTTCTGATGAGAAATTGGATTTTTGTTTGCTGTGGAATTATTTTTTTTTAAAGCAAAATGAAAAAAAAAGAAAAGTGAGTTTTAAGTATATCTTCACCTTTCTCTCATTCAATATAAGTAACAGGTATGTCGTTGTGCAAGGCAATTTCCTAAGCTTCATCCTGTGTTGAAAATGTGCTTTCTAGTAAATGAAATTAGATGCTAGGCAGCATTCCACAGGATCTTTTAAAATGTCAGATTGCATGTTAAAATAAGATTTCAAATTTTTTACACTGTCTGGTTATAAAATTGATAACCTGGGTAGCATTATCTCAGGGAAGCAATTGGTAGTTATTTAAGATCCTGGAAGAAGTGAGATGGGGAGTGTGAAGAAGCTTAACAGGCAAGTGTTATCTCTACTGTTTGGCTTTTGTGTCCTACATGCTTTAGTAGCAACTCCTGTAGTTCTCTCATGGGTACCACACCACCCTCTGGCAGTGAAATACCTATGTAACTGTGATCTTTAATAGTAGATGAAATTACTTGGTGTTCACTGACTGAAGAGTGGCTAAAATCAAAATTATTCATAATTTAAAACAAACAACAAAACCACCAAACAGCAGTTCCTGACCAACACAAAAATTATATAGAACTGTAAAACTTTTGATGTGTCTTTTAATATCTATTTCCATTTTTGTTATACTAAACAGTGCTAATAGACCAATAGACTTTTTAAAGTCATCTTCAGTTATCTATAACTCTGTGATAACTAAAACTCATCAGACCTTATCCAGATATTCGTGGGCCATATTCTCACTTGCCAGGTGCCATGTTCCATCACATACCTCCATGAAAAGGATTATAAAACATGATTGATTTTATTTTGACAGAATTTGATATTTCTTTAAAACACCCTCTGTGTAGGTAAATGACAGTGTGAAGTCAAGAGGACTTAGATGAATGTGCCTGGAAGATAGTTTTAACCATCCTATTTCAAATGAACCAGAGGGGACAGGCTGACTGTCTTGAGGACCAGAAAAAGTTTCTATGTCTAGTCAAGACATAGAAATATAGAGGGATCAGTGACCTAATTAAAGAACGTGAATTCTTCTAGTGTTGACGCCTAAAGTTCAAATGTCCTTTTTATACAGGAAACTCGCCTGCCTGGCTGCTACACAAATATTAAAACAACTCTGTGTGAGACGAGTTTTTTCAGCATTTGGTCTGCAGCACTATGAGACAGTAGCTAAATCTTTGCTATGCAAGACTGCCTTGTCAATCTTGAGCCTAAACATAGTAGCCAGTGTAATAGGATGTTTATTAGAGGAAACAAATAATTCAGGTCTTGATAAGCTCCTAACAGAGACCATGTTCCCCTTGCAAGTTACTGTAAAATGACTACTGTTTTCTTCCAAACTATATTCCTTTCAAGAAGAGACCTGGGATGCCTGCTAAAGTAATTTGTAGCCTTGTCCTCCATATAAATGAACGTCAAGGTTGAATAAGATAACTAATGAGTTGGACTTGAACACCAGAAGAGAGGTAGCTCCAAGTTTCCTTCCTTTAATCCTTGTTGGGACACTCTTATTCTCATAACTTTTTATCCCAACTAACTTCTCACTGTGTGTTTCTGGAAAAAATACCTTATCTAGGGCTTACCCAAATCAAATCTATTTCATTACCACATTCACCCTGGGACAAAAGCCCTTAATGCAAAACTGGGGTAAAATATGAAAACAGTGGTTTCCAACTGTTCTAAATCTTTACATTTTTATAACTAAATATTTTAGTGTCAGAAATGTAACTAATAAATTGAAAGCTTTCAAAATCACAACCAGGAGGTATGCTATACCCTATAGCACATGTTTTAAAAAGGAAATGACTGAATAAATTAAAACATGGGAAGACAATCTGAGTTACATAATAGCTATATGTATTAAATCATTCAGGAGAAGTTGCAGCTGAACTAACACTCTGTAAAAATGAACTCTCTGTGGTAGACTCTTCACTCACTGAACTTATTTAAAATGTAATGGAGAGGAGTGAATGGTTGTACAAAATGGAAAATTACTGCCATGGAAGAGATATGCTCAGATTTATTCCATCCAGAGGAGAAGATGATGATTCAGTTACATACAAGGGAGAAGCAATTAACTCTATCTTTCAGTTTTAATCTGATGCTTATTTGAAATTATGTTTAACCCCACATCAGTTCTGTCCTTCTTATCTAAATGCTCTCATCTGTAAAAAGAAGAAAACATGATCTATTCATAGAGAAGACATTGTGGATGTAATTAGAAATTGTTTACAGTCTGCATAAACACCGAGTCTAAATGCTTTCCTCATAAATGCTCATATAAGCACCCCGTTGACCCTTTTCTTCCCCTCAAAATGTTCTATCATATTTTCACTTCAAGCATATGACATAACTACAGCCTGGATAAAATTAAAGTCTTAATAGCCTAATATACAGTCCCTTACAGGGGGCCCCTTACAGACCAACCAGCCTTACAAATTCAGATCTTACTGTTTTATCTCAATTAGGAGCCAATGAGCTGGAACACATAATTTAATTTTATGATGCACTGAAAGTATTTCAGTAAGTAGTAATACCAGACTGCTACAACACACAGTCTCTGAAGGGTTTTTGACAGATTGTCTGTCTCATAGAGTTTAAAGAACAGAAGTTATCTGCTATCAGTAAGTACAGAAACATTTCTGATCTGTCAGAAAGGTACCTTTATTGGTTTTTTAAAAACTGAGTTTGAAAAATACTTTGCCATGTGTCAGACCAAAGTACCACAGTTAGTGCTTGGAGAACCAGCCCTTTTCCTTTATTCAGTTCCTTTTTCAAAAAGGTTACTTGCCAGAGCTGCCTTCTAGTGATCTTCCTTTTGTAGCTACTATGAAAACATTAACTTTTGTTTTGCTAGAGAAGGAAACATAAATGTATATCCAATTGCCTATATTCATATATAAAAGCATTAGTATTTTGTTGTTGCATCTAGAACTTACCATTTCAAAGGACTCATGCATGCTGGAAAAAAAAGTGAATTCCCTCATGAAGATGCACACAATCGGTAATTGCATAACATACAAAAATTTGGCTGCAAAAGTTACTTTAACTGTATTTACTTATTTCGAATACATGCACAGAAAACAGTAGTGTCAATTGGAAGTACTCCATGGCATTTCCTGGTGTGCTTTGTAATCGGTGATTTAAATAAAATCACAGATATTGTGCTGAGGTTTTAGGGAAGAGACTTTATTATGAGAGAATGCTTTAGAGGTTGTTCAGCTGTGTGCCACAGCAATTGCAGCAGTTTCATTAAGGGAAAACAGCATGAATTCAGTGTGTTCTGTACTTCCTGATGTCTTTGAGGAAACAACTGAGTTGAATCCCTTACAGTTAGGCTGGTGAGGACTTGGAGGTGAACTCTGAATACTTAATTTAATTTCATTCAACAGGGCTGCAAATTTTAAACCAGAAGTGGACAAGCCACTGTAGAAGCTCCATTCTAAAATTGTTGTGGATAAAAATTTACTGGAGTCCACTGCATACTTAGGAGAATCAAGGATAGAAGGAGTGTGATTTCCCTTAAGAAGTGACAGAAGAGTCCTTCTGATCCACTGGGCCAACCTCTCTTGCTTCTGAGTCTGAAAGGCACTGAGGGATGACATCTTTGGCAAGCTGAAATTTGCTAGCAATACAGATTCTCTGGCAGCCCAACTAAATAAAATCTTGCAGCTGGCCTTTCTATTTAGCTTTGCTTTAAGGAAATCCTTTTGAAAATCTGCTTCTGTCTAGCTCCACATTTTGGCCAGCCTTGTCTGATTGCTTTCAGAATCAGAATGAGCTTAAGCATTAACCTTAAGAGTCAATGGTCTCAATATAATCAGCACAGCTACCAACAGGCTAAACTTATGGTTCATGATTTAGGACCTTCCATCAATAGATGAAGAGAGTGGATTCTAGTGCTTTCATGTGTCCACTGATTTTTCATTTATTGAAAGGTACTGCACCAGCCCCAGTTCAGACCAAGCTGCTTTACAGCACATTTTTATAATCTGTTTGAGATATATATACAGTAGGTAGTGATGTATGACACAAGCCTTCTTCGTTTGAGAAGATACAATCCACATAACACTGAAGATAAACGTGTTTATTTAATGTGAAACTCCTTTATTCTCCATTCAAGATCACAGCTTATTTCTTCTGCAAAATTTCTGGGAGTTTATTCTATTATAACCAGTCCTTGAACCCATGAGTTAGTATGTTTATAGAGTGTTTTTCAGAGACACTTACCAGGGGCAGGACTACTCTGTTTTGTAGAAATCCAAAGAGACAAAGTCCGTTCTTGGTTGATACAGTAATCTAAGTGGTAATACTAAACCCAGGACAATTCCCACTCTTGTTATCAACAATTGCTTTCCCATTTATCCATAAAGGACATTTCCTATACATATATATGTTTGAAGCCCATTTGAGACTGATTTTCATAATCTGTGAATAAGAATAACATCAGACTTTTTAGACTTTTAATTGTCTTTTACTTTCCTAATGATATTTTTATGGCATTACGTATCACCATAATATTTAAATATGCTAACAGTAAAGTGAACAATATTAATAGAAACATAAATGAGAGAGAACTTACCTCAATAAATTTTCATCTATCACCATCTCTGAAGCAAGATTAGACACCTTCATTACTTTGTACTAGTGGATGCTTATCTACTATGTTCTCTGAAACCTCTGATGCTGGAGTTTGCTCCATTCCTAGTTTACAGAAGGTAATTCACTCTCCTCTTTTTGAGGCACTTTCAGGAATCGGTAGTGATTTATCATGTCCAGAGACAAACTTGATTGTCTCTGTTGCTCCTTGCAATGTTCACCTGCTGTTACACATTTTTTTGGGGTGAGTTACACTGAAGAATCTGATGCTGTGTTGGAGTAGAGATGTGTAGGAAAATTACTTTGCTTGTCTTGCATTTGACATTGGAGTTTATTTGTCACAATAGGATGAACAATTTTTTTCACACAGATTACCTAAATTTGATTTGTAATCTGCTCCAAACCCCTTTCTCCAGAGCTGCTACTTATGCAGTAGTTGCTTCCTCATATCTGTGCAGCTGCCTGTTTAGATGTTGCAGTTTTTTTACACGTAAAGTGTAATTTTAGTTTATTGTGATTAAAAGGAACTAAAAATAGGGGCTCAATTGTTTGACCTGACAGTGAAGGAAGTTCTAGAAACTTTCTGTTAGCATCTTTAATTCCAGCTCCTCCTTTTATCTTACTGGTTTTTATTATATTTTATCCTCACTGTTCTTGAAATAAATGTATTGTACACATTAAGTTAGAGTTATAACACAACTACAGTGAAATCCCTCATTCTGCATTTTAGATGGTTAAAAATCCTACTGTTATTTTTTTACTGTCAGGGTTCTGTAAATATATTATCAGTCCCTTTTTCTTGAATTTTTAGTGGAAGTCTTGGAAGAACATTTAACTTCTGTAAATTCATTCCTATTTTTTTGTCAGATGCTTTGACTTAAACTGTTGTTTTTTATTATGTCCCACAGCAGTGCTTTCCTAGACCATGTTCTTGCAGACATACATTTGCATGTAATTAATGTGGCTGAAGTTGAGGGGACTGCTTGCAGGGCATACATTTGAACATGTGTTTACATCTTCTGAGTACTGAGTCTTTGAGCTCTTCAGGGTAGCAACTCAGTCTGCTTTCCTCCCTGGGGAGTGTCTCATGCATTATAACAACAACAAATAACATGAAGAATGGGTATATTTTCTTTACTGCAGCATACTACTATAGACAAAGAAAACCAGTTTCTTCCAAATTTTCAAGTGCCTGCAGATTTGTTTAACAACTACTTTTGTTGTCTGATGACCTTTCCTTCATTAGGATGCATTTTCCTTCAAGGCAGGCATTTTTCAATCAACAGTAATTTGCATATAATTTATCAAGAGAAAAGAAAAGCAAAATAATTGTATTTAAAGATTTCCCTTTGTTTTAAGTGTCATTAGCAGTTCTGACTAATCAGATTTTTACAATCTCATCAGGCGCTTTTAGAAAATCTCTATGAACTCATCTAGAGGATGCATTTATTCCTGAGTGTCCTGTATTGCATTACAGAGCAGTAACGAGTCACCGACTGCTACAGATGTTTATGTGAAATGCAATTAACACTCTGCCAATTTAGTTTTTATAAGGACACAATCAATTTTTATTCATTTTAAAGCTAGAATGCTTTCTTTTATTGTGTGCTGCCTCTCTGCTGATTATATAGCTAAACAAATTATTCTTCTGTTTGTAGTAAATGGCAGACAGTACTGGAGCGTATTACATGAATCACATGTGAAACAGGAATTAAATATTTGGATTACATAGAATTTGTAAGAGCTAAAAGCTCATTTAAAAATATATTTCAGTTTGGTTTAGTAAAAAATGGTGGTACGTAGAGATTTTTGTTTAATCACAAGCTTGGTCTGTGACGTTCTTAGTGTCCACAGCAACCATGGCTTTCATTTTTAGGGGAACAGAAAACTCAGGTTTTCAGGGTCAGCTTTAACAGTTACACTTGACTTAGTTAATGTAATTTCAGTGAACAATACTAAATTATTATATGCTAATCTTTACTATATAAAGAGACTCTAAGCAAGGAAAGGAAGAGATAATTTTAAAAAAAGATAAAAACCCATTTCTGACCTAATATTATGGCACAGCCCACTCAGAATTCCCCAGAGCATGCCAGGTATGGACCTGCTGGCCCACAGAATTGACCTGCAAAAATGGGGTATGTTATCAAGTCTTACCCATGACCTGCAGTTTTCCAAGGCTCACAGGATCACAGAATTGTTTGGGTTGGAATGGACCTTACAGATCATCTAGTTCAAAGTCCCCTGTTGTGGGGGCGTTTAGTTCTTATTTTTTACCAGATTCATAGGGAAGTTAACAATCACTGCCTTGAAACAAATTTTGTGTTCCTGGTTTCCTCTTTGAAAAAAAAATAAAAAAAATAAAATGATTGGAATATTTTTTTGTTTTATTGTCCTCAGAAATGACTGAACAATTTTGATTGAAATGTTGCCAGAGGTGACATTGATCAGCTTGGTATTGGGGAATCTGTAGACACCTAAAGTGGTGTATCTAAGTGGGTGGGTCTGACAGGAATGCTGTTTTATCCATCTAGAAGTTAATGTTATTTATTTGCTAATTCAAAATTGAAAAAAAAAAAGCCCTAAAAACTTGTGTGGTACATAACATGCAGTAACAGACATTTCTTCTGTAGTGGGTAAAAACTTTTGTTTCATTATAGCTCTGTTTTTTTCAGATCTTGGCTTGGGTTTTACTGTAGAACATGTTAAAGCTCGTGTACATTCATGTGTTTTAGGCCTCTGCCAGCCAAGCTGGAAAGTAAGCTAAAAAGCCATTTCTTCTGCAACTGCCTTGCTGCTTTTTTTTTTTTGTTCTCAGGCTGCAAGGCTTGTATGTGTTTTTATATTCCAAGTCACTTGAAGAAAGCTTAGATTACACCTACTGACTATCAGAACCACCTCTGTATAACCTATGCAACTATTAAAATATATTTCATTTCAGGGAAAGCAGTAAGAATGTACATCCAGCATGTGTTTGAAGCTCACTTTTACATCCTCTTAATTTTTGCTGCACATTTCAGAGTGTTTTCAGTCTAACTCCAGATTTATGAGTGCTTAAGGCAATCTTGTGTATATAATTGCTTGTGAAGTGTCATGAATGCTGATAGTTTTGCTATCTGTACCAGTTAATTTCCTTAAGATGCAGTCACAGCACACTGCTCAGTTTTTTGTACCTCAACACTGAGACAACAAACCTAACTTAAACTACAGATGTAGTTTACTTAAATTCAAGTTTTGAATATAAATATTGCAGACACTTTTGTGTAAGGAAATAAGGAATAATTTTCAAAAAATTTAGTTACAAGCTACTAAAACAGGTAGTATAAAAGACTTTTTTTAAACTTCTGGTTTCTAGAAAATGCATCTACTAGCTTTATAGTACACTACAACACAAATCTAAGTAAAATATTTACAGATGCTAATGAATGCTTAAATTGGACATGTAAGGATGGTAATGTATTCAGAGAAAACCTGTAAAGGTTTATTTTTCAAATGTTTTCTACCTGATCTAGCTTGCTGTGGCAAGTAAGAAAAGTGCTAACACTAACAACTCAGCCTAACACGGAGTTTTCCGAGGCCTCCCTGCAGACAGTATGAAGGCTTCTTGTTTCACTTCTTAAAATTTATTAGTATTCAAGTTCAGTGGAGCCTAGATGAATAATTGCAGAAAATAAACACCCCTAGGAAGTATGAACAAGGTGAACTATAGAAGCTGCTCTTACACCAAAATCAGATGAGATCCACATTTGCTTCTCTTTCATGTTTCTCTTGCTATTTTTCAAAGGAAATGCTACAATGACAATGACCGTTTATTACTAACAGGCTGTAATTGCCACAGTGTTAGGAGACAAACCATTGTGAAGCAGGGAAAAAAAGGCTGAAAATGACCAGCAAGGACACTTTAATGAACACTTGAATGCACCTCAAATGAAAACCAGATGTTCTTTGTTAACTTCAGTGGTAAGCCTTCTGTTCCGATTGAGGAAACTGTACCTTCATCAAGGACAGAGAACAAGGAGAGCTCTTTCCAACAACAACAATGCACATTTTTCATATGTTTAATAGATAATCCTGCAGCAGTAGGTTTCTGTACCTTTCTGAGCCTTTATGGCATATTTAACATCACTGATACAAATAAAAACCCATGGCGCCGTAATTTTATGGTTTGAACAGTACAGTTCTTTAAGAAAAGCCCTGTAACACAATTTGCTTAGCAAATGGAAAATATTTCTGCAAAATAACTACCGAAAAACTACAAAAACGTACTATTTCCTTACCATTTCATTGCACCAGAAGGAATACTGCAAATAAAATGATGCTGTAAACAGAGTTTGATTTCAGCATACTTTTGATTTAATAGATCATAAATACTGGTTTTTAGCTATTCATTCTCCAAGTTCTAGTGGGACTGCCTAGGTCTGGCAAGCCAACCACTGACAGGAAACAAAAAATTCCTGGGAGAATTAGTCACAGTATTTATGTGCATATGTGTATCTATATTAGTACTTACCTAGACATTCAGAGATATATAGTATTATATATAAACTCTAGACCTTAAAAATATCTTGGCTTGTAGAGCACCTACAGCAGCTAAGTCAGGTATTAGATGTTCCAGTTAGAATCATGGAATGTTTTGAGCTGGAAGGGACCTCTAGAGTTCAGCTAGTCCAACTCCCCTACAATAAGCAGGGACATCTCACACTAGAACAGATTGCTCAGAACCCCATCAAGCCTGACCTTCAATGTCTCCAGGGATAGCATCCCCACCACCTCTCTAGGCAACCTGTTCCAGTGATCCATCACCCTCATATTAAAGAACTTTCTTCTAATGTCCAACCTAAATCTACCCTTCTCTAGCTTGAAACCATTACCCATTGTCCTACTGTTACATGCCCTTGTGAACTAGTCTTCCCCAGCCTTCATACAGACCCCTTTAAGGTATTGGAAGGTCGCTATAAGGTCTCCCCAGAGCCTTCTCTTCTCCAGACTGAACAACCCCAACTGCCTCAGCCTGTCTTCATAAGAGAGGTGCTCCAGTCCTCTGGTCCTTTTGGTTGCCCTCCTCTGGTTATCCCCCTAGACCTGCAATCCTGCTGCAAATAAAACTTCATGGACACTGCTGGAGCCTAACAATGGTTAATTATCTCTTCAGTCTTTAAGGAAAGATGTTCAGAACTGATTATAGATACCTATAAAATTTTGCTTTAGCACTGATTTCACCGTATTATCAGGCTCTTCTGCAGTCTATGGTATGTGGCCAGCTGAAGCCTTGGTAGGTAATGAGAATTCTGTCTCTGCCCCAGAAAGGATACTGATAATTTTCCTGTACCACCTGTCCCCTTTCCTGGTAGGAGAAGTGGAAGCAGGGGGCAGAGACATGGTCATGGTGGAGCTAACTGTTGTGTGTTTTTTCATTGGGCTGTGTTAGTAGAAGTACAGGTTGGGTCCTGGTTGTTTTAGCTGAAGGTGAGGAAAGGGAAAGAATAGCCAGCTTCTTGTAGCTGCCCATCTCCACTACATCTGAACATAGTTTTAGGATTTTAGTACTGTATTTTTTCACAAGTTACTAATACAATAGGAATCATTACAATCTGCCACATCAAGGCCTACTGAATGGAAGTGTAGTATATCATGCCAAGATCTAATTGGAGAGAATTTGATTGATAGCTGATTGACCAAAATTTGTGACCATTTTCTTTTGAGCTTTTAATATATGCTTCGTAAGGGTTATCAAGGCACTTGTTATATAATAAATGATGCAGGAGATCTGAAAGACTAGCGTGCAGTGGGTAATGTTAAGCAATATACTACAGCATTAATTCTTCTGTAATTAATATTTAATTATTTAACCAGTTATCTGTTGGGGTGGTTAATAACACAGGATGTTGGGATTATAGAATTCAGTTTGGAAGCACCCCAGCAGGTCCCTAGTCCAACCTCAAGCAAGACTGCCTCTAAGGTCAGACATTGTTGCTCTTTATCTAGTCCAGTCTTCAATACCCTCCAAGATTTTCACCTCAGGGTAAAAAAAGCTTTCTTATTATTCACTCTGAAACTTATGGCTATTGTCCCTCATCCCCCACCATGCATCACTGTAAAGAGCATAGCTCTTACGTTCTTGATTACTTCCTTGCAGGTGCTGGGAGGCTGTTAGTACATTCCCCTTACACCTGCTCAACTTGGTAGAGTTTGCCTGATTTAATCCGTAGGCCAAGTCACATGGTATTTTGAGGAACAGAGACTACTTTTTAACCTTTAAACACCTCCCAACAGCTCACTGTTAGCACATGTTTAGCTCCTTCAGACTTCTTGCCCTCTTCTTTTTCTGTTAGTACCATTCCTCTCTGCACTGAGTGTTGGTCTGGACAGCAGGGAGCTGTTCTACATGTTGTGGCCAGAACTAAAATGTTGAGGGGAGGGTTAGGTTGTGGATACTTGGTATTCACTGTCAGCTGCAGAGGGGTTTTGGTTTTGAGTGCCTCTTCACATAATAGGAGTAATCTGCTATTTGCATTAGTCACACAAGGTTCCTCCAAAGGTCAGTGGATTGCTCCTCTCTTGTGTTCCTTTTAATCTATTCAGGAGGACATACCCTCTTTGCATCCTTCTTCCTTTCTGTCCTTTTCCAAGGGTTTTAAACTCCAAAGTGAAAGTCAGGGCTCACAAAGCTACTGGAAACACCAGGTTCAGAGAATTTCTGTTTGACTTATCTTCACCAGATTATACCATTTATTCTACTAAGTGGTTTTCATAAAACTCTTAGAACATCTACTGCTTTTCTTCAATTGTTATCTGGTTTGCTCTGCATTTCTTTAGCATATTTAATTTTCAACACGAGATGTCTGAAAATGTTCACACTATAAAAAGTGGTACTTTAGCATATTTAATTTTCAACACGAGATGTTCACACTATAAAAAGTGGTTAATCTATTGTTATGAACGGTTTCTTTTTTACAAATGAGTGAATCTCATCTTCCTGAAAACGTGTTTCAAAGTTGCCATTAGCTATCTCCATTACTTTGCCTTCAAAAAATTGTTTTGTTCCTTCTGCTGGATTGAGACTGGACTGGAGGGAGTAGGTGGGGACATTCGCATGTGTCTTCAAAGGGAATTCAAGAGTGTGTCTTACATTTGTTTCAAAGTCAAATGCCAAAATTGACCAAAAAGAATCGTTGTCTATATCAATCCTATTTTTTACATTTTCCAGTTGGAAGAAGAGATCCTGTGTGTGCCTAGAGATAAAACTGAAAATCTCTTAGTGACCGGCCAGTAGTTAAAAAATGCAGAACTGACTTGTAGAGCTGGATTAAGGAGTGAACACAGGAGTTACAGCATACCAGGAATTACTGCGTGTAAACTGTTGGAAAGACCAGTTTCATAGATATTTTTGGAGCCTTGCTCATCTGTCACAACTTTATGCTTGGCTCTCAGTGTTCCTGTCCTTGTAAGGGAGCTGCAGATTGCGTGGAGCTAACAAAGCCTAAGTGAAGTATATCATTTGGATCACAAACTGTTGGCAGGAAACACGAGGAATTCCTTGAGATTCTCTGATAGTTTTATAACTGGTATTTGGAGGGGTTTTTTTCCACAATATGT
Source organism: Chaetura pelagica (assembly GCF_000747805.2). NCBI lineage: Eukaryota > Metazoa > Chordata > Aves > Apodiformes > Apodidae > Chaetura > Chaetura pelagica. The sequence continues at coordinate 5,875,630 of NW_009952893.1, read as the reverse complement.
AGTATTTCTACTATAGAGACCAAATTTACTTTGGCTAGAAGTGGTAGACTTTTCTTTTTGATATCTGCATTTATGGAAATGAGTGGCATTTTAGCATTTTGTTCTCATCCTCAGAAGACTTATATGAGATTTAGTGTTCCATGGGACTGTGGAGAGGTGTACTAGATGGATGGATAGAAAGGTATCGGAAGGGCAGAGAGCAGATCACCAGCTCCTGAATATCAGAAGCAGTGATCATTTAGATTTGGTCATAGATACTGGTGAGCAGTACCTACAAATTGATAGGCAGACATCTTGCTCTTTGAGCAGATTTACTGACTTTTGTTTGCTAGCATCCCTGCAGTGTATTCGGAAGGTTTTAGTTAGTGAGATGTACCCAGTCCAAGTCCTACAGATTCTGACCGGTTCTATCAGAGCATCCCCCCTGCACTGCAAGCAGGAAAAATACTAATGTTTTGGTTTCTTTCTATTTTAAGTAGACTTTTTCTTCAGTGTAACTGAAGTTTTGTTGTTCATTATGCCAACTAGCATGTCTCATGGAGAACTGAGGTCATGGAAATCGGCTGGGGAGGGACTTCACAGCAGCAGGAAGGAGTCCAGAAATGGCAGTAAAACTGTGGTTTTTCATTTGGTTATTGAGGCTTATTAAATTTATGTTTCAGTGAGCAAACTTACAAGATATGTATTGGCACACTGAGAAAAAAAAATAAATTTGGAGTCATTCCTGTATTTCAAGCTTTAGCAATGAAAAGTGTAAATTCATGTGCCATTGCTTGTTGTTCTACGTAAAAGTCAGGCTGGGATACTGATTGATGTGATTTGTGGAAATAGTAAAACATATACTGATTTGGGAAGTCATTTGCAAGTTTAATTAATATATTTTGCATAGGTCTTGCAAAGTTTATCCCAACATCATCATAAAATAGATTTATTCCTGCTTTAAGTGATAGTAGTACAAAAAGTTATATTTACAGAAATAGATTTCGAAAGAAATATTAGACAAACCAAATAAGCCCCAGATGCACAATAACTTTGGCAGAAATGCAGTTTTAAATATGAGTTTTGGGATACATTTAACAGGGCAAATATTACATGTGTTCCTTCTGTTTCCTCCTAGTTCCTGTGCATTGAGGTTCAGTAACACATGTACGCAAAAAGCAGTTTTATGAAAGCATTAACTGGTGTGCTCATCAGTGCCAGATACAGACTCTTTGTTGGAAGATGTTAACATGCGGAATCGCTAGTTACAACAGGGTGTACTAGTAACCCGAAGTTATGCTGTTTCCATACTATACTGCGGTTATTTCACTGTTTTAGAATACACAGAGCCACTATTCAGCCACATGATGGTGTTACATTTTGTATATACTAAAGTATTGCATGAAACCTCTGACTGCCAGAGTTTGGGGTTGAAGGTGGCTGACAGCAATTCTCATTAAAAAAAAAAAGAAACCATGAAAAAGCAAGTTATATTATGTAGATTTACCTTTGATATCCTACCAAAATTTCTCCATGTTATTTTCTCATTTCAGTCTTTTTTCCCCTTTTATGACTTACTGGAATTTTGTCTTACAGTGTGGGAAAGCATTGTAACAGGGAGCAGAAATCACAGATTATATTTTAAACCTATGGTATGGTCGCTATTGCAATGCTGGATATAGCTGTCTGCTGAGGTTTTAGAATAAGAATACTAGTTCCTGGGAGGGGAAATAGAGTTTGTAACTTAATAGGAAAAATAAATAAAAGGTCCTACTCTTAAACAAACAAAATCCTTCTGCCCTAGCCCCTTAAGTAATTCAGAATTAAAGTTATACTCCATTAAGCCATTTTGGATATGCAACCTAAAAGAGGAAGAAATAATTGTCTTTTTATATTTGTCCTGTATTTTATGTAAAGCAGGGAAATACTTCATTTTATAATGACTCATATATTTCAGCTTGGTTTACTGGAGGTCTCCTTAGAGAAGCAGAGATTTTGATGGAGAACTTCATTACTTCTTGAAGGACAGAACAGATTATTGAATAATCAGCAGAGATCTTACCTTCCAGCTGTTTGAATTAAATAAGCTGTAATAAAATGTACACAAATCCTCCCAGAGATTTAAGTAGATGAATATGCCTGAGGAAGTTGAATTATAAAAAAGAACAGCTTCATTTCAGTCTAATATATCTGAAACGCATTTCATAGACGTTAAAAATACTGAACTCTCCTAGAAATCAAGCTACTGAATTCTGGGCACCCAAGTAACAAAATACAGCACCTTGTATTTTGCCAAAACATGTATAATTTTGGGGGATTTGTTTGTAGAGAAATAGGTGGAAGGGTTAGCTTATAAATAACAAAAAATAATTTGTGTTAATTTTGCTTAGAATTATTTTACTAATTTCCACTTCCAATTATGAATTTTGTAAAAACTAAAGCATTAATCAGTCAGGCTATTAAACTATGAGAAACTAAATATAGTAGTCAAGAAGGGAAGGGGCATTATACCTCTATAAGGACTCATGAAGGATTCATTTATGTTAGTGTAAAATTAAACACCTACTTTTGTTTAAAAAGTTGAGAAACTGTTTGTGTTTTCAATGCTGAAGGAGGTGCTAACCCAAACAAGGGAATAGCAGCAAGAAAGACAGATGGCATTGTGTTTGTTCAGCTTAAGAAGGGTTTGGGTAAAAAAATTCAGCACAATACTGGAAAGTGCCGAGACATATTTTTCTATGAGGTAACCAGTGAGTGTGGAGGTGTAAATCCCTTGGAGGACACATGGGAGACACAGTGAGTCTTCTGCATTCTTCATGTGAGTCACTGAGAAGGTGAACAAAAACCAGACAGAAACGACATATTTTGATTTTCAAAAAAGCTTTAGATTCTCACATGAAGTAATTGAAGAAGCATGTTACTGCTAAACTTCTGTATGGATTGAAAAGTATCAGGGAGAATAAAGAAAAAATAGAAACAGGATCATGCAGCATTTATACTACAAGTACTTTGATAAGTACACTTATTAATCAACCAAAAATAGGAGGAGTGGAGGCATGGCAATTTTAAGACAAGATAATTTAGGTGAGGGAGATTAAGAAAGGCCGAAGAACTCCTGTGGGACCTGATATAACTGGCAAATATGATGCAAACTATTTGCAAGGACTGTGTGAGCTGCTGTAGCCAGAGCTCCTGGAGAGATTTAAGCTGTAGCTCATTGCCACTTCTGCTCAGAGCATGGCACCAATAAAAAATTAAAATGGTTACATTGATACTACAAGTAAAAGTAATACGTAATTACAAGTAATAAGTACAAGTAATAAGCCTGTGATAGCCATAAAAGACAAATGCCTTTTAAAGTTCCGAAAGATTTAAATGGTTATTAACAAGAATAATACAGATAACAAGAACAATCATAAAAATATGTATTTTTTCAATGTCACATAACCCTTATGCTTCAGAAGGCAAAACCTTGGGCAATTGTATCCCTCTGTTGTTGTTCTAGAAGGGTGATCGACATCTGTCTGACAAAAGTGTCTGGTACCATCAGCTGGGTGACCCTCTGGAAGGGGCAAACCACAGGGCTGTAGTGGTGCAGCACCCATTGTGTTCAGAGTTCTCCAATAAAAAGAAAAGTTTCTAAGTGAGAAAGTGCTTGTGCATATACAGGTCATTAGAAAACTGAAGTTCAGGTTGCAAACCCACTCCATTTAGCTTTTGGATCTTGCACATTTACTGTGTGCAAGATGACACTTTTGTCTTATCTGAAAAGATATAACCTTCAACATTCAGATTAATTCATAACTGATCACCTGCAAATGAGCTAACTACTTAGACTTGTATGGTTTTAGTGTCCTAGCCTAGCTAAGTGCTGCTGGAGACTTAAAGCTCAAAACTCAGCCCACTCAAAAAGCTTGTTAATGGGTCCCACATGACACAGCTATCAATTTTTTAGTATCAGATATACATGCTGTATCCATTATAACTTTCACTTAGGGGCAGGCTTGCCCTAACTGTACAGGAGCTTGTAAGGCTTTACTCTTATTTTTGGTCTGAAAGAAGGAAAAAAAAATAATGATGTTAGATGAGACTGAAACTGTATTGCAAAAGGCAGTGTTTACTATGAGTCTGGCAGAGAAGGGCCTGATGCATTGTAAAGGGTACCAAGATCCTCTCTCTGTTTTGAACATTTTCCAGGTTGTTTAAATGTGCATTGTAAGCAATGATAAAATGACAAGTTATCATTGATCTGTCCTTTCCTCCATCTCATAGGGATTCATTAAATAATGCATGCACCCATGTGAATTACCCTTCTTCACTACACTATCCCCAGACCATTAGCCAAATATAGCAACAGCAGCATCTTTCAACCCCTAGAAACCCTTTGGCTTTCATTTAATTAAATTATCCCATTATGAAAACTCTTATAATGAGATTAAATTTAATTATTTATTAGACACTTATTTGCACTAGGGAACCTATCAATTATGCATGATTGTGCTAAACATTTTTCAATCCATCACCTTTTCTTTTCATGGAAGGTGCAATTTATTAAGTGCATCTGAAGTACTGTAACAGAAGAGCTTTAGCAGAAATGTGGATGCCATCCTAGTTCAATTAATTGCAAATGCAATAGGAAAACAGAAATAGGAGAATTTACTCTCTCTGCTTTTGAAATATAGTACTCTGACAGAATTGCACTTTTTGCAATTATTTGCTGCATCTCCTTTTTACAACCTACTTAGTAAGGCTCATGGACAAGCATTTTAATTCATGGGTTTTGGTTGTATTTTGTGTTAATGGTTCCTAATTGCACAAAAATTCAGATGTAATGCCTAATTAGAACAGTTCAAAGAAATAATTGTAGCATTCTGTGGCTTGCAGCTATGTGCATGAATTTCTTATCAATTTATGAAAGATAAGAATATTCTCTTAATATTATAATGGATAAATGTTTCATTTTAGGCAAATTGTTAATGCATACAGCCATAAAACATCATCGGCCATATATCTTCCTGATAAGAATTTGGATATGAAGACAAAAACTTATAAGCTACCAATAATTGTTTCAAGCAGAATGACATTTTCTGATTAATGTTAAGAAGAAGATATAAACGTCAATACAGCTCTGAGCTTCACTTTTATAAGACCTTGTCAATATGTAATTAATTATTCAACTGGAGTTCTATGTGGCTGAGGGCAGCATTTCAAAGAGCTTTCTTTTATAAGTCGCAAAATCATCATAAGATTGCTGTTACTTTTTTCCTTTTTTTTCACATTTAGAAATAGCATGTGTATAAAAGCCCATAGACACTTGGGAGGTGGCACATACAGTACAGTGATAAGGTGAGGAGCAGTAGGTTTTTTAGTAGCAGTAATTTTTAGCAGATGCTTTTAATACATTACAAAATTCTGCCGTGTTTTAAAAGTGCTCATGTTTCATGTTCAGATGTGAATGGGGGTCAAATAGAAAGATTTATGTCCTTTTTTCCTTCACTTATGCATGTAAGAGGATGTTTGCTTTATTAACTTTGAAATTCACTGGACAAATAGACTGCATATTTTAAAGGATTTAAGTAAATGTGCCCCAAAGTTCACAGAAATTACGATAGAATATTTCAATCCTCATCTTGAAGGAATGAGACATGCTGCATCTGTTAATAAAAACAAAGGATTATGGCTTACATTTGGCAAAACAGGCATATTTTGTACTTGCGACTTTATCAACGTCACTGGTTGTTATTATTTGGTACTTTCTTCCTGAAAGTCAGGACTGTTAATTAAATCTCAGTGTACCCTAGTGGGCTTGATAGGATTTCTTTATTCCTGTGAGGGAGATTGCATTCATTAGGAGAGCTCTCCAGATGATATTCAGAACTGAAGTTTACTTTTTGTATGCTGCTTTTCCCAGCCAAGGATTTGGCTCTCATGTTCCAGAATAGCCACCCATCTTCCACCTGGACAGATATGTTCTGTATCTAGTATCTAGACCAAAACCTTTGCAACATTACAGTGCAATGACGTTACCATTTGCAAACTCTTGAATGGTGAATGGATGAGTTACATGTGACATCTCCTTGGCCTAAAAGCAGCATTCTAATGCATTTCTCAGAAAGTTACAGCAAAAACTTAATTTTAACCTTGGCAAATGTGGCAATTGCTGTATTTTGCGGTATTCTGAAACCCTGGTGCTTCAGTTGGCTGTGGAACAGCCCATCTTAATCTGTGTTGGAGGCTGGTAAACTGGCATTGGTTATTCTCATTTTTTTTTCCAGTGTATAATCAGTTGGGAGCTTTGAACTCTGCTTTGAAATCTTTAAGCATCATGTAGGCTACATACTACAATATGTTAGCAAATAATTTTATGCCTACTTGGGACATGAAAATGAGATTAAAATGAAAATGAACATGAAAAAGCCTTCTTGAGACTTGACATCTGTTAGCCACCTGCTTAAATTGTAGCTATCCAGCCAGGCCAGATGCACTGGTACGTGTACTCAGTTTTTACACCTATATTACATAAAGGTTGCAGTGTTTGCAAATTGGTTGCAAGTCTCCATATACTGCTTTCATCCTTTTACATGTGATAACTTTTTTCTTTTTTTTTTTCCCCCCAAGAAAGGTGAGCCTTCTAAGAGCTACAGATGTTGAAATATTAAACAGTACATCCAGCTTATATTGTGGAGCAGGTTATTTTGCATACAGCTTTTCAATACTTTGGATACAAGTTTTGACAGTTTCACCTGGGCAGAGACCTGATCTATGAGGACAAATAGAATGGCAGTAATGATTTCATTATTGGTATCAAAAACTTGTAGGTAGGCTTCTTATTTACAGCTTGCTAACAGTTTGTTAACATTCATCAGCATCTTTTTGCTTCAGTGTTTAATAAAGACAACAATTAATAGGATACTGCATACCCTATTAATCCATACATATCACTATGTTAAAAAGCTACTAATTTCAGCTATGTACATTTTCAACTTTTATTTTTAACACTGATGGTGAAAATACACAATGTGGCCTAATCTAGCATGTTGCAATCTTTGGTCTCATGTCTTTATTAATAAAGAACAGCGTGAACTTAGTATGGCTCTGAATTAATAGAATTTTAAAATGCTTTACAAGAAAAATATCAAGTTTAATAATAATAATACTTAAATGCATGGAGTTTCCACCTTTGTTGCTTGTTTATTGCTTTTCCCTTTCATAACTGTTTAACTAGAAACAGGTTTCTGCAGAGGAATTAAGATAGGATTAAAATTAATGTTGTTTCAGGAAAACTATATTGAAAAGAAAAAAGACTTATTAAAAGTGGAGAGAAATGTGGGTTTTCAGAAAATTGCAGGATACAGTAAAATTTTTAGAACACTTCAAATGCAAAGACCTTTCCGCTTTCTCGTTACAGCTTTTAAAATATTTTTAGACAAGTGAGACTTTATTTCGTTTGAGTGAAAAAACTTCTGATTTGAGATTGGCTTGTCTCAGGAAAGATTCCTTTTCAATAGAACATTGAGAATTTTCCCAATACAGATAATCATAGCTGGAGACTGTCAAGGCATCAGGTCATTACGCCAGGGAGAAAGACTTTTGCCTCCCCTATCCCTGATGAATAACTATTCCCCATCATTTTAGGTTCTCGGGTTGCCAACCAACACTCTTCCCATTTTCTTTGAAACAAGCTGACAGCCTAAGGCTTTCCAGCAGGCTGTGTAACAAAGCCCTTTCAAGACCTACTTGATGTAAAATCAGGTCCATCATGAGCTCATACATGATGTTTGTTCTTGTGGCTTTTACTTCTTTTTTAGTGGTCTCATCCTTCACTATATTCCTGTGCTGCCTTTGATTTTATTTTCTGGCATTCATCAAAGCAGACTGAATTAATGGGTGATCCTTTTCACTGGAACCTCTCTTACTCAGGACCTGCTGCTGCGTTCTGAAGAAGACAAAGTCAATCTGGCCTACGTTTGAGACAGTCCAGCTGTACAGCACAGCATCAGGGCTGAAATGAAAAAAAGTTCAAGTGATCTGTAATACAGAAGCGACTTCTTGACTGCAGCCATAGCTGGACCCTGAGAGCAGGCAATACACAACTAAATTGGGGAAGGATTTTGTCTCTGTAGCATTGTTTTCCTTCCTCAGCAGCTCTATAGGATGAACCTGACTGCTTTAGATACAGCTTTGCATGTATTGGTAGGGACTGAAAGTATTTCCTGTGACAGCTGACAGATCTCACCCTCTGGGGAACTGTCTTTCTATGTAAAATGAAGTTGCTCTGTCAGCAAAATGAAGAAGTTCATTAAAATAACTGAACAGAACTGTAAATGGAGATCAGGTAGTTTCTTGCTATAACCTGGTTTCCTAAAGAAAAAAGGCTTTTGTGGCTCCATTCTTTTACTTGTCTGTTTAGCTGCATGTCTGCTAATAATAACTTTTCAATTTGTTAGGAAATCTCAGCCTGGTCTGACACAGAGCTAGCAACCTCAAAAATATCACACTCCAAGTTTTATGAAAAAGGCAGATGGACTGTGGAGAATGTCTGTAGATGTCCTTGACTGATGAAAGGCTAAAGAAAAAAGTGTCTTTCCGTGGACACGTCAATTTGTAGGATAGGGCTGCCCTGTACTGACAATGGAAAGGGTAGAGGTGTGCAGGTCTTTGGTACAGTGTGGCTGCCTTTTGGCCCTGGGGGTGCTGCTGGTGGACACAGCTCATCATGTGTCCCTCTCCTGAGACCAAGGTTTTGGTAAGAGCTGCATGGCTGGTCTGTGCCAACCCTAAGCCATACACCCTCAGTGCTCCCAGGACCAGAAATTGCATTTTCAAGCAACTTTCATCCCAGAAGCCAAACCCTTTCCTCTTAGAAGCTACACTAATCTCATCAGCAAACTTTTACTTCTTCCCTGGCTCTTGATTCCCTTCACTTCAACTCCCCTATGATCTCTCTTCAAGTTTCCCAACGTGGAGCCTTCAAACCCATTGCAGCTGCTTCACCCCTAGATTTCAGCCTGTTTTAAGGTGGTGCTTTGAGCTTGCTGTGCTCCCACTGCCTGTCTGTGCTCACTGCCCCTGCCTCCGAGGCCACTGAACCTCTTGGTTCCCATCTGTGTGGGGAAAAAACTTCTCCCTTCTCCCACTCTCAGTTTCCAGGAGACGTAAAAAAGCTGGTTAGAAGCAGCAACTGTGAAAAGTGAAGCCTATGAGCTATAAAACAGAGGTAATCTCTGGCAAGACACTCTAAGTAACTCTAAGCCTGTAATTCTCTCTGCTCACAGCCTTGCTCTGAAATACCCTGGCTGACCTTCCTGGCACATTGTGGGGAAAGCTCAATTATAGTCAAATGACAAAAAATAATTCATTCATAACTTGCTGTCATTAGCTTCAAGGGGAGGAACATCAAAACACAGTTTCTGGGACTGTTTGATGGGTTACCATGTTGATTATGTCTTATTCTGGTTTTAGTGGTTCTTCTGAGCCTACTTTTTTGGTGATTGTACTTTTAATTATGACAGAGGTTCCCAGAATATTAATTTTCTATGTATCTAAGTAGGCATTTCAGCAAAGGAATGAGTGGAAATGTCTTTAGAGATGAGGATTGGGAACAGCATGAGGAGTTCAGTAACTCTGATTAGGCTGGGGACTTTTTCCTTTGGGTATAAAATGCCACTGGAGCATCCTGAAGTATCTATGAAAAGACTGCATATCCCTTGTGTATTTATAGATTGTAGAGTGGGAGATGCAGACAGTATATACTTGGAATTAGACAGTTATTTTAGATGGTGGAAAGAAGGAGGGCAATTTTCAAATTAGAGTGTGAGAATGTAACCATGTGACTCATTAAAATTAATAGGAGCTGCATAGTGTAGTCTCTGTGCACCACTTTGAAAATTTCCCTGGTTGTTTCTTTATGAATATTTATGCAATCAGGAATAAAATGCACACAATGAAGCAAAAGCCAGTGTAAATACAAAGTGATTGTATCATTTCCATGTTTTTAATTATTCACATAAATGCCACTTCTGTCCAGTAATAAAAAAATGCATATGAATGATGAAAGTAGTTAAACACAAAATAAAAATTTCAGCAATTGCTTTAAAAGGAAATACTTTTTTGATTTTAGTTTCTAATGAAGTCACTAAATCTGCTTGCACTTTTAACAAATATATTTAAAACCTATAGTCCAGTTCATGGGGATGTTTTGGAAAGAAAATAAGACAGATGACTGCATCACTCGAGAGGTTTATGTCAGTTTGATCACCAGAAAGCAAACAGCCTTCTGTAAGTGTACCAAGAGCCTTAATTTGATCTCAATATTGGGTTAAACTAGTACTTTGTATTCTGAAGGCTGTACCAGCACTGAAGGATAAGATGAGAAAGGTGCAGGTGGTAAAAGGAAAGAGGTATGCGTGCATTTGCTTAAGAACCCACCTATCTACAGTGTCCTTTGACTGCTGGCTTCCTGAAAGACACAGAGTGCTTATCTTTAATTAAGTCATAAGTGGTGTCAATTTTATTATCCACTGATCTTTTATTCAACAGCATAAATCCAAAGCAAGGTAACTAGCAGGGTTTGTAGTTCCTGATTATCATTTCATTTAGGAAAAGAACGAAAGATGAAGCAGCTATGCCTGAAAAAATATTATCACATGATGTCTACACTCCATCCAAAGCTCAAGACCCCCAGAACTAATTTCAGCTGTTGAGATTGTTGTATCACCTTTACTTTCCCAAGATAGATGCAACAGGTCAAAGAATGGCAATGCCTGCAAAATGAGAATAATTCTAAATCAGTATAACTTTTGAAAAAACTGTCAGGAAAAGCAGATATTCTGCAGGTGTCTCTGCACTTCCCTATCTGCCAAGTAGTTTCTACATTTTGAAGTCTTGTGAAGCTGAGCAACAATCTTCCGCCAAATAATTGCGTTGCCAATTAGTCTGTCATAGGCTTTGTCAGTTTATCCCAACTTCTCTGCCCTATGGGCTGAATACTGGATACCAAAGAAAGATCAAGAGAAAATCAATGTTATGCTTTCTCTTTGTATAGCAGTGCCTTAACCCAAACATTCTCCTCTCCTGAAGTTGTGAAGCAGCAAAATTCCACCTCAGGACCCCAGACTGAAAAAGAAAACAGTCGCATCCCCAGTAGGACTGAGCCACTCGTATCCTTCCTAGCAAGAACCAGACTAGGAATGGTTCAAGAAGTGCAGAACAAATAGATCGATATCAGAGAGAGTGATCCCTTGTGTGTCACAAGTGTAAGCACCCTCTGCGTCCTATGGGAATCTAATGAGAATAGGATCTGCTGGGGAATGTATATGGTTCTTCTCCAAGAGAAGAGTTTAACTCGCTTATGTAGAGAAAGACAACTTCTGTAAATCAGTTAATCAAAGGGTGAATTGAGCTAGATGAATGTGGGCATTTCCATCTGTGGATGGCAGCTTGTGAACATCTGGATAGCAGAACCTGCTAGGAAAGAATGCCAGCCAGTTCATATCGCCCTGTTGCCAATATAATTCACAATATCTGTGATTCCTACTTCAGTGGTTCAGAGCAAGAGAGTTGATTGAGTGAACACAAAAGAGATCTAATACATACATTCAGTCCCTTCTTTCATCTTCAAAGTCAAGAGAAGGGAAATAAGCTTCCACACTCAATAAGGCAGTCATCCCTGCGTGGGAGAACGGACGCCTCGGACGTATTTATAACGTGGGTAGGGGCGAGAGACACCAGAGTGCTGGACAACATGTTGACTCCTCTGATAAATGTTTTCTGGAAAGTAATTTCTGGAGGTAACAAGGAATTATGTAAATGGAGAAATAATCAGATAAGGTGATCAAGACTGAAGAAATGAAAGACTGTTTCAGAGTGAAGTTATGAAAAGATTATTGGTATGCATATAGCAGATTTCAGCTAATGAAGTCAGGTTGTGATTGCAGGCACATGAGGAAACTGAACAGACTTTTAAATGGAAAATTAGTAATTATGTTTTCTAGACTTTCAGGAAGAAAAGGTTTCATTTTTTTCAGCCCAAACTTAAAAAAAAATTACAGGAAATTTTGAAAACACTCTTTTTATGACTAGCCCTTTTAAGGGTGGAAGGCTTCCCTAAATCCCACTGAGTTGGGGTTTATTTTCACCACTGAGCCAGCTACTCTGCTGTGCTGCAAGAGATGTAGCGTCTGGCCCTAACAAATTGTATTTGCACAAGGATTTGGGTGCTGGGATGTTCTCTGAATTGTGGCAGGCCTTAGGCAGTAGAGAGTGGTAGCCTAAGCACAGTGCTCACCTCTGCAAGGGGAGAAATGGCTCTCAGTATGCTCAGGAGCACAATTTAAGCACCAGTTCCTGTCTGACATTGTTGACTACTTCATTTTTCTTCAGAGATATCCAGTACAGTTATTTGCATTGCATTGCTTTGTAAATTTGGTTGAAAGCTAACAGCTATTCATGGAGCTGGGAGCAGTTTGGGGGCGATTTGGGTTTTTTCTGGTAAGCAATAAAAATATTTCATTCCCTTTGTTCATCCAATTAATATTTATCCGGTATAATTACTCATAATACTAATAGCTTGTCATAAGTTTTATTTTTCATTGTAGCTGTTAACCAACAGTCATTAGTAAGATCCTAAACTTTACTTGGTATTCCATCCGTGATTGGAAAACTTGAGTGCAGTTATTATAAGTCTATTTTAAAGGCTGAACATCAGTTTGAACATTTCAAAGCATACTTATTTCTCTCAAGTTTTCACAAAATAATATTTTCTTTTTTAATTATATTTTTGATCCATTTGCACATTTCAGAAAGCGAGTAGAGTAAGGAGTAAATTATTTGGGATTTTCAAATCATGGAGCTAACCCAAGATCTACTAAAATGAAGAAAATTTACTGGATTTAATTCTTTAAATAGAATCTACTAAACATCTAACAAGATGTTAATTTGGACATAATGACATTTGATGTCAGGCTTATTATGCACATGATATCAGGATGCTGTGGCTTATTAGTTCTTCTAAGGTGAGAGGAAAGAAACACTTTAAGGAGATATTAAATGAATTAGTCATTCCCTTGAGCAAATGACACCTCTGTGCTTTTGGCATGTTGATGTGCGGAAAAGTTATAAAGTCTGGATATCACTGGTTTTGTTATTTATTAAGTTACCACATTTCCATTGGTGTCTGCACATGTTCTACTGTGTTAAATGACATCAGTGCTTTCTGATTGCTAATCGTTTGCATTGCTATTAGTTCTCAGCTATTTGAAGGAAGATTTATTGGTATTATACATGGATTGTTATAGCAAGAGAAAAGCCATGTATGTGCTTAAAAAGAGCCAAAGTTGGAATTGTGGCAACTGTCTTTAAGCTATTTAGTGTAGTTTTAGTAAAACAAAGAAACTTACGCTTGCAAAGTTACAAGCAATGTTAAGGGAGTGTAAAGATTTATCAAATCAGTGTCTTAAACCAATCTCTTAAATCACTGTGATTTATTATTTTTATTCATAGTCATAAACCAAATGTAAACAGAAGTCTTCAAACCTCTTATTCAGGGTCTCTAAAGTCCATTTCTCTTACTAAATTAATAGGAAATATTTTTACTGCATATTAACTTTCATCTATTTTTTTCATTGCCATTTACTTCAAGTCATTTTATGGTACCCATTCACATTTTGAGAAATTGGTGCCTTGGCTGACTTCAGGGCATCCAAACACAAAGAGATAACTAGACCTAGATCCTGCAACCTGGGCTGTGAGGGTAGATACTGATACACAACCCTTTTGAGGTCAGGAGGACTGTTAATGGGTACCACAGTCCATCTTTGGAGTGGACTGCTGGACGGTAGCTTGGGCTGAAGCAGATTCCAGAATTGGTTGATGGGAGCCTCCTAACAAAGGAGCTGCTGAAATGTATTTCATCCTGCACATTCATCAGATGGTAAAAACAATTTTAGGCATCCCCATACTAGTTTGCCATAAAAAAATATTTGACCTACCAGTTGTTACTTTATGATGCATACTGCATAACTATTTACTATTATTTACTTAGTGACCAGAAAAAACAAGAGCCAAATTCTGGAATTCATCAACTCATAGAGAAAGATTTATATAAAGCTCCTGCTGTGCTTGGTATACCACATATGTCTGAGGCCAATTCCATAAAAAGAAACTTAACATGAAGTTGCTCCTATTTTAATTCAGGCTTTAGGATGCATACATGGTATCTTGTAGTATTTTGGAGGTAAAAGCATGAATAGTGTTTTCTTATTTAAGAAAGTTTAGAACGAAAAGTAATAAGGATTTTATAAGAGGGGAGACAAGAGGGAAAGGGAAATGCTTTGTAGGGCTTTCATTGCTGATTTGTGGCAACTTTTTTGGATCTCATAGAGGAATGAGAGCCCTACAGTGCCCAAGCTGTACCCCACTGAGGGGCAGCTGCTCTCCATCCCTTGGATTTCCCCCTTCCCAACTCTAGGGAACATGAGGTTCCTGAGATTCCTTCTGAATTCAAAACCCCTTCCAGATATGGATTAAGATTGAGGAGGGGAAGACTTCGTTCTGGACACTTGTTTTCCCTTGCAGTGAGGGGTGGGCAAGCAATTAATCAGTGGCTGCAGGGGGCTGAGGATGCTTTCCCAGATGGCCACAGCCTGTTGGGGCTTGGTGGATCAGGCAGCGACACCACTGATGTTCTCAGCCGGGGCTGTGGAACCCTTGTTTGTGTCCCAGGCATGCAGGCATCACTTGAAGAATTCAGTCTCCAGCAGTGCAATTTTGATGTATCTCATGAAGTATTCATCTGTGGTGGAATATGTTGGTGGAGTAAGGTTCAAACTAGTGCATTTTTAGCACTACTAAATTTACTAAATTTTCCTAGTTGTCTCTAATTTAGGATTTGCTGCTTTCCAGGAGGGCTTTTAAAAGCCAGCCTAGGTATACAAAGGTAACCTGCTTATGGATATAAGGAAAGTGGCACCAGAGGCACTAAAGATAAATAAGCCTTTTTAAGTTGCACCTAACACATTTCTTATACTAATAGCTGCCAAATTACGATTTTAAAAAAAAATAAAAATTGTATGACTTAAAAATTCTTTATCTCTGCTCATTCACCTTTGTTTCAAGATCTTAATACAGTTTTGTTCTGCTGTGTGTATCTTCATGCCCTCTTCTCCTTATGTTATTGCATTTTTCTGGTATTGCTGCATGAGAAGCGTTTGCCTCTGCCTAGTGTGCAGTACCATGCTCAGTCTTTCTGCATATAAACTGGCATCCAGTACAAGGGGTATTTTAATTTGTCTGTGTCTAGCTGGGCAACATGATTTAATGAAGGACGTTGTGTATGGATATTCCTCAATTATAAAAGGCAAGGCATCCTTAAAGACCCATTTTCAGAACAATGTCAGGTGAATCACTCGGCTGCATATGAATGCTTCAGTCCTTTGAGTATGCAAATGTACAAGACAGAGGGGCAAGGTCTATGAATTTGTTTTTTAGATATTGAAGTAAAACTTTTGTGTGTTCTTAACTCTGTTGAAACCCTCTTGAAATCCTTATTTTAATGTTTTCCTCTTAATTAATGACAGGTTTGCAGGGACAACAGTACTAACTGCCTTCGGTGATTTTTTTCCTCTTGAGCCTAGGTTTGAAAGGGATCTGTCATCTTATGTTCGTGGGCTGGAAATATAGCTGTAATTATGAATAATTGGTTTAGGAATTAACTATTTCTTTGAAAAGGTAGATTATTAAGCAGGAAGTATGTGTAGAAAATGTGTATAATACACCTAATTAAAAAAAATAATAATCTGTATTAATAGCCTGGAAGTATTGAAGCATTAAAAGGAGTTTAAGCTTTGTTTACATTTTGGCTGCAAGAGGTGCCTCTCTTTAAGTATTTAGATAAACAAACCAAAGCTGCTGTTTTCATTAGTATGTAACACAGAGCCCAGTTTCCTTACCTCAGAGGACATTAAACTAAAATTCGGTGGCAGAAAGCAACTCAATCTCTTGCAAATATGAGTCTTGATAAATCTTACAGTATGGAAAGAAAGCAACCAACCTTCAAATTTTGTACCTATTGACATTGCTTAATAAAAACATCTCGGGTGCTGGTGCTTCTGGGTGTGTTTCCAATAGCAATGTGATTGCAGGGCTCTGTGGATAAAGTTACCAGTCCTTTGAATTCTGACCTTCAGTCTAAAACAGCTTTAGAGGTTACTCTTTTTCCGATTTGTGAGATTGCAGAGAAAAAGTTAATGCTGCTGGAAGGAAGCGGGGGAGGGAGCTGGGCTTGGAGATGAGAACTGGGACTTTGAAGCCATCTGAGAAGTTTTCCTCTGGCCTTGATTTGTAACAACAAATATTGGCAGTCTGACTCTGCGCAATTACACAAAGTTTCAAAATAGAACATGTGGCAATTGAAGTTTCTGTGAATACTATTACTATTGAGACCAAATAGATTTTAAGGGAAATTATACTTTTGCATTTGACAAGTCTGGATTCTTGGGGGACCTGTAGCCATCAAAACCTGAGGGCTAACTTAAGCCCCATCTGTGTCCATGGGGAGGGGAAACCTCAAAACTGAGTCTGCCCTAGACACATTGACTGGAAGTGTCTGTCTCTCTTCACTGAAGATGAAGGTTGGGGTGTCATCTTAAGCTAAATGCTTAATTTTAGGTGGTTACAGTTCAGAGAAGGTCTAACCTCTGCTGAACAAATGAGGGTCATGGCATAATTACTGTAAGGTTCAAAATAATTCTCTAAAACATTTTACAGGAAAAATCAATTGATGCACGTGTAAGATAAATTGCCCTTGTAATGATTATTTTAACTTAGACTTCCACTTTTTCCTTTTCATTGCAAGGCCCAAAATGTGGAATATTTATGAACTTCAGTTCATAACTGAAACTAGAAGATACTACATCCTTCCTGATCGTCGTAAGAAAAATATGTGTGATTGAATGTTTCAAGGTTAAGGACATACATGTTTACTGTATTCAACTAACACAAGGTTTGTGATTTGAATATATGTTTGTGAATTATATTACTCACTTATATTACTCATAAATGCAGGCTTGTCTTAATATTTTGTCAAAGTGAGCTTGGATTGCTGTTGTTTCAATTACCTCCATAATTTCAAATGCTTTAATGAACAAGGATTTTCTTTCTGTGTATTTTTTTTTATTTATTTGCTTGTCCAGTCTTGTATGTCAGCATCTGGAAAATTATGCAATAATTGACATAAATAACTAAAATATTGTAATGATCCACTGCTCCATCTACTGTTGAACAGTGACATGAGTGATGCTTCAGGGAAAAAATACGGAACACATTTAGGAAATAATAACAAAAGGAATTTGCAACAAATAAACCTATTGTTTCTGTGGTCAGTGAACAAACATATTTTTCTTGCAGATTTAAGAATTCTGAGTACGACTTTAATTCAGAGCTGGAAAACAAAGAGGAACTTTCCATCTCCCTTTTCACCTTATAGGAGGTGCTGACAAAACGGTTTTTGTTCATGTTATTGGAAAATAGTTGGAGAAAAGACAGTTTAACATTACTGAGCTGACTCTTGTTATACAGAGCTCTGCATTTATATCACTGGAAAAAAATGGAAGTTGTAGCTGTGAAAAAAAAAAAAAAGTTGCAATGTTTTGTAAATTCTGACTTTTCTAGTAGCACTAAATTAAAGATGAGGAAGGCTTAAATAGTTGTGGGAGGACAAACTACGGGAAAATGGCATGTCTGTGAAATGATGTGTTTTATAGTATTTACAGAACAACGGGACTTGATTATTTTGTCAGCTCACTGGCAGTGTTTCATTTGCACTGTGTTCTTTTTGCAATTTGGTCTTTTGAGGAACTACTGGGTATAGCTTCTGTCGCCCATTAGAGTGCTAGCAAGCTGCTCCTCGTCATCATCACTGGTGCATTTGATTTGACTTGTTCATTTTTTAAAGCAAATTATTATTCACACATCAGAGTGAAGGATGATTACTTTCAATTTTTTAGGCAGCTATGTTTCTATGCTGAATTGGAGTAAAAGCCTGAATGAAAATTAGAAAAATCAGCTCTTTCTCAAGCATTCTCTCAGATTTTGAGTTATTCCTTTTGTGTCACCCCCTATATTGCAAACAGGTAATTCTCCAAGTAACTTTGTTCAAAGACAATTAGGTTACCTTCATCAGGACTATTTTTATGAAGAGTTACTATCTTATGTCTTTTGAGCTTAGGTTTTTCCGGAAAAAGAAATAAATTACATTCTCACTGACAGTATTAAAAATTTCCATGTAAAGCTGTTGAACTTTATTGGAAAATGGAAAGTGATTTTCACTAGTTCAGGTTATAATCATAAAATGGTTAAAGTTGAAAGGGACCTTAAGATCATCAGGGTCCAGTGTCCTTGCTATGAGCAGGGTCACCTCACACTAAACCAGACTGCACAAAGCCTCATCCAACCTGGCCTGAAACACCTCCAGGGAGGCATTAACAACCTCCCTAGCCAACCTGTTCCAGTAATAGGTTAATAGATATGACATTGCTTAAATAAAAGCTGTTGTAGTCGCAAAAGCTACAGCATTACTCTTAAACCAGCAGTAGATCTCAGAGCTCTGTGCTCAGTGTCACAAAGCTGGTGTCTCAGTCTTTAGGGAAAAGTGGTGTCATCACTTTTGCATCTGCTTCAGAGGATCTGGAGCCCAAAACTTATGAGTATTTTGGTACAACAATCATAAGTATAACTACCTTAATGAGATTTCTAGAGGAGAAAGTGATGTGGGAAGCTTTCAGTTCAGCATTATCAAGTACCAAAGGAAGATGACTGTAATAGATATATCTAAAACTTACCTTTAGGAAGGAAATCTTCCCTTTATTCTGCCAAGCTACATACTTATTTTGCTGTTAGAGTACTGAGCGTATGTATAGTTTACACTGTTTGTGTCTAGAAATATATATATATGCACACTATATATTTTTCCTCTCTTATCTAATGCTTTTAATACACAGTGAATCTATTGAAAAAAACATGCATATATTGATTTTGGAAAGTGAAAAATTGCAAAACATCGAGGCAGTGGCTATCAAACTAGACTTTGACCAGCCACTTATTCTGTGGAAAATCTCTGCATTAATTTATATCATAGTTGTCAAGAAGTACTTCAGAATCATACAAAGTCATGCATTCATTCAAAAAGCTAAAGCAGTTTCTACTTAAGATCAATAAAGACAATTGTTTCCTATTTTAAATTATACAGAATGATCCTGTGCTTCATCCTGAAGTTGCTGATCAAAAATGAGTACAACTGCATGCCAAGTAGCAAAGATGTCATTGGGGCCAGCAGTTTGTACACTTTTTGACTGAGGACACTGGTTAGCAGCACACCCCTTTTCTTACAACAGGTCCTTAATTCATTGCTAATTTTATTCAGTGTATCCTTAAAGAATATAGTGAAACTGTCCTTCTTAAGCACACTGATAATTTTTGAACAGAACACTGAAAATGGTTTATTTTAGTCACTTTTTTGTTGTTGTTGTTTGTATTTACCAAGGTCTTTCTACTTCTACTCATGTGAGTAGCATGAGACAATAAGGGCTCCTGTCAAGTTCTGCAAACTTCTGCTCCAGCCAGAGTGTCTCTAGGCAACAGCTGCCATGTGTAAGATAAAACTTGTATGGAGACATAGGAGGGATATTGCTTCAGAGGCTTCTGTCCTTGCATTGCAGTTGCTATGGGAAGAACCAGACGAGCAGCTTTGGGGAGCAATGGGATGCATCTTCTGCTTTAGTGAAGTGTGGTCTTCCTGGGCCTATTTCTAATGTTAACTATTTCAGTAGTATTTCCTACTCAGAGGTAAAGATGTGAACATCCCGCTGTTCCATAGCTATCTTATATCTAATTTTTCTTAATTTTCATAGTTTCTCTAATTGTGACACCTAAACACCCAGTAAATACTGTGATCCCAAAGGATGTGCTTTACTTCTGCTAAGACAAGTGTGTGATGCTGCATATGGAGTTAAAACCATGTTGCATGAGTAATAGTTATAAAATATACCAAATAGCTTGTTGTGCATTTGCTATTATGTAATAGCTCCTTTACTTCTTATGACTCTTGAGATGCCAGCTGCATCAGTAGGAATGCAGAATCAGGGCAAATTCAGGCACAATGTAAACTTATACAGATGCCACTGAAACCTCTGTCCCAAATCGAGTGTTAGTGCAATTGTGGTTTTAAAATTGATGTTGGCTGCCAGTGATCAACAACCCAGCCTGCACTGATTTGGTATGCAGTTAGTTGGAGGAACAACCAAAAAGCCAAGCAAAAAAACCTCTTTTGATAAGGTTTCAAATAGGTGGCATAATTAGATTAGCTATTGAAATAAAAACAAAACAAAACAGAACAAAACCAACCCTGCACTTACTTAAACCAAATGACGATCTGGTCCATGGTATCAGCTCTAGGATAAGTTCATAGGTTAGACCATACTATGGGGTAATGATATACACTAATCTGAAGTCCAATCTTCAGACATCAGATAAAGAACTTTAAGGCACAGTTTAATGGCTGTATAAACACAGAGGACCCGACTTTATCTTATATCCCCCATCTAGATCATTTATATGGCTTCAGTTCCCATACTGCTGCAGAAGAGATGAAAAATTCAAAGCCCGTTCTTTTCTTGCAGCGCATCATCAACACCCTTTCTCTGATCGTTTTAGCCTTGATATAATTTATCCCATGTTTATCATCACATCATCAAGCTCTGTATGTGTGTAAGGGGGGTCCAGCTTAGTTTAATTAAATGCAGAGATTGGGCACACTCCTGAAGTTATTACTTTGACAAAACTCCCATTAGGGACTACAAACTCTAACCAACAGTAAACCTGTTTCAGTAAGCTTTACATTTAAAAGAGTAAAATTTATTTGTTATTTTTCCTGCGTTTTTATTATTTTTTAACTTTTTTATTTCTTATATGGGATGAGATGCATCACAGGAAGTCTCAGTCTTTTTTTTTTTAACAATTTTTTTATTTCCATAGCAACATTTAAGTATCACTATTTTTTAGAGAGAGTTTTGAGTTACATTTTCCAGTGTCAGATGGTACCTCAGAACCTGATATTTTTGAGATCTTTTTTTTTCCAAAAAAACAAATGAGCTTCTGCTTCCTGAAAGTATGTGCCTGATCTTTTTCATGTAGTGGATGGAGCTCCTAGAGACAGTGAAGCAAGACATGTGTCTTAAACTCTATATAGGATTGGGTAGGGTTTTTAAAAAATGATGTTATTAACACTGATAAAGACTTCAGTGGCAAGCATTTCTCAGAGGACGATGGCTGTTACAAAAAGCACATGATTCAGAATTATTGCAGAGCCTCGTATGTCAGGATTTCAGTGAATTCACCCCACAAAACGGCATCTCTCTGTGATAAGTAATTTGTATTCCTTTCACAGTTTAATATAGAACATCATAAATAGTTTTCTTGGCGTGAGATCTGCTTTGTGACTATAAAGAAGTAAAGGGATTGTGTTTGTGCTGGCTACGCCGACGGGCCCAATGGAAAGCTGCTTATTTTGACCTGGGTTCCCATATATGGTGTGTGACTGTCCCGAGATCCCTTTTCTCCGCTAAACAAAATGAAATCCTAGGTGCCTTTCCAGCTCGAGTTTGACTTGTAGCTTTGCAAACCGATCTGCCTTCCTGAAGTATTCCCAATGTACTTGCTACAAAATAATGTCTCGCTTACTGGGATGTAGTAGCCAGAAGATATTTCTCCTCTAGAAGTATCGCTTTCATTCACAGATTAGATAATTGAAGGTAAGGACATATTAGCAGTGAATAATCACAGATTTTTTTTTAAGAAAAAAAAGAGTTCTCTTTCAATCTATTTATACGATATTAAGCTGTTTTTTGTTTTCTTTTCTTTTGTTTGTTGTTTTTTTATTATTATTATTATTGATTATTATTTTTTTTATTTAGTACTGTGGACCTGGCATACTATTAAGACTTTTGGGGTTGTTTTTTTAGTACTGCAAAGCATTACGCTGTTTTCCTCATCATATTTGGATTACATGTACTAGAAACGCGTAGAAAAACAAGTGTTACATGGATTGAAAGATACTGTCTACAAAGTGGAAATGCTCCAGAGAACCCTGGTCAAATTTAGTTATTGTATACATTATAATGTTTTTTAACATAATGTATATATTTTCAAAAGAGTTTTGTTGGGTTTTTTTAATTATGAGCTACTAAAAGTGCTTTAATAGGAATGTATCATAAACCCATTTCAGTTTAATGGCTTAATAATTAAATTACTTAATTACTTATTGATTGGTAAGAGCAAAGCTTTGAAGAGTTACTGTTACTTACTGCACAAATTTAATTTCTCTGTCCTTTGGAGATATTTGTAAGGTCTATGGAAAGGGCCTTTACACAATTTTCAATTTCAAAACTTTAGTAGGAGTTTTAAATTTTCCATTTTAAAACTAGTAGGTGAGTAGCAATAACATAAAACACAAATTGGACCATATTTACAATTGCTTTTAAAGGTATGAACATTTCACGTATCTACACGATGTAAACCATTTTAAAAGTTCTAGGTCCTTTATTTATTAAATACCTTTAAATCGGAGAAGGCTGGCTGAAATAGTTTTAGCAGACCCTTTCTTTACAAGGTTGCAAGAATCTCAGATATTTGAGAACAAATCTGTTACATATCCAATCAAAACGGCATGTCCAGACGTGCGTGCTGGTTTTATGCCTGAGAGCCCCTGTGAGGATCCGTATTTAGCTTCCCTCATTGATACAACGTTGGTTTAATTCCAGTTATTCTATTAGCGCGGCTTTTGTTTAAGCCCAGTTTACGAGAGGGGATGCATCTACGCGCAATTACACTTTTTTAAATGAGGAGGGACCCGAGGGATTCACTGCTGGCTCTGCGGTGAGGCTGAGGAAGGTGCGAAGAAGGGGGCTCCGGCGGGCGGGCTGGGCGCGGAGG